>NC_137456.1:171830609-172430609 GCF_964235325.1 Thermobia domestica | reverse complement strand
ATGACGTTCGAGTGTTGACAACCGGTCATAGAATTTCGTGGGAGTGTTGCACCAAGCTATGTGTCCAAAAGTTAAGATGGGCCGAAGAAACATTTTATATGTATTTAGTAGCAATGACGCGTTTAGGCCCCATTTAGTTTCAGTTAGGCGACGTAGAAGATTGAGCCGGATAGTAACCTTTTGGGATATTTTCTCAAGATGAGCCTTCCAATTTAGTTTGGAGTCGAATACAACCCCAAGATATGTGGCCGTTTAGATAGGTTGAAGAGGATGGACATTAAGTGTAATTTTGAGATTTCGCGCGTTGCGATGAACCTTGGAGCAGCGTTTCGGGGGTAAGAAGACCAATGCTTGTGTTTTCTCGCTATTGACAGTAAGCTTCCAAGTTTTGAACCACTGCATAAATTCGTTGAGAGTGGATTGCAATATCGTGCTGATCTGATGCATAGTCTTGCCGTGAGCTAGAAAGGCCGTGTCATCGGCATATTGAAATAAAAACACGTTTTGCATTGGTTTAAGTATATCAGAAGCATACAGTATATATAAGAGCGGACTGGGGGCGGAACGCTGTGGAACGCCACAATATGGAAATATAGGGTGTGAAATAGCTGATCCTATGTAAACATATCCTATACGATTAGTTAAAAACGAATATATAAAACGTAGGTAGCAGATCGGGAGGTTAAGCTTCTGTAACTTTTGAATAAGGCCATAATGCCATACTTTATCGAAAACCTCTTCAAGATCCAGTAAGACGAGGCAAGATGGAAAAACCTTGTTATATTGATTTGTGATTATTGTAGAGAGCCGAAGCAACTAATCGTTAATGAAAAAGGCTGGTCGAAAACCTCTTTGGTGTACGAGTAGTAAGTTATGTTCTTGGATATGTAAATGGAGTAGCTGGACAAGAATTTTCTCAAACAGCTTACTAAAGACTGATGTCAGTTGTATTGGGCGGTAAGACGTCACGGCGTGTGTAGGCTTATGAGGCTTAAGAAACATGCAGATTTTGGATACTTTCCAATCCATAGGGTAAAAACCTGTATGGAGAATGAAGTTGTAGAGCGCAACAAGTAGTGTAAATAAAGAGAGAGCAGCTTTCTTAATTAGCCGGTACGAAATATGATCGATGCCGGATGCAGTATTTCGTTTCTTATGAAGGGCACGTTGAAGTTCATGGGTAGCGATAGGTGCTCTAAGAGGATGGTCGATATCAATGACGTGTGAGAGTAATGGCTGTAAGCTGGAATAGAAGAAAAGTCTGTGCGTTGACGAGGATTATATGATATTGCAGGCGTAAAGACTGACTATAATTGTGTTGTAAAAGCATTAGCCTTATAGTCTCTAAATAGAGGAAGAGGATTGTCCAAAAGAGGGTACGTTATTTTAGTGACTTTGCCCGTTAGTCTATGGAAGGTTTTCCAATAACGGCTTGGGGAGGCTTCATCGTTGAGTTTATTACAGGCACTGATCCAAGTGCGACGTTTGTATGCTGTGAGATAATTTGTAACAGTGCGCTGCTATTTTCTGTGTTGATGAAAACATTCTTCGTTACCCGTTCGTTTATATTCTCGAAACTGTTGTCGTGATTTCTGTATTAGAGAGAGATAGTGTGGAGGCAATTTTGGCTTAGACGGATAAATTTTCTCTACAGGTATAGCTTGTTGATCACCGCTACGCACGGCGTCTGTGATATGGTTGACAACATTGTACATTTCAGTTTCTAAAGTTGGTGGTTGAAAAGTGAAGACACGGATATAGACGATGTGTCGAAATTGAGGATAATCAGCTTTATCATATCGGTGGATAATATGAGGTTCTAATTTTTGTAGAGCTGGACGAATCTTTTTGATGCTGAGTTTGATGGGACAGTGATCGCTCCCGATAGTGTCAAGAACCACCTCACAGTCGTTAATAAGTGTGAGGGATGTGATTATTACATCCGGGGTTGTTTGGCTAGCTGGTCGAGTGGGACCAGGAAGATTATGAATGTGAAGTTGTAATGTATTTGACACAAAGTCCGTAAAACGTTATTTTTCTCTAACGCTTCTGCTATGAATATTTATGTCAGCCACGATGATTATATTTTTAACATTATGGACTATATATTCGAAGAAAGTAAATGGTGTTGGATGACTAGGGCGTATATATAGAGTAGCTACATTAACTGTAAGAGAAGGATAATATATGGAGAATAAGAGGTGTTCAGGAAGGTGTGCAAATACAGTAGGATTGTACTGTCGATAAGGACGTTTGGGAGAAAAACCAATTAACACTCCTCCTTGAGTATGTGCGTGTATATCGTGGTAATCACATCGTTGATGTTGGTAGCCAGAAAGTCGTGCTGAAGAGCCTGATTTTAAAGCTGTTTCGTTAAGGGCTACAATATCGATTCGTTCTTCTAACAGAAGAGACTCTACAAGTACTTTATATTGATGGAAAGATCTGATGTCAAGAAAAAGTAAAGTCATAATATGTACTGCCATATCGGTTTTAGACTACTGTTTCTAGAGGTGCGATGTGGAAGTGAACGAAAGGTCCTGAATATATTGCAGTAAAGTTAAGATTAAAGAGAGATTTGGCTGATGAAATGGCAACACGAAGTATGTGCTCACGTTGAAAAGGTAAAACATTTTGTAACACATTGTGGTGTAACGAAGATGATCATCGACAGAAAGAGGTTGTGCAAGAGACTGTGAGGGTGGAGTTGCTTTGTACTGGCACAGTTAGTTCTGGTCGTTCCGGTTCTGCCCGAGGTTATTCCTTACAGCGGTTGCTGTATGTTGGGTTATTTTCGCTACAGGTGGAACAGTTTAGTCGTTGTTGTTGATTTTTTACATGATTTTGTGTCGTGCGGTTGACCGCAATAGCCACATTTGGATGGATTAGGGAATTGGTGTGTAAAATAAGCGTTAAAAGTTTGGTATTTCTCACAGCGAAATAGCAACGGCCCTGATGTCTTGGAAGGCTCGACACGATGAGGTTTCTTATAAATACGTAGGAGCACCATGTGCTAACAGGTAGTCGAGAGAGGTCTGATTTTGCAACAAAACGCGTACCATATAAGTAGGGCCAGTACTATTTTTAATGCGAATGCATTTGTTAACCTCAATTCTTTCTTGTTTGAGTTCTTCAAAAACTTCTTCATCGCTGATTTCAGATATCACTCCCCGGATAAGAACAGAAAACATGGGTGGTTTTCGAGGAGGAGGTGGTTGTTTTGTCTTCCGATCTGCTTGTTTCGTTAATTTAGCTGTTTTACCAAAGATTTCGTAAGACGCTTTGTTTCGGGGTGTTATACCGAAATTCGGGTCTTTGGAGTGAATTATGAATCCATTTCTAGTTTTAACAATGTTTTCCATACTAGCTCGAGGCAGATACTTGTTTATTTGTATGAACACCATTTTAGGGTGAGTATACTTGGTATCGAAATCGGTGAGCAGAAAAGAATAGATTGGTTCTTTGGCTGTATAAAAGGGTGAAGTGCCAGAACCAGTGTCCATAGCAGAGTCCAGGTTAGTAGGCAGAACAGGAGACCGAAATATATCACGAGGTCGTTTACTTGATTGAACAGAATCACCAGAACCATTAAGATCTCTGGGTATAGTTGTTCGTAAATTGGGTTGACCGCCCCATGAAAGATGCCCAGCACGACCGAAGCGAGATGCATTTTCACGGTCGACTGCAGAAGAGCTAGGAGCCGGTGGCCCCACAAACTGGGTAGGTTCCTGTGCATTTGTCCAAGGACCAGCGGAACTTATCCGTGTGATTTGACAAGAGTATTGATGAAAATAATGATGATGATGATATTTCAAAAATACAAGCGACCCTCCGAAAGTGTCAAATTTCGTCAATCCTCTTAATAGCTTATGTCTGTGATGCTCACAAGTGCATATGTTACACCTGATCCTCGCTAACAGATTAACAGTTATAAAAAAGGCTGGTTTCTACTCAAAGGTAAAGATCGAACTAACGCGATTTTTTTACAATGCAAGAACCCGTAGAAGGAATAAAGGATAAATTGGATGGACAAAGAGGTATTGTTTCATTTATTTATTTATTGTTTTTATTCATTCATAATTGGGATTTTTATTCATCAATTGATCAGGAATCGTTATTTATTGTACGTACATTATCTATCAAAATGTATGTGTGATGAGATGAAAGATGAGGTGCAAGTTAGACGCCACAACACAGTGATATTGCTAGTTAGACAGGTGATAGGTTATCCTCTTGTGCCGGGGCCACTCGGCACATGATGAGAGACACAATGATGCCCTTGTTAGTGCGAATTAAAGTGCAAAAGATGGATAAATGTTTGGTGATAGTCTGGTGGTTGATATGCTGATAGAAATTCATCTATTTGTTCGTCAGGATATGTAAGAAGATACAGTGTAACTAAGTGCTGAAGTGGTGTAGATTGTAGACGGGGTGGAACATCTTGATCTGCATCGATGCGTATACAACTGCGAAGGATGGGATGGCCTTGAGTCCAACGGGTAGTGATGTACTTGGTACGCAGTTTTCTAAATGAAGAAGAAGATATGGAAATGGAATACGCTCATAGAGTAGCCGGGTAGGACTAGGCAGTTTGATGCGATATGCAAGGCGTAATGCATGTCTCTCAATGATCTGGATGCGGGTGTAGAATTTGTTACTGGCATTAAGCCATGCGATGTGTCCATGGAGTATAGATGGTCGCAAGAATACTTTGTAAGTGTTTAACACAGTTTCTTGATGAAGGCCCCAGGAAGTTCCGACTAATCTCTTCAGAAAGTTTAGTTTATTTTGCGCCAGCGTTATGAGATGCTGAAGGTATCCATGCTATGAAAGATGGTCATCAAAGATAACGCCCAAATATCTGGCTGTACGTGTGACGGAAATGCGTGTGCCAGCTATAGTAAGATGTAAAAGATCTATTGCGTCGAATCCGACTGGTGTGTTTAGATGGTATGATGACAAGTGCCTGTGTTTGAACTAACGCGATTTTTGTTGTTCGTCGTCCCGTTTAAAGAGTTGTGCCCTTTCTTCGGGTAACTAACGCGACATTGCTTCTTGCCATTATCCAATATTTTTCCTATATTAGCCGCGAGTACTTGAAATTTTAACCTTTTTTAATAAAAACTCAGAAAAATGTTTATACTTTAAACACAGCATTCAGATAAAGTTTATACTGTAAGTTAAACTTTAAGTTCATTTAAAATATCTACAACAGTTCTGTATTCTTTCACGGAATAAGTAGGCTCAAATCTGCTGCCATCTATGTTCACATTTATGTTTTATACACAAATACCACAATTCATTATGCCTCATGGTTACAGAAATATGAGGAAATAAAGAGCGACATTATAGGTACGTGGGATTAGAGTACTAGGCGTCACAATTGAAAAGAAATAATTAAGTTTTGTCCTTTATTCAAGGTGAATGCTAAAAACACGCTAACAACACGAACACAACTTTGCTGCCGAATTTAAATAAAAGCGCTTCGCAAGTGAAGCTTGGGTTGCCCTCACTACAGCTTGCGCTAAGCAAATATAAGCTTTTGTGTGCAAGCGAAAGCGAAATAAAATCGAAAAAAAGCGGCAGGCAAGCTTGCCGCAAGCAAGTTTGCTGTCTGGAACATATCCTTCCTCAGACACTATCAAACATAAATGAAATTAGAGACACATATATAGTCCATAGTGGAAAGACTACAAGGTGGGTGTCCTCCTGAGATCGCACACGGAAAGGATGACCAGGTAGAATATTCAGCGATTTGGCTATGGGACACTACCATACTCGTCGGACGGTTTGGTGCTGATTGCCACAGCCAATTATTAGTGCTGATTGTCACGACTGTCGCTGATTGCAAATATGAAGGTCCTGACTGCCACGAGCTTGGGGGAAACTGTATTTGGAAAGAGAGGAATTAATCCCTCATACTACATTTATGATTGTTAATTAATTTAGTAGGGATTAGTTAAGGATTAATTTAGTAATTATCATAGCAAATCTATTTGGCATCGTATAAGTTACAAAGTTGCTCACTAAGTGGAACTACATACACTTGGATGTTTATAAAGGGATTTTCTTTTCTGTTATATGTACAATTTGCACATTTCATTGTTTATATTAATTGTTTTATTGTATTATTTAATGGATATGATGGTCTGATGCCAGCTGACAAGGTAAGTTCGGGAGAAAGCACTCGCCTGCAGAGAAATAAGCATGTCATTTGAAGGACCAATTCATGCTGATTACAACAGGTAATAAAACTCCTGTACGTCGAGAACTGTTCGCGGTATTCAGCTTGGAAGTTTATATGAGAAAATGAGTGGATGCACGTTTCAACGCGTTAAGTATTCTCTCCCATGGCGGAGCCTGATGGTATGAACTTGCTATTGTTTGATCACTGGCGTCCATTCACATACAAATTGTCCATTACAAGTTGCATGACGGATGGCAAAGACGTAAGGATTGAGAAGATACCAAAGAATTGCACATGATTTGTGCAACCATTTTATGTGTTTTGATTCTGATCAATCAAAGATTATGGCAGGAGATTTGTACATAGTATGAAACTTCTTCATCCGGACATTATAATGTACCAACAAAACAATCAAATAAAATTCGTGTCCATACGAATCACTTCCGATCACCGCGATACATTGGATTGTTTCAGTTTGCGTTCTACAAGGGGGATCACAAACAAATTATAGGCCTGTAACTTTTGAATCACTTGTCGAATTTGCTTTTTGCTTTGGTTCTGCGAACTGTTCCCTTGACGGATGCAACGCAATTGCACATATAAAATGTTCATGGTGCAAGGGAGTCTTTTGATGCGTCATTTCTTCGTAAAATAGAACAACAACAAAGTGATCAATTTTCATCTCTAACCTATGATTATTGTGAACAATATAATGACTACTTGTATATAACAAACCCGTTAGTTATTGCGAAACACTTTTTTTTCTGTTACTACCGATAGCTTTCAATTCGTATGTCAATATTCGTTACTAATTATGTTGTACTTAACGCGTATAAATGCGCATATCCTCATTTTCTCATATAAACTTCCAAGTTGAATATCTCGAGCCGTTCTCAACCGTAAAAGAATTTTATTAGCTTGTTCTAATCAGCATGAATTGGGGCTTCAAATGGCATGCTTAGTTTCTGTGCAGGCGAGTGCTTTCCCCTGAACTTCCCTTGTGAGGGAGGGCAAGCAGTGCTTTTTTGATGGAACTTTCAAGAGCTGCTCGAAACAATTTGCGCAGCTGTACACAGTTCTTGCTGACATAGGAAGTTCAAGTGAGAACACTTAAATCGTACCAACTTTGTACGCACCGCTTCCTGACAAAACTGAAAGTACACTCATGTCGAAAATTATTGTCGCATATATATATAACTGTCTTCTTGTAAGAATATAATTTGATAATGTTTTTGCAGAGTACTTTTAATAGTGATACTATGTGTATAATCAGGAAATGTATATTTATAGTAAATTTCATACGAAAAGAATTATGGATACAAAAATCATAATGAGTAAAATAAAATGTAACTAAATGGACAAGAAAATTTTATTTTCCTTTCATTGTTCTTATTTACTGCTCTTTTAACGTGAAATTTACCACATACTTGTCTTTGCCTATTATACACATACTAACATTATAAGAAATACTGGGCGAATTCCTTATCAAAGTATATTACTAGAACAACATATTTATAGCCATACGACAATAATTTTGGACATGAGTGTACATACAGAAACCTGTTTACCTTTGTTAGGAGTTGGTCTGGACAACACGATCCTAAGGTTCATCACGTTCCTTTCGTGCTTCTTGGCATCCGGTAATGTTACGTCTAGCAACTTTCTCTCAGGCTCGTGGCAGTCAGCACGCCATCGTGGCAACCAGCACCTTCATATTGGCAATCAGCACCAGTCGTGGCAATCAACACCAATAATTGGCTGTGTAAGTCAGCACCCCACCGCCCACCCGTCGGACGTAGTGTTATCAGATTATCACCTGGACAACCACCTCAATGGAAAACCTTCAATAATGAGGTAGACCTGCAACGTGCACTCACGAATTTTGCGTCGAACACCCCGAGTCTCTTACCTTGAGGGAAGAATGCAAACGGAAAGTATTTGAGAATAAAAAGCATGAGACGAATATTCAGATCCAAGACAAGCTGGAATGGGGAATAGTAGAAACTTGATAATGAGGAACTGCTTAATTTATGTAGTTTAACAAACACTTACCTCAAAAATCTTAAGCTCAAATTCTAATCTTGAGAAATGTGTTTCTAAACAACGTAATTAATCTGAAATGTGTATATATCATATAAATGAACTTCAAGTTCAGTTGATCAATATAAAGTATTATAGATGACCCCTTTTTTCCTTCTTTCCAATGTTGTCTTTATTTCAGACAACATTGGACCTCCGTGCTGTTTAGTGGCTAGATGATGTGGCTTTGGTGCACATAGACCCAGGTTTGATTCTCGTAGAAGAGCAAAAATATTTAATTTCCCAAGAATTCACTTTTATTAATCATTTATCTTCTTTAGCCTGAAGAGTATAAGTGTAGGACGTGAAAGTAAAGAGAATTCACTAGTATTGATATATCCCTAAAATTAAACATAGCATAAAATTACCTAGTTTAGATTCGGAACTAGTCTCCTTGATTTATCTTGTTTATGGTTTCATGACCTGCTTCTCATCTGTTTGTTTGCCTGTCTGCAATGTAGTTAAAAACAATATAGTTAATAATTAATTCTGTAACGATCCATCCACTATTTGTGTTATTTCTCCTCTACGAAACACAGCCTGAATTTTAAACAAGGTTAAAATAGTTTAGAATTCTATGTCACGGTTTAGATGCCCTTTAAATTAAAGGAACCAGTGAAAAAGTAACCTGTTACTCGCATGATTTGAATTGAATGAGGTTCAAACTCGCTACAGATAATGGAATGGGATCGCATGAATTTGTGGTTATATCTGGAATTTATTTTACGATTTCTTAGGAACATAAAGTATAGGCACTTCTGATAGTTACAGCTATGTCTCGAGAAATGTGTTTCGGAGTTCACAAATGCAAAGGTATAATGGTATTTTTGTCAAAAAGCTTGTTGAAAGTATCGTTGTTCAACTTCCTCAACTTCAAGGTAAATGTGCCTAATTTCTTTTAACTGTTTAAAATTTGTCGGGATCGTTTGAAATGTTTTACGTTTTGCTATATTAGGTACTAAAGCTTCAGAAATTACCTAAATGAGATTGAATATGAATGAATATCAACACAAATCGATTTACAATAATTTAAAAATCAGCCTCTGGTTTCGTATAATTTTCACTAGCAACACAATGAATTTATGAGGTATAGAAATACCACTATTGTCACATACAAACATTATAACTGCTAAAACTATTCAGAGAAATAAAAATAAATAAAATCACTTATCGCAGATAGAATTCCTTATGTTTATTTGTTTAAAGTAATCCTTTATTGACTATAGGACAACCGTTGAAGTGATGAATTTGTGATGATGAGTTTTGGAACCTATATTTTTCTTACCTTACAATTCTTATGAATCTGAAGGAGTTAAAGGCATCCTTAGACCTCTTGACATCTTCAGCAGACAAAATGGCAAGATAGTTCAATCCTTCCTCAGTCTCACACACTTTTTTTGAACGTCTTTCAATTAGCATCCACATAGGACATGAAACAAAGAACACTTGGCTGTTTCTTCCATTTCAAGCATAACAGTAACTTGAATTCTCAGTGCAAGACGATGATCGTGATGCTGTCCATACAGCCAAAGGAACAAAACTGTACGACATACTTGAGTACAGTAATACTAGCATTGACATGATATGCTGGGGACAAGGGTTCGATTCTCAGCCAAGTCGGACATTCTCAATTTTGAATTTTGTTTAGTCATGTTACGAAGTATATTGATTTAAAACTGAAAGGTGCACTAAAGCAAAGGAAAAAAAGTCAACTACAGAGTTAACCTTCATACGATACATTTGCTTCCATTGAAGAATGTATTATGTAAGAAAATATTATGTAAGTTTTACAGGTACTAATATATTGTATGATAAGTTCTACATTCTTGTAAATTCTTGAAGCCCAAATTTCAATGCAGTGGCATTCTACTAATTTTTCAACATCCAAAATCTTCATATTGTTTCAAAGTTTTTCCACGACCCACTTTCTCATCACTGAAGAGTACACTTACATTTGAATATTGGTTAGGTTTCATGAACCAATTTTCTTCCGTGTCCTATATTTAAAGAAAATATATTGCCTTATAGTGATCCTTGGTTTTCCTAAATAGCTGCGATGGCTCAATGGTAGAGCGTTTATTTTTAGAACGTGGAGTCTTTAGTTCGATCCCAGTTACAGCCAAGTGGGCTTTCTGCTGAACAAATATACCGTAAGTAGTATTCTCGAGATTTTTCCCGTTTCCTCCTACTTTCGCTATTTCACATTTAGTATCTATCTCATTATCACCATCTTCCTTATCCTCAGTTAAAGTAAAGAGAAGTCTGGCACTGACTGTTGGATGTTTTTCTTTATGCTAAGCAGACTAAAATCATGCTTTTATGGCTCAAGCTTGCAGCCATAAATCTGTAGCTGATGAGCGGGTATCAGGAATATATTCAATTTTACGAGGAACTATTCAAAACCTGACAATTTCATTTTAAAATGAGTAAGTGCACATGAAGAAGGGACGTTAACAAAGCTGTAGTGTGTAACGATATTTGAACATTGTTGATTTCATTCTATAGTGACTTAGTTTTAAGAAATTAGAATTTGATGAAAGAAGTTGCCAGACATAGAGTGACAATAGAAGCATTAGTTCTCATCTTAATTGAACGGAACGCAATTAAAAATTATGCCTTATAAAAGAAATAAGAATACAACAAATTCTTGGTTACAATCGTTAGCATCATGGAATGCAGGGGGTTGACCATGGAAAAGGGGATGAAATTCATAAGAAGTCGAAATTGGACTGGAAGAAAGTAAGAATAGTGTCGTTAAAGGCAATGCATCTACTGCAACGTATTACTACAACTATGACCTACTTTTCGTACGTGTTACTATTAATAGTATTACTTTAACTAACATTGAAAGTCTCATGCCCGTACTACGGTTATTATTATATCGTACTGAAATACTATTACTGAAGTACTACAAAACAACAAATATTTATATAATGACATCCAAAGTACGTATATCTACAACTATCACATTTCATTTGTAAAAGACTCATCCGTTTTGAATTTGTGTTCCTTCTATTACCACTCCCTACAGGATATTATTACTCTTTTGTCTGTTTGTCAGGCACACCTCTGCTGTCTTGAGAATTGTGATAGATAAAAGCTTGCAGTTAACGACATTCCTCTTCGCATCGAAAAGTATGCTTCTCAGCCAAATTTTAGACTACTGATCCCAAGAGGTCATTTCCTGTCAAGGGTAAAAAATCTTATCTATTACAAATTTCTGTAGGAATTGCCTGAGTTTGTATCCGATACAAACTTCAGCTGTTACCTTATAAATTTACTATTTGTGGCATGTACAGGAATAAAAATATCAGCACTGACCTCGGAGACCATTTAGAGCTCCGGTGGAGCCCGTGCATCTCACTGCAATGTGATCGGAATCAGATAAATTTTACGTCGTCTCCTTACCGAGAGGCAATGCGTCACACTCAGCCTCGAGATAATGTGCATACTTGGGGGAGCGTCCGTCTCGAGGTAAAGAAAGTGTAGAGCTCAATATTCACATTCCAATCTACATTCAGTCATGACATGTATCTTCGCACGAAGACATTTTCACTTCTCCAGTGGCAATTATATTGCTTCATATCATGTAGCATTCAAGAAAGTAATGGAGATGAACCGCCAGAGCTGTGAATCGTAGTTGTTTTACTTTCAAACTCAGGAACATACACAGAGAGATAAATCCAATTAAACGGTAATCTGTGAAACAAGTGAACAAAGTTAGAAATATTTACATTCCTTTTTACGTTTGATCATTACCACCAGAGTGCAATGGTGGGCAAATTACATATCAATTGGAGTCGTATGCCTGTGTAATGCGACTGTCTGTCCATACTGCGTCCAACGCTAAATCTGTGGAACAATTTAGTGTAGTTCTGTCAGTTTCCTTTGTAACGCGTGTGTTTTATGAAAGTGAAATATATTAAATGCATACAAAAGCTGAAATGGCGCTCCTTCATTCAGCTGGAATGAGTCAACGTGAAGCAACAGCAGAGTACCATGCGCATAATCCAAATCAGGTGGCGCCGTTCCATGAACTCGTTTCGATACTTAGGTACTATTAGAAACAGCGTGCAGCATGGCGAATAGACCACTAGTGAACGACCACGAACTGCCATTTCCTGCGTCGTGAGTATCCATGTAGTTGCAAAGGTGACAGTTAATGCCATCCCTACAAGATACATTTTGTACAAGAGTTACACAGGTACAAGAATAGAGCTCTAAGAATGATTCCAGCAGATATGAATAAAGCGGTCTAATCTGTAGACTGACATTCTTTTCAACATTCAGGTCATTTTTTTATCTTAAGTGTACACCCAAAACAGACACAACGCTATATACAGGTCTATTGATAACCATCACAATCAAATTGATCCACGAATGAATGTTAGGTGTAGGATACACGACAATGTTTATTAGTCTCCATTTTACTGCCTCAGAGGTTAAAATCAGACCAATACCCTGATCAAGCGGAGACCTCACTCCAACCGTACCTAGATGATATACCCTTGACATTGAGGTATTTATTTTTTATTTTCAGCACGGTGGAGTACCGCCACACTACGGTCATACAATACGACAGTGACTAAATAAGTTGTTTCCTCGTTAATGGATTGGTAGCAGGGTAACATTGAATGGCTTCCCAGTTCGCCTGACCTAACGTCACTAAATTTTTACTTGTGAGGGTATCTAAAGTCTAATGTGTATCGAACCAGATCTAGAATCATGGATCACCTTAAAGAGAATATCAAATATAGGTGTAGAGAAATAACACCTCAAATATCGCGGTGTATCTATGGTAGTGTATGACACTGTACACATATTTGTTACCAGCAGGAGGATATATATTCACAAAGTATTATAAGTTTAATGAAAATACTTCGAGTTGGAAAATGCCAGATGTCTTGGTTGGCAAGATTCAGGCGGCGCCGCGCTAATGGTGGTGATGGCGTAAATTTAGTACTACATAAAGAGCACTAGAAAGACAATGTGCAGTCAAATATCGCTATTGCTATCAAATACTATTTGTTCTTTGGAGATAAATGTTGAAACCGGAAAACATTTATCTTACATAACCACTTGTAGTCAGAATATAAGGTTAAAGGGGAGGTGAAACCTATTCTTGGGAGGCTGAAGTAATTGGAAAAAGCCACATATCGATATCTCGTACCATTTCTACTATAATAAAATCAGTATTGAAATGAACAAGTAATATTAAATTAGACTCACTTGAGGTTTCGATAGTGTTCGAGAGATTTTCGGTATATTGCCTTGGGACACTCAATTGTTTACAAAAATGACACTTTTTGCTGTCCCTTATCGTTTTCATTTTATGGTGATGAACTTTGAAACAGAAAGTGACCAGTTTGAATCACTTTCGGTTTGTATATAGAATTAGCGAAAGATCTATCTTTGGTACACTGAATCGGTTGCAATAAACTGCAACTTGATGTATCTTACCATTCCTGTTCTGATACCTGTAGACAGACGGACGGGCAGACGAACAAAATTGTTCTATAATACTTCCGACCAGCGCCGTAACTTAGATTTTTTGGGGGCGGCAAGCATTAATACGCGTATTTGGCCCTCTCTTTCAATCTTTATGGGCTCCCCGGATCCTGTGGGCCCTCCCGCACGACCAATGTTTGCAGGGCCGTTAATTACGCCCACGGGCCCGTTCCATACATGATGTATTAAATAAGGAGAGAATATTAACCACTCTCAATGCCATACGAATAAATATTATTTCTAGGGCCCCTAATATCAGACATTTTACTAAAATGGGCCCACGACTCACTTTTGTTTTATTCACCTTTTGTTTATATAATGTAGTGAACCTGTTTCATGCTTCATTTATAATTTCATGTTCGTATCGTATATTGAGTAAGAAAATTTTGTCTTAAAATGGGCCCCCCTCCAACGGCAGGGAGCTTCCCTGGGAGCAGTTGCCCCCTTGCCTCCACAAGTTACGCCCCTGCTTCCGACACACATACACAGCATAGGTTGGAAGACTAATAATCTTGTATGTATTTTCTAGCAAAATAACAATGGCACAAGAGTTAAGGAAGAATGTATAATCGAACGTTTTGGTAATGATGTCCCAAAAATTTGTAATAATTAAGATTATATATTATAAGTCTGCTTAATAATTAAGATTATATATTATAAGTCTGGTACCATTTACAAGGAACATTAGGCAGACAGTGATGAATTTTTAAATTTTGAAGATGTATCATTTTTAAAATCTAATTTACAGATATTGATTTTATATTTTTTCAGAGAAGTTTATTTTTTGCTCAATATACAGTAAGTTACGAAGAAACAACAACAACAAATATTTTAGACGATTTTAAGGACGCAAGAAGCTTTGGAATTATTATTATTGTTACAGTTAATTTTCAAGCTAACATTTCTAAAATAATTCTACAATAATTTCCACAGTAAAATAATTACAATGTATGTATAAACTAAATTGAGTCTCAATATTATGCTTTTGGTTAATTCTACCAGTCATACGTAAAGCATTTTAGAAGAAACTAGTTTGAAGTAAGATGCTAGCATGACTAAGACCACGTTTTCATTTTACATTAATCTTGTACCTGTCATTAAAAAAAAAAAAAAAACTTGCAACCCGATCTTTCTATTTACTGTTTACATGTTACAACTTTCTGAAAGCAAGAAAGGTATGTCCATCCATGCAGCACTGCACTCTAGTGGAAGAATAATGAACCTAATTAAAAATGCGTATTTTGGCACAGTGTAACCACCGCTAGTACTTTCGTACTAGATCTAGTATCTTTTATAATATTTTCTTGTTCTAGTACGTTCACCAACAAATTAGTACTTTTCTCTACTTCTTCTCATAAATAAATTTGGGAGAGAAAAGGGAATCTCATGAAAATTTGACAATGTACGAAAGTTGCACTGTTAAGGGTGTCGGGCGGAAGCAGATCCAATTCTATAGATTTTGCTTCGTTAACTTATAGTTCATTCTACTGTATTGGGGAAAATAGTAAATACAGAAATGTCAAAGAACGAAGGGTTAAAACTAACAAATGACCACAGTAAACAATATTACGTATTTGGTGGTGCGTTTAAACAGTAGGCTTAAAACTCGATTTTCTCAATAAGATCATTTTATGATATTTCTTATGTTCTCCCGACATCTATATTTATCATACTTGTGTTTCTTTAGTGGTTTTACAGTGAGTTCTAAAGCGACAATTAAGCAGCGATTCCGCCAGGATTTTGGGGATGCAAAGTTAAAATTGGGAGGGTGTAAGTGGATTGCAAGGTTTGTATAGAATTTTGACTGTAAAAATCTCATTAATAGTGTGGAATGGGAGCGGATAACTCCTTGCAAGATGGAAAAAATATCGTATGTCCCTTTCAAGATTATGATTATATAGAGAAATATAGTAGGGTTGCAAGATATTTTTTGTAACAACTACAAGATTCATTTAACGTGACAATCGCGCTTAACAGTACATCAAGAGAGAAAGGATAGATGAACCGTCACTACCTGATACATGCTACCTTCGACAATCAGGCTTACAAATGACAAAGAAGCGGTAGCAGCTAATGTTCAGCAGCTTAAGTTTACGAAACGATAATATTAGTCTTATTGTGCCAACTTGAGTTCACATAAAAGCAGTAGCAGCTGTAGTAAGAGTGTACAATGGTAGCAGCTAGGAAGACAATGGACCACATATTAGAAGTATCTGTGAATTTGTATGATAAATAAACACATATTAACATGTAACATTTATACATTTGTTGGAGGAGTGAATAATGGTAGGATGTGATAGTATTTATTCGGTATGATGGCTATAATGTTCATAAAATACTGTACTGTTCTGACTATAAACGTCTACTACTGTCTGTTTCATACATTGGGTTGAGAGTACTTGGATATCAACTTGTTAGATGTGGAAACAAATAAAAAATGTGTACAATATTAATGTTAATTATAGTTAACTTTTTATACATTTTTTAACAAAAGAACACCTATCGAATTTTGAAGAACAAAATGTTCGAGATCGGTTGTGTGGTGTAAATATGATGAAAATGACAAGTGTGTTGAGTGTTCGCGAAAGGCAGTGACCAAGAAAAGATGCCTTACAAAACTCACTCCAAAACCACACCGGGGAAGAGGAACAATGATCAGAAGAAAACTTTGACTGATATGTCCTGTTGAGAAACAGAGCATAAAACGGCCTATCAGTCAGCACCGTGTGTCGGCAGTGTAAGCGACAGAGGAACTCAAGGAGTTATTCCAGCAACCCGTGCCCAAAATCACAGCCTGCTCCGAGTTACATGACCTGGACATACGGGGTAGGATCGTACGGGCAAAATACGCTTTAGCACGACGCAAACGGTGCCTCGAACGTCCAACATGACCGCTGATGACACGGAAGGTGTAATGTGCCCAGATGAGTAATCATTCTTCTTATTTTAAACCACGTGCCGTGTTTATGTGCGACACATGCCCAAAACAAGTAGGGCTATATGATCCGCCGTGTCTCCGCTCAACTGTGAAATATGGCAGTGGCTCAGTAATGCTATGAGCAGAATATTCATTTTCAGTGGGTCCTGTACTGAAGCATACCGGTCACGTCATTGGTTATGATTGTCACTATTTTAAGGGACCATGTTCGCCCTATGGTGAAGATGTTTAAGGAGAATGACGTTATATTCCACGATAGCAATGCACCCATTTACACAGCTGGAGCTTCTATGGAATGATTTGATGAACATCAGGATGAAGTTGAGTACCTAGAGTGGCTGCCCAATGCCCAAACTTAATGATAATTGAGCATCTGTAGTCCCTTTGGAACACACAAAATCCGACGCAGATTTCAACTTCCCTTTTCTCTCACGTATAATATACTGCACGCAAAATGGAGTAATATTCCACATTCTACCATCCGTGATGTCTGTGATTCTATTCCACGTCACAACAAAGCTGTTCTGAGGGTGAAAGTTGGTTCGGTGTTATATTAACCTAGTAAGTTGCACTCTTCCAGGTATTCCCATTAAATTGATGAAGCTGTATATACACAGGTACACGTGTGTATGTATGTATGTGTGTGTGTTGTGTCTGTGTGTGTGTGTGTGTGTGTGTTTGTGTGTCTGTGTGTCTTTTTACACTTGTAGAGAATGTTTATCAATTTAATTTTTTTTTTCATTTGTAATCCTTGTTTAAGGTTTGAAATGAACTTCAATATTCTGAACATGTAACTCCCACTAATGTAATTAAAATCGCACACAATATCTACTAGTACAAACTTGTTTTTCTTCAGTTTGTACTGTATAGCTATGCGAAAATTGAATTTCTCTCCGAGGTTGGATTATAAATGGTTTCAGTTGACAGACAAGTGAACATTTTGTTAAACGAACTGACAACATCATCACAGATGGAATCAGCGACAGTGATTTTAATTATATTATTTTAACTTAGAAGTTAATTGCGAGTCAAGCCTACGAATATTTTAATACAGTTTTGCTCTTTTTATACAAACACATTTATAAACCGAAATAAATCAACATGTGGCTTGCTTGTTTCGTTTTTCCTGTTTTGTGTCACACATTAAAGTTAACATAATCCTACCGTAACAATAACATGTACGTAATTTTTCTGTGTATTATGAAATTAATTAAGAACTATGGTGTAAATTAATATTGCTGTTATTGCAATAATTGTATTTTGTACTGACATTGGTTTTAATATTATTTGATGTTTATATTAACAGAAATAGAATGCTGATATTATAATTTGAAAACAGTAAGGGAAATAAATGCATTTAAAATGACTAAATGTACGTTATATATGTAATACATGTATAGAATAAGAGGAATATTCAAATATGTTGTACGACTTTAATTAAAATATTATTGTGGGTAATTCATGACAGTGAAAATACACAGAAATTTAAGCATGTTTTTAGGTTCGATTTTGTGGTTTACATACTTCTTATCTAGTTTAAGAAGGATAACATCTACTTATTATCAGCATGTGCTTCGAGCACAATCATGACTTAAAACTGGTATAGTTGGCGGATGTACAAACCACGATGTAAGATCTATTTGCATAGTAGGTATAGGCCGATCCCCATTACAGTATCTCGCTTCCAATAGTGTTGGAATACTAGGCCACCGGTTGAACCTATGTTACTTAAACAAATTTATTGAAGATAGTTGTGAGTAAAGACATAATAATATTATTTTATGTTTCTTCTAATCTTGATTAATAACACTTTGTTTAAAGGAAATGAAGAGATGAGAAACATAAAGTAATTTGGTTATATTGCACTTTCTCCATTATTTACTATGTTATGTATTAAAAGCAATACACGAAGTTGTGACCTACATGCAGTAGCCCTCATGCTACAAAAGATATGATCAATGTTTTTTAACGTTTGTTCAGCTTTACTAACAGAAATATTAGCTTTTTTAAAAACTACATGCTGTCTCCCATTTTACGCCAGTTTTAAAATTTGTCGATGCTAATTGTTTGATTTTCGATTAAGTTCGATCAACAATTTCCAACGTTTGATCAGTTTTACTAACACAACCGTAAAGGTTAGAAAAAGGAGCTATACTCCGATAAGATTCATTATTATGTCAATCGTTTGATCAGCTATTCTCAGCAATTTCTAACGCTTGATCTGCTTCACTAATTTGAATATAAGCTACTTTTAGTAGGGATGCTAACTACAGCGCTAGCACGCTCTTTAGTTAGATTCAAAATTTTTCGATGCTAATTGTTTGATTTTTGATTAGGATTAATCAACAATTTTTAACATTTGATCAATTTTACTAACAGAGCTATAAAGATTAAAAAAGAGGTCAAACTCTGTTACACCTCTGATTCAATCCCTTACTATGTCAATAATTTGGTCATTGGCTGCACAGATATCATCAACAATTTCTAATTTTTGATCATCATCATCATCATCGAACCGAAGGTTCCCCTTCAGAGAGAAGGGAGCACTTATTAGCACCGTTGCTACTCTGTCCTAGTGAAAGATTTTTTCTGCCGTTTGATTCGAAGATTTTTTTGTCTCTCTTTTGGGCTTGGAGTTTATCTCGTGAGTGTTTGTCTGGGGTTGTCTTTGTAGAGGTGGGTGGGCGGGGAGGCCGCACAGCCATGTAGCTGTGTATTTTTTATTTATTTATTTATTTTTAAATTTTAATTTTATTATTGGAAGAATGGGAGCATCGGCCGGTGCTTTCCTTTCTGAAGCGTGGAAAACCTCCTTGAGTACGGGGTAGGTTAGGGTTTTAGTGTGTATTCGTTGAATTCTGTTTGTTATAGTGTGGTGGGTGTCTTCATGTCTTTTGTTTTTTGACGTTCTTCTTGGGTTTATGCTCGGTGTTCTTCTTTGGTGTGTGTGAGAAGTATATATCACCATTTGTGCTTTTGATGATATTAATGTTTTCTGATAGTATTTGTCCTGATGCTTTGCGGATGGTTTTAAAGAGGACAGTTTTTTTTTTTTTTTTTTTTTTACTTCCGGTGATGGTTGTTAGAATCTACGAGATCTAGAGTTTAAAATCTCTTGTTTCGCTGTCTGGATTGCTTTCTCTAAGAGCGTTGCTATTGGCTGTTCTGTATCTTCTTTCTTCTCTGTGATTGGTTGCATGGTTCCGGTTTCTCTTTCTTCTTCTACTGTGGTTTGCTGAGTGGAGGATTTATCGCGTTCCTGAACAGGGCCGGAAGGAGTTTGGGACTATGGTCTGGTTCTGTTTTTGATTATGTTAGATAGGTGAGTATGGTTGTAGTTTTGTGCCGATCTCGGTCGTTTAGGGCAGTTGCTGTCCTGTTCGATGCCCCCGTTGCTACAGGTTGCGCAGAAATTGGGACGAGGTGGTTGATTGCAGTCTTCTTTGTGGCTATTCCCGCATTTGAAACACTTTTTGGTTTCTACAGAATGGCGTTGGGTGATCGTATTGGTAACATCTCCAGCATGGGTGTGGTCTAGCAGATATGCGAGATGTTTGAGTTTTGTGGGTGATACCAAAGAGCGACGTTCCATTTCGTATGAGCTCATTGATTTGATCAGGATTTTGGGAGCACACTCTGATCAGTGGTAGAGGGCCCTCTCTTCCTTGAATTCTTGTTGTGTTCTTGAAATCGATACTTTTATTAATGAGTTCGTCTTTGATTGCTCTAATGCTGTGTTGTACGTCTACTCCCTCAATGACGCAATTGAAAGTGGAAGAATTTTTCCGCTGCTTCTTCCTGTTCTTCTTTTAAGTGTGTGCTTCGTGTTGCTGTTCGTGGTTGTTTTGTGGTTGTGTGTGGTTTGAGTTCTTCTTTGTTTCGTCTAGTTTTTTCCTTGTTTGTGGTGGAGGTCTTGGTGTCATTTTATTTCTACTGCTGGGATTTCCTTGGGGGGATGTGAGGGTGGGGTTACCTTTCCTCTTCTGATTAGGATTCTTCTTCTATTTCAGTGCTTGAGTCTTCCGTCTGGGACCCAATACCTTGTGTTAGTTCGTCTAAAGTTCCGGTAAAATTTTGCCAGTCGTCTTCACCTTCTTTTGAGGTGATATTTGCGAAGCGGGCGTCATGTCCAAACTCTGCGACGCCGTCGTGGTCTATGAAATATTCTTTTATTTCTATCTCCGGGAAGGTAAGGAAGAAGTGTCTCTTATTTTGTGAGACGTGGCTAATGATGCGGGCCGCACGTCTTTTCCCAAGTATTTTTGTTAGCTTCGCTGTAAGGAGAGTTTCTTTTATAATGTATTCTTGGTTGGGGTTTATTACCATAATCATGCATCCAGACTCATAGATTCTACATTTCCCCTTGTAGAAATCTAGTCTCGTCTGCCCACTATTTTTGTTCTTCTTCGGTTTCATCATTGTGTGGTGGGGTGGGCTGTGCGTCACTAACCGGGCCATACTGCTGGTTACGTATATGCGAGTGTGACTGTGCGTTCCCGAGGAAGAGGACAATAGATTGTTTTTTTGGGGGGGTTCTTTTGAGTGAACAATTGGCGGGTGGGAGTGTAAAGTGCGTTAAGAAAAAGGATAGTGTTTCAGAGAAGTCGCATTTGAAAGTTAAATCCAAAAATTCAGTTTTGGGTTTCAGACATAAATCGAAAAATGCAGTCTTATTAACATGAAATCTACAACAGTCAATCATTTTTCCAAAACCGGATTTTGGATTTATATATGAACTTTCAAATGCGTTCTCTCTAAACCTAATTTTTGTCTTAACGTAGTTTGCACACCCACCCGCCAATTTAAGTGCCAAAGCTTCACAATTTGATGAATTATAAATGAAGTGAAGTTGAAACTGTAACAAGATTATACAGCTATCAGTGTACTACCTCCTCTAATCTTATTTGTTAAAGTAAGAATTTATCGGAATCTATCGTTTCGGAATACTTTATATCGCTTATCGAATAATTCACCATCTTTAATATCTTGCGACAATGATGTTTCAGTTAGGACTATGAGATCATGTGAACAACCCAGCAAATTCTGGAAAAAAAACTTCGGTTTTGGTTCTAAGTACATTTGCATTTTGATAATACACGCTTAATTCATTATTAACATGTTAACATGTTAATGGTATCGCTAAGTAATGTGATATTTTTTATCCTTAATTTTTTCTAAACTTCCTCATACAAGAAATAATGGGTTCAGCAATATTTGTGGGGAGCTCTTTGTCCAGCAGTTGATTGACAACATTGAGATAGAAAAATACATACGGAAAGGAAGAGAGATAGAGATTCGTCTCTGAAGAAGAATAGTCCTTCATTTGCTCTGATTGGAAATTAAAAATTATAGATCAAATTTCTCTGGATTATCATTGTCGCGCGTATATTTCGCTGTTGTTGTTTAGTCAATATACAATGCACGTAATTGATTACATAGTACATGTTTAATAACTGGTTTAGCATTTTATCTTTGTTGTGCTTACGTATTCTATTTAAGAAAAGTAAAACAAGTACAATTTCTCTAATCACGCGTCATTCCCTACTCTTCTCTTTACCTATGTATTTGCTTACTTCCTTTTTAGTTACGCTTCCTTTTCTCGTGATACTCTTCCTAAGACAAGTGTCTCCACTTTTCCTCATGCAGCTGTAAAGTAATACCGTGAGATATGTCTAACCATGTTACTTGTCATATACATTTCTTAAGGTCTTTGAGTTCTCGTGAGAATATTTTTCTCACTGACTGCCTATATTTGGTTTTGTGCCTCTTCTGTCACTACTTGAACTGGAACTCATGAGTTCTGATCAGTAATTAAAAATTATTTTCAGCGTTACGTCATGTTTTTCTTCACTGACGTAGTAAAGTCCTAAAACTATTTCTTTTCTTTAAACAAACTCCTGAGATTTTAACAGCTCTGAACGACGTGTTCCTACCAAGTGTCCAGCATTCGTCATACTTCCTCATGTCTATTCCAATATCACTTTATTCAGCTCCTTATTTTACGCTTGCTTGTATTATGTAATATTAAACCTATTCCTATAAGGTTACCCTTCTCGTCAACTACTCATAGTAGGCTAATGCTACTTATACACTATTTTTTTCATATCACTTATATTCCTTAAGTTTGGCAACATACCTTTGTCATCTCAATTTTATGCGTTCAACTCCAGTTATGCTAGCTTGTATGCGTTTCTCTTCTTTCCAGAAAGAATATCTCACACTTCCAAAAACCAACGTTCTTTTTTGTTCATCTATGATTCGTGTACTCAAAACTATGTTGATAACAACATACTCTAAACATTTTCTAATAAATTAGAGGACTTTGCGTTTCCTATCTGTTGTCTCAAGTTAATTATTTTCTCTTGTAAGAATACATACCTGAATATAATTTCATATTAATTTCTTTTTACCAAAGAAAGGAATTTACAAAAAAAAATAAAATAAAATAAAATAAAATAAAATAAAATAAAATAAAAAAATAAAATAAACAATCGGAACACGTCCACGCATATGTGGAAACCATAAAAGCTCAACTGTTCCTAGAATTCCGTTATTTACAAATTGCCAATCTGGTTTCTTTGTTTTAGTTTTAATAGGCTTACCCAGTTACGCGTATTACAACATACGGTAATATTGAAAATATAAGGGAAGTAGGGTATGTACTAATTAATAAGCCTGTGTTTATCAGAACTTTGATCTATGTAAACAATCATATTACATACCTGCCTTAATTACCTTAAATGGGTGTTTTGCTGGTTGTGTGTTATAACTGTTTTATCGTTCATGAATTGATGAGATATATTAAAAGAGTTTTATTTTTAATGTTTACATTATATATGAACTTTTTCAAATATAACATGTATAAAGACTAGATTTAATACATCATTGCTCTTTCATGGTTATATTTAAATTATCTTTGTTACGTGCTACTACTAAAACATACTTTCATTCAGATCAGATGAACTTTCAACAAAAATGTCGTTTTGTTTAAATGTATTAGAGTTGTTAACTATATTTTCATTTTGAAATTAAAAGTTCTATCAAATTCTCTTGCTCTTAAATGTTGAAATTAATTAAATGTTTGAATTAATAATATATAATAAGGTACTAACTGCGCGATTATTAATTATTATGTTGAGTTAATTTTGAAACCAAATTAATTTTTGTGGAAATCATAAAGTCAATGTGAATTACTTTTGTCGACAAATTAAGCGCAGGGTACCCATCAAGTCTAGAAATATTACTTGATCACATACATGGGTGCACGAAGAAAATTTTCTAGGGAGGGGCCCATCTCCTTTGTTGGTATATTACGTTTTTTATTTTTTATTTGTATTAAGAAAATCTTCACAAATTTAAGTTGTTTTCGTGAGCCAGAGTTAGGGGGGACCTACCCTTCCCCCACCTTTGGGAGCCCATTGTTCAAAACCCTGGTGATGGCAAATATAATACCTGAAAGGAAAAATATTATAGAATCGAATTTGCAATAATGTAGTATTCAATGAATGTCCCCAGTTCCCGCCAACAGCAAGGTTCCGATTTTATACAGAGTATAAAGATGAGACCCTTCTCTTCATTTTGAGCTTTATTTCGTTAAAATATATTGATTAAATTCGAATATATAAAGAGAAATCGACTCTGCAGCATAACAATGCGTAACAATTTCTCAAGTGTACAATTTGGTATTGTATAGTTGCTTAGTAATATTTTCGAAAAAGATAAAAAAAATATTTACGAAACGCCAGAAATAGTAAAGTGACTGACCTAATAGCTACGGAAGAAACCAACAATATCAAATCTTCGGCTGTGCATGAATAAAAGCAATATTTGATGAACAATAGGTAACCATTTCTTTCTTTTTTATAGTTTTTGTGTTAATCTTATAATTTTATATCATTTGTGATGTGTAGAGGTTTAAAGTAAGTTCATTCTTTGTATTTCTTATGTAAATAATGTAACTAGGGTGCAAAAAAAAAAAAAAAAATCAAATTCAGATTCAGATTTTAATTTCTGCTCGCGTGTAAATAAAGATAATAGAACTTATGTCGTAATTTTAGTTCGTATTTCTTCTGGTAGAGAGACGAAGTTTTTCTACGTGTTTCTATTCTATCCTATATGGGAATCGACAACAGCTGTTCAGAGTTGGTTCGAGATCTCGGTGATGGCAAATGTAATACGTAAAAGGCAAGGGAGCCCGAAAGTGGGGGTACAAGAGTGGGTTCAAGGTTTTCTTAATACAAATAATTTAATATAAGACGTAATATAGCTACGAGGGAGATGAGCCACTCCCTAGAAAATTTTCTTCCGGCGCCCATGTCTCAAACTCATTCTAAAGGCTATGCGCACATTTCCATATGGTCTAGGAAAGAAACACATAGAAATAGTTCGTGTTTCTACCAGAAATACGAACTAAATTTACGACGAAATTTGTGTTTTCATTATTTACACGCGAACAAAAATTAAAATCTGAATTAAAAAAAAAACATATTTGTTGCACCCTACATACATTAGTTAAATAAGAAATACAACGGATGAACTTACTTTGAAATTCTGCACATCACAAGTGATAGAAAATTATAAGATTAACAAAAAAAAAAAAAAAAAAACTAACAAAAGAGAGAAATGATTACTTTTGTTCAACAATTATCATATGGTCGGTTCCTTCTGTAGCTATTACTTCAGTCACTTCATTCTTTCTCTCATTTAGTTCATATTTTTTATCTTTTCCGAAAATATTAATAAGCACACAGCAGTTTAGAATGGGTTTGAGACTCTGGTGATGGCAAATATGATATCTAAAAGGAGAAATATCATGGAATCGAATTTGCAATATTAAACCAAAGCAATTAAAAAACGTAGTATTCATTGAAATTCTTCAGTTTCCGCCATAATAAAGTTTCAAACCTAGGGTATAAAGGTAACATCTTTTTATTCAATTTGTAATTTATTCGTTTAAAATATATTGATAATTTTCGAATATATAAAGAAAAAGCGATTCTGCAGCATAACAATGCGTAAGAATTTTTCAAGTGTACAATTGGGTATTGTTACGTCCATTTAGACAGCCCCCCACCTTGTCAAAATTGGTCGAAAATGGTGCCAATCCATTGTGCATCGCTTGAGCAGAAATGTGCAACACAAATTTTCGTTTGTGCGACAATGAACAATGACCTAGAGCGAAAACGAAGTGGGGGCTGTCTAAACGGTAGCCCCCACCTTGTCAACATTGGTCAAAAGTGGTGTCAATCGTTTGTACAGAAATGTGCCACACAAAATTTCATTTGTGCAACAATGAACAAAAAGCTAGAGCGAATATGAAGTGGGGGTGTCTAAACGGTAGCCACCCACATTGTCAAGAATGGACGAAAGTGGTGTCAACCGATTGTGCACCGTTTGTGCAGAAATGTGCAACACAAATTTTCGTTTGTGCAACAATGAACAATGAGCTAGAGCGAAAATAAAGTGGAGGCTGCCTAAACGGTAGTCCCCCAACTTGTCAAAATTGGTCGAAAATGCTTTCCTTTCTAGCTCATTGTTCGTTGTTGCACAAACGAAAATTTGTATTGCACATTTCAGCACAAACAATGCACAAACGATTGACATCATTCTTGACCAATTTTGACAGGGTGGGAGCTACTGTTTGATAGCCCCCACTTTCTTTTCGCCCTAGCTCATTGTTCTTTGTTGCACAAACGAAAATTTGTGTTGCACATTTCTTCACAAACGATGCACAAACTTTTGACACCATTTTCGAACAATTTAGAGAAAGTGGGTAGGGTAACGTTTAGACAGCCACCCACTTTGTTTTGGTTCTAGCTCATTGTTCATTGTTGCACAGACGACAATTTGTGTTGCACATTTCTGCACAAACGATGCACAAACCTTTGATACCATTTACAACCAATTTTCCAACGTGGGGGTCTACTATTTAGACAGCCCTCCATAATGTTTTCGCTCTAGCTCATTGTTCATTGTTGCACAAACGAAAACGTGTGTTGCACATTTCTGCACAAACGATGCGCAAACAATTGACACCATTTTCGACCAATTTTGACAAGGTGGGGGGCTACCATTTAGACAGCCCCCATTTTGTTTTCGCTTTAGCTTATTGTTCATTGTTGCACAAAAGAAAATTTGTGTTGCACATTTCTACACAAACGATGCACAAACGAGTGACACCATTTTCGACCAATTTTGACAATGTGGGGGGGCTGCCGTTTAGACAGCCCCCACTTTGTTTTTGCTGTAGCTCATTGTTCATTGTTGCACAAATGAAAATTTGTGTTGCACATTTCCGCAGAAACGATGTGCAAACGATTGATACCATTTTCGACCAATTTTCACAAGGTGGAGGGGCTACCGTTTAGACAGCCCCCACTTTGTTTTCGCTCTAGCTCATTGTTCATTGTTGCACAAACGAAAATTTGTGTAGCACATTTCTGCACAAACGATTGACACCATTTTCGTCCAATTTTGACAAGGTGGGGGTCTACCGTTTAGACACCGCCCACTTTGTTTTCACTTTAGCTCATTGTTCATTGTTTCACAAACGAAAATTTGTGTTGCATATTTCAGCACAAGCGATGCACAAACGATTGACACCATTTTCGACTTATTTTGACAAAGTGTGGGGGGGTGTCTAAATGGACGTGGTGTTGTTGTATAGTTGTTTAGTAACGATTTCGCAAAAGATAAAAAATATTATCGAAACGAGAGAAATAGTTAAGTGGTTGAACTAATAGCCACGGAAGCAACCGACCATATGAGATATTCGGCTGCGCAAGGGTCAAAATGACATTTGATGAATAACACTAGCCTGCGATGATTCTGTTTTTCAACATTTGATGATGGATTCCTATGTATCTTTTGTGCGCTTAATCCAAAAAGGATCTTAGATTGTTTCCATCACGCTAACGTGTTTGCAAATGGTAATGTACCAAATGAAGTATATGACGAAAAATAGACTATCACAAATATGCGACTTAATGACGTAGTTTGATCATTGATCATCGATTGTCGAAGATCACCACACACGACCCACTTATGATCGTCGTATTTAATTTTCTGGAGCACAAATTGTAAATTTTCGTAACGTTCTTGTAAGTGTACCGAATGACTTATGGGTATTGATGCATATTTGTTTTCGTTGTGAAGCAGACCAACTTCGGCGAAACTATTTATATTCCCCAATCAGTGCTTTCGCACGGAATGTTAAATGTCTGAAACGGTCCATCCACATCATTGCAGAATACTAAGTCTCCTTCTTCTGACAAGTCGGGAAGAAATTGTTGTTCTCTGTGCCTGAACCAGGACAACGAAGTGGTGGTTGCGAACAAATTCTTTATTTTTAGCCTGGAACCAAGCACTTCTGTCGCTTTTTGGTGAGATTTAAGTCGCAAAACACATAGTTCCGTTCTAATTGTGAAAATGGTTGTGGTGTAGACAGGGCAGGTTCGTAAGCCTCATCGTTCTCGTCGGTATCTTCACGTCCTTCGCTTTCGTAACAGTCTACGTCAGGGAAATGTTTTGCTTGCATAGGCACGGACACGTCTGGATCACAAAAGACAGAACGTGACGCCCATAGCACATTAAAATTTACGATGTTCTTTTAGTCTTGATATTAAAACCGTAAACACTGGTTGATCAAGCATAACAATCAGCATTGTCATTTTGTGGCTCGGGCCAGACCATCGGAACGCCAAATCTGAAAGTCTGTTGTTCAACTGTCGACCACCGTTTTAGTACTTCAACACATGTATAGCAAACATAGTGGGTGCCAAAGTTTTGGCTTGATGTCCTACTTGTACAACGAAACACGCGAGATACACTTGCTGCACGAATGTTGTTACCTATGTTTTTTGTCTTGGCAACATGAACTCACCACAAATGGAACAAAAGGAATCTGTAGACGTTTTACAGCCTCTTGATGCCATGTCGAACACTATGTTCGCTGCTCCGTCGACACAAATGTGTTTTATCGCGGAGGATATGTACGAACGGTTGCATCAGCACAAACAGTTGCAGTGTACAGTACGTTTAATGACTCAAGTGCATCCTCTGTCGGTGTATGTTACCACGATTCGTTTCCATCATAAACAAACAGGTGGCAGCATTTCATATGTTCTGATTTGCTCACTACGATTTGCAAACAATTTTGACGTGATGAACACAAAGTACCGTCATTTTTGGATTCAGCGCACCAAGATACATGGGAATCCATCATCAAATGTTCAAAAACATGACACAACCGAAATAATGTGTAATAGGTAACAATTTCTTTCTTTTGATAGTTTTTTATGGTGTTAATCTTATAATTTTCTATCAGTTGTAATGTGTGGGGGTTCGAAGTTGTTTGTTGTTAGTATTTCTTATGTAAATAATTAATATAGGATGCAACAAAATATGATTTTTCAAATTGAGATTTTAATTTCTGTTTGCGTGTAAATAAGGAAAATGCAAGTTTTGTCGTAAATTTAGTTCGTATTTCTGGTAGAAACGAATTTTTCTACGTGTTTCTACTCTAGACCATATGGGAATGTGCACACAGCTGTTTAGAATGGGTTCGAGACGTGGACTCCCGAATTAAATTTTCTAGGGAGGGTCCATCTCCCTCATTGCTATATTACGTTTTTTTTTTTTTTTTTTTTGCTTTTTTATTTGTATTAAGAAAATCTTAAAAAAATATATGGTGTTTTCGTGAGCTAGTGTGGTGCACAAGCCCCACCCTGCTTCCACTTTCGGGCGCTCCTGATCATATATTACTCTAGTACAAAAAGTACTTTACATGGACTTACATGACTCTTAACACACTTTGTCAAAAGTTGTGAAGGTCCAAACTCTTGTGTAAATGAATGTTGTCTTAATCTGATAGTTTTGTACTCTTTGGTTTAATGTGTTTGTAGAAATTTTAATTTTAACTATTTGGTTACAATAATGTCAACCTGCAATAGGTTTGAGATATATTTACTTATATAATCAATTTTTTTAATTTATCTGTTTAAAAATATTATTTGTTTGTTCATTAGTTATTCCTTAATGGCATTAGTTATTCCTTATTCCTTAATTTTATGTTCCTATGTTACCAAAATGGCAGATGAACTAACTCATGATACTTTAAATGAACATTCAGAAGTAACATGGTGTTATTGTATGTTTAAATACATTGACCTGGTAATGTTTGAACGTTAAATATGTAGATCTGTAGATGTAGCGTTCTTTTATTCTTTAGCTACTAGAAGAAAAAGAGCAATATATTGATAAAAAATGCGTACCCTGAAAAATAAATACATCTTCACAATTGAAAACTGAAAGCGAGGTCTAAGTTATTAGTCTGAGAGCGAGATATTACTGAACGTTTCGACATATTGTGTTGTGAAACTAGTATCTCTGATTCTAATTTGTTAGTTTATTATGGTATTTGGAAAATCCGTTTTGATTTAAATACGAGAAAATAAAGCTTCACATCTCGAATTCTCCCACGCCGCAATTTAATCAGCCATCAAAATTGTTAATTTAAATATATTTTACGTTTAATGGTCAGGTAATGATAACATTGTCATTATTTACATACGTGTAATTTCGTATATAATTTCTTGAAGTTCTTCGAAAACATTCTAAAATTTAAATGGAAAGTAATTACTAGCCAAGCAAATCGCCGTATCTTATTTTCACGTAAATAGTATGCTCACCTTTTTAAAACAACAATCTGTTACTATGATCATATTTAATACAAATGCTGCCTGTGATGTAATCCGTGTAATGTTGATTCCTGTCACCATGATATGGCGCGTCCTCAGGTTGCGGATCGAGGAGAAGGCTCCTAGATATAGAGGTTAGCTGTGAATATACTAAATAAGCAGTCGCGGACAGATGACAAAGAGTGGTCCTCCAGCTTGGGAGGTTGGGTAAGGCTAACAACTTCATCCTGTAAAAAAGTCAATTGTTCAGACACATTCACAGAAACCTCGAATCAGGACTGATAACTTGGCACGATCTAAGCAAAAGAAAATGGACATGAGATTTGGAACATGGAATATTAAAAGACTTTATGAGGCAGGCACGTTAAAATCTGTAACGAATGAGTTAAAGAAATACAGGATGGACTTAGTAGGAGTTCAGGAATTTAGGTGGCAAGAAATCGAACTGTAAATTCTGGAAATTTTACGTTTTTTTACGGTGAAGGAAATAAAAATCACCAATTAGGAACGAGGTTTTTCCTTCATAAACGAATAATATCAGCAATTAAGAGGATTGAATTTTTTACTGATAGACATTCTTTTCTTACTATCAAGAGTCGGTTGTGTGACATTATTGTTTTAAATTACATGACCCAAAAGGAGATAATGATGACGATATAACAGAAAGCTTTTACGAAGAAGTGGAACGGGTATTTAACCAACACCCGCGATATGATATGAAAAATCTATTTGGGGATTTCAATGCGAAGGTAGGAGGAGAGGGTATTTTCAAACCGATTATAGGGAACGAAAGTCTGTATAAGGAAAGTAATGACAGTAGTGTTAGACTCATGAACTTCGCAACATCCAAAAACCTTATCGTGAATAGTACAAAATTGCCATATCGCGCCCTACATAAATATACTTGGACCTCATCATACGAAAAAGCGCATAATCATATCGATCACGTTTTAGTAGAAAAATGACAATCTAGCATAATTGACGTTCGGTCTTTTAGAGGGGCTAATTCTGACGCTGATCACTACCTGGTAGCAGCGATAATAAGAGAGAGATTATCGTTGAATAAAGGAAATATTGAATGTCTGAAAACGGAGAGAGTTAATTTAAAGAAATTAGAAGGGAACCAGATAAGAGGAGAATACCAAATTGAAGTTTCGAATAGATTCTCAGTTTTAGAAGATTTGAAGTGCAATAATGTTGAGGCTATTTGGATTGAAATTAGAGTTTGCATCAAAACTTTCAACAAAAGAAAAATTAGGACACTCGGAAATACGTAGGAAGAACTATGGTTCGACCAGGAGTGCAATCAAATAGCAGAGAAGAGAACGCAGGCAAAATTACGTTGGTTACAAAATCCGAATGAAACAACTGCACAAAATTTCTTAGACATCAGGCGAGAAACTTCCAAATCTTTTAGAACAAAGAAAGGCGATTTTTTGAAAACTAAAATTACGAAACTTGATAATAGTAAAAATAAAAACATTTGGGACACGTATAAAAAGACCAACAAATTTAAGAAAGGCTATCAACCTCATGCTTATACATAAAGTAAGCTGAGGGAACACTTCTCACCGATACAGATAGCTTCTGAAATGGATAGAAATATTTCTTTGACGAATTCCTTAACACGTAGTGAAAAACTAATGTGCGTGGAGAAAGGGAAATACACACCTCAGAACCGTATATTCCAGAACCTAACCGAATAGAAGTAGAAATCGCTATAAAATAATTATAGAAATACAAATCTCTGGGTGTAGACGAAATTCCGGCTGAGTTAATTTTAGCTGGAGGCAAAGAATTGTAGATCAAGATAAACAAATTCATTCTCCTTATCTGGAACAAGGAAGAATTGTCACAAGAGTGGAAAGAGTCAATCACTGATCCAATTCCCAAGAAAGGCGACAAAACTGACTGTAATAATTATCGAGGCATTTCTCTTCTGTCAACGTCCTATAATATCCTGTCAAACATTCTATTTGCAAGATCATGTGGTTCGGATTCCACGTTAATCAGTAGGTCCACGTCTCATATAGCCTCGCTGCTGAAAGGGACGCTAAACTAAAATCAACTCAACTCTATTAGCAAGATTGACAACATACGCAGATGAAATTGCTGGAGATTATCAGTACGTATTTAGACAAAATCGATCAAATATCTACCAAATATTTACCATTAGACAAATACTCGAAAATAAGTGAGAATACAATACCCAGGTACATCAATGATTTATTGATTTTAGAAATGCTTACGATTCGGTTAGGAGAGAAACATTATACAACGTTCTTACAGAATTTGGAATACCGGAAAAGATAATTAGATTAATTAAGATATGCTTAAAGGAATCCCAAAGTAAAGTCCGAGTAGGGAAAATTTGTCCATGTATTTTCACGTCGAGAGTGGTCTGAAATAAGGAGATGCATTGTCGCCATTATTATTCAGTTTTGTTCTGGAATACGCTATAAGGAAAATCAAAGGTAGCTACCACGGCCTGGAGTTGAATTATGTTCACCATGCTATGGCGTATGCTGATGATATAAATTTTATAGGGGGTGGTAGGAGAACAATAGAAAGAAATTCAGAGGTCTTATTAACGCTTACAATGACATGGGTTTAGGAGTAAATGGAGAGAAAACGAAACATATGGAATCATCGGGATCGTAATACGACAAACTATGGATGCATTAAAATATCGAATAATACTTTTGATAAAGTGTATACTTTCAAATATCTAGGATCAATATTAACAGAAGAAAACCATATTGACGAAGAGATTAAATGTCGACTAAAAGAAAGAATTCGTGATATTATTCAGTTCAAAATCTCTTGTCACGAATTCTGTCGAGAAATTTGAAGCTTAAAAGGTATAAAAGGATAATCATGCCTGTTGTTCTCTATGGTTGCGAAACATGGTCACTTACTCGGTAAGAAGAACATAGACTGAAAGTATTTGTAAACAAGATCCTGAGGCGAATATTCGGACTCAATAGAAAAGGGAATGGCGGAAATTTCATAACGGGGAACTACGTGCTTTATAAGGTTTACCAAACATTGTTAGGGTCATCAATTCTTGGGGGATCAGGTGGGCAGGTCATGTAGCCCGGAAGAAAGTAGGAACGCTTTCAAATTCTTAACGGGAGAACCTCGAGGGAACACGTGCATGTTTCTCCATCACAAAGCTCACTTGGCCCGAACCAAGGACATCATGCACCATAGGTGAACGTTCTACCACATTTTTTTAAGTTCGTCCTAACGGATACTATTTGCCATGGACAGTTCGTGCAATTTCTGCGTAATCCAAACACGTCAAGGACACGAACACAGAAAGGTCCAGAACAATTAAAAATCCGACTATGCTCTTCAGAGGGATTCGAACCCCCAGTGGTCTGCGCCTCATGATCCGAAGCCAAACCCACGAGACCACTGGGGTATTACCACAGGATTACAACTGAACCACCGCGGCCCGATATGAGGGTGAGAAGGAAGATGTAAATGATAGATGTAATTAGGGTCTAGTAGTAGAAAAACATTTTTTTTAAAAAATTTGAACTTACTTTGATAGACATATTTTTATTTGTACACTTGTTTCCAAATACAAAAAAAAAAAAAAATGAAGAATTACGAGAATCGTTTTAAAAACAATTGGAATAAAAGAGGAATGAAACTCGTGCAGATTTAAATACAAGAAAAATACAAATAGAACTTACAACTGTAAGCGATGAACAGCAATAATAATAATAATTTATAAACAGGAAATTAATTGTAAGAGTTGCAGGCAAGAATGTGTGATAAAAGGGGGCCGTGTTGAGGAAGCCTAGTCTACTGCATCATTAAGTCTTTCGTAGTCTTGTATCTTCCGTAGTCTTTGTTTTAACGAAGTGCAACAGATATTAAATCAATTATAATAATGGAACAGCAGAATGCACACCTAAACGTGCCGGTATATAAAAAGAGTAAAGAACTCATACAAATGCCTACACGGAAGCTAGATACTAACAGACATGCGCTAGTCTAAAAATATTTTAACAAAATAAGCAAATTTTGTATCCACTACCAACACAATATTATGTGATCCTGAGTAAAAAGATTCTTTTTTTGTCCTTCTACTTTTTGACGTTTAGGTAAAACGAAGAGGGGAGGGACGGGGAAGAGGGATAGGGTAAGAACGTGGCAAGAGCAACTTGCCAAACAGAAAGCGGAAAGTGTTCTGACCGCTTAGTTGCTCCTAACGCCATCACTGAAATTGGAGTTCACACATCACGTCATTTGTGTCTTACTATATGATATTTTATTATATTATAGACGTATTATTTTGGTCTCCTCTAGGGGATAGTACCCCCAAAAACATGTCTGAAAGAAACACTGCATATATGTGCAATACATTGAATATATATATATATATATATATATATATATATATATATATATATATATATATATATTATATATATATATATATATATATATATATATATATATATATATATATATATATAATGTGTGTGTGTGTGTGTGTGTGTGTGTGTAGCGAGAAAGTTATTCGGAATTTTTTAAAAAAGAAGAAAATATCTTGATGTTTTACTAGTATACTTAATGTTTTTATTTAATTTAAGCAATTTCGAGAATTTCTATCATAATAAGCGCAAGAGGTATTAAAAATTATTGTAATGATTTAACAATATTCTGTTAGAAATTTACTAATAGTCCACATTTTAACCAAATTGTGAGTTTTTGAAATTAATAACAATTTATTTACAATTAATAAATTCAATACTAACACCAAATAGACTAGACAAGTGAATACGTAAATATTTCAATTGAATATATATTTTCATTGTTGACAACTTAGTAATATGAAAATGTTATTTACAATAGGACATACAAGAGCAAATACTTCACAAATAAATATTTCGTTAAATGACATGAAAATTTGGCACAACTTTGATTACACGAAATTTAAACATTGATTAAGGAAACCAACATAACTACTATACGTACGTGTTGATATTGTTGATAATTTCAATGATAAAATGTTTTAAAAAGCGTTACATATTCGATTTAAATTTGATTTTGAGTTAATATCGAATAAATAAAAATTAAAAACAAAATTGTGTAGAACAAATTATCTTCTTATCTAAGAATACAGAATAAATCCATTCTCTACATGTTTGGATGTAGCATGAGAAATATCACGGAGTTGACTAAACTTAGTTTACAAACTTTCCAGTAGAAAGTGTTTATAAATTCCGGTTCATTTCAAATAGAAAACTTCTTCCATTTTTGAAGAAGGGGAGGAACTTAAAATGCTGACCGCATTACCTCCCTGTATTGCTAAACTAGTACGCTGAAATAAAAATAGTACACTTCTCGTATCTCCCGTCTTGAGGTTTAATTTCGACCCAATTTTCTTTAGCAACTTCCTAGCTTCCCGGCTAAAAGGTCCCATAGTTTCTGTAGCAAAGGCTCTTCTTTTAATTTCGAATAATTCGTGTGTTTTCGCATACAGGCTGTCTTAGCAGCATTTCCTGGCTCTTTACATGATGACGGTAATTGATAAGTTGCAAAAGTGTCAACACATGTGACTTCTCATACCACTCTTTGTCCTATTTTTCAAGGGGTTAATATCACTCTATCTGGTTGTCTTCCATCATCTCTGGACGTTTCAGCTTGTTCTAAAATACTTGGGATATCAATACTGGCACGAGCTCGTCTTATTATATTATTTAGCTCTCCATGACGAGAAATTTGACCTCCACTCCTAGAAGAGCTTAGTGCATGTAAGCCTCTTTCATCAACTTGTTCCTGACATGTGCATTTGAAACTATGACAGATATTTAAACCGAGACGTGGAGCGGCACAAATTTGAAACGTGTTGTCCAAGGAAGTTTCAATATTTTTTGACAGTGTATCTGTAGGCATGCACCAGACTTTTCTTTGTAAGGATTTAAAACGGGCTATGTCAGATGTATTTGCAGGGACGAATTCTTTATCAACGCTGTTATGAGTCCAACCGAGTGAGAGTCTCATTATTGTATACACAATTCCATATCTCCAATCCTTCCGTCAGTTGATGAATTTCTTCTTTGTCAACTGGAATGTTTAGTATGTTGGAGACAAGTGGCTTCACTCCAAAACATGAGGACAGGAAAGCGGGAAGGCTTAAATCTGAGGCTTTTCTTACGCTTAAGCCTCCTAAGCGAATTGGTAAGCTTGCTCGAGTCCATTGATTTTCATTCAAAGAATAATTAATGATTGACTGTAGTGTATTTCAAGCAATTATCAAGCTGAAGTACTTTGGAAGGCATGGCATGGAAGGCATGGCATAGGAGTTGAGTTGATTTTTGTTTAGCGTCCCTTTCAGCAGCGAGGTTAGATGAGACGTGGAAATACTGCTTAACCTGGAATCCGAACCACACGAGCTCCCGCCGGGAATCGAACCCGGGTCTCCCACGCCAAAGGCGCGTACACTAATCGCTTAGCCACGAGGGAGCTCTGGACAATGTAGGAGTCGTGCGTAAAAAAGAAACAGATAATTGTGAGTAATGTCTAACCATAAATATGTGACGCAACTTTTTAAATTAAATATGATCATATTGTGAATAGGAGAATTTTCTAATTAAATATAATATAGCTTTATGAAAGATAGTTCATCTCAAAATATAAGTACGTTACACTTTTGTGCTGAGGAGATTTTAGGCCAAATTACTACCTCCTCAATTGTAGCAGTCCTTTCATACACGATGAGCAAATCAAAAGTATCTGTCATTTCAATATAAGTTCAAAACGCATGAGAGTATTTTTGTGAAATTGATGGAATTTGAACTTTAGAATTTAAGTTCAAAATTGCAAGATTTACTATCAGTATTCTTCTCAGGTGTGTCATCAAAGAGAAGCCCTTTTGGAAGTGGTAGGACATGCTATTCTGTAAATAAACAACTAGCTGTTTTATACTTTTTGTTTGCACGTGAAAATGATGAATATTTATCAGTATCTAAAGGGTGTATAGGGACAGCACATTTGCAGATAATATTGATTTGATGGGAATGGGTAGAGATCAAGGCAAGAATTATCAAAGATTGGATGCCAAAATTGTATGGCAACCCGTGAAAACATTGCCTGTGTTGAGAATCTGGTAGTGGAAAACAAACACCGAGTTTTGGAAAACATCTGCAAACTAACAAAATTTTCTTACGTCGCCGTGGAAGTCATGCTGATCGACTACCTGAAAGTGTGAAAGATCAGTGCAGTTTGGGTTTCTGGGTGGTTGAACAAGGTGAAGAAGACGTCCCGCAAAACAGTTGACAGTGGGTGTCTGGCAAATAGTGCTGGCAACGAGTAATTGTTAACTCCATGATAACTTTGAATGAAACGTTTATTATTCTGAGGCAAAACGAAAATAAAAACAGGGGGATATTCCGTCTTTCACTTACAGAAGAAAAAAAATAACACCGTTCCACTGTGACACCGAGAACTTCTCAATGTCATATTATTTCATAAATGAGTTATTCTAGCTGACTGTACCAAAAAACACATACTATAACTTGAGAGTACTGTGTTCAACTTCTGGAAAAGTAATTGGTTCGTGCATTGCAAGGAAATCGACCAAAACTTGCAAGTTCAGTTTTTCTCTGGACTGGAGCAATGCATTGTCGAAGAGAGTTGACATTTTGAATATCTGCCATACCATCCAATTTTTCAGATCTTGCTACAAGTGACTTTTGACTATTTCTCAAACTCAAGTATGCCTTGCGAGAGAGACATTTTCATCCAGAAGTTTTCTCGAAAGTTACATACCAGTGTCTCAAACATAAATAAACAAATTAATAAATGAAAATAAAATAAAATGAATTCTCAAATTCGTTTAAAGTTTTGATACGATGGTGTGTGAAGATGGACGGAGATCATGGTGAAAAGTAATGGAAAGCCCTCACTTAAATATTGAACATGGCCGGATTCATATGCAAACGGCATGCACTTTTAATACGTATCACGTATATCAATGCCTTTAGAACAGCATTCATTTTGTAATCCTTAATTATATATGTAAAGTGAGAATAACACTCTTAAGTGTTGTTTCGAAATTTCGAATGAGAATGTCTTCCTTTAAGGATAAATTACTTTTTCCATAACGTTTACACATTATTGAATGATATGTAAGGGAATACAAAGAAAATAATTTGCTAATCTAACACTCTTTGAATAACTTGCGTAACACAATTAATGTTACTCAGGTAGTTACTTGGAGAACAAGAGTTAAAATTTGTCACCAAGACATATTAAATGTATCACTTAATTGTTAGATACATGACTTAATTCATTTTAGATGCTTTTCTACAGTAATGGCTTTTGTAGTACATGAACACATTTTCTTTAGGCTTGTTTAGTTTACGAAGAACAGAGAGAGGAAAACAACATTACGTTTTTCTTGATTTAAGATTTTTCCATAATATTCTTACTAACAGTAATACTTTCACAGGTAAAACCAATACATGCTATAATTTTAGTTTGATTAAAAATATGAATGTCGATAACAACTTTATATTTTGTATTTTTATTGAAGGAGACAATTCACAATATGACACTGGAGCAGCAACGTGACATAAGTACTACACTGTGTTACCGGTTATTACTCGTAGGAAATTGTTTCTTGTTAGCTTAATAGTGCCGGTGGTGTCTTAGTGGTAGAACGTATCATTGTTCGATCCCAACTCGCGCCAAGTGAGCTTTGTGGTGAAGAAACACTGTGTGCGTGGGTTTTCTCGTGGTTCTCCCGTTCCGTTTTACTTTCTTCATTCCACCATTTCATTTATTTCTCATCATCACCATCCCCTTTAGCCTAGCCAGCATAACCGTGGGATGTAGAACTTAAAAGATTTTAATAATTACACGCACACTTATATCCCTACTGTATACTACTATCGTTGGAGTTGTGGTCGTCGATTCTTTTTGGAAAAAGATATCTATTTCGCTGTCACTCAAAGGAAACTTTTCCTTCATATTCAATAGTAGCGATTTTTCTTTCGACATCAAGGACAATCTATGAGTCTATTCGGTCCCCATGTATTCCCTCATAAAAGTGTATACCCTCATTATCCGACCTACCATCCTATAATAGGTTTTATGAAGGAATCCCTGACATTAATTTTAAAAAAATGATTTTTAAGCTATCAGTAAAAGTTTTCTTGGTCATGCTAATGAAACATGTGGTTCCTCTGGGCCATACCCAGGGTATTTCGAGAACAGCACCACACTCAGTATATTTAGTAAAACCTCACAGCACTTTGTAGTAAGTAAAATGATAATAATTGTGTCGTTCAGATAATAATTCGCGTGTCGATCAGTGGTATGTCATTAGTGGTATTTTCTGGGTTTGACTACGAGTCATTGTATAAAAGCGAAGAAAATAGACTCTCAAGTACAGGTTCAACCTTGTGTAACACACAAAGCTAAAGTTACATATAAAAGTTATGTAGGAGTGTAAAAAAAGAAGCACAAGGTCCTACTAACTTATAAAGTTAACTCAGAGCGTAGCATTAGATTCAGCAAAGGTGATTTTTTCGTTCTTCGTCACGTTCACGTGGTGGTATATACAAGGAGACTGGTAATTCGATGGATTCACTGTAAGGTGATATTCTACAAGTACTTTGGAACATTTTCATCTATGTGAACCAGGGGTTGCAAATCAATAATTTCTGAGTAATTTGCACATATTTGATTTCTTAGAAATTTGACGGCTAATGAGACGTGCGGAAGACAGTTTCAGCCTGACCCACTTCAACATATCGCAGAGCGAGTAAATAATACATATGTAATTTCACGTACCTATATAGATCATGTGGTAATGTACAGTTTGTAACTGTGCACCGTTACTGTGTTAAGGGTCCAAACGTGAAGTGGTCCAAAATCCATTAATGCACCTCAAAGAGCAACATCGCAGAAGTACTTGCCCTAGGAAATGACTGCATGGTTGGGAAGTGGTGGAACGAAGATGGTGTGCGATCAAGAGAAAACGCGAGTATTATAACGGATTTCATACCCAAGGTCGTGGATCTAAGTGGTCAACATTCGAACAGTGAACGTGTGCGTTGTTTTCCAGGAGGCGGACACCTTTCGTCAGCATGCCACACTCCGGGATTACAGAAAATTCCGCAACGCACGCAGCAGTGAGGAGTAGTTTGTCCTTGTAATTGTGGTACTCTTTCCCTGGAAAGCAAATAGTAATACCCCATGCTGAACCCAAATTAAATGATCAACACTTTGATCGCTCAGATTTCAACACGCACTTCCTTTGGCGGTGATACGTTGGCACGCTATCACTGGCTTGACTAGGTTTGCCCTGGTTTTGTTCACTCCCACTAGGCGAAGGCATGAATGTTACCTTCTAGAAGACCAGGGTCAGTTCCTTCCAAAATACTAGACTCACCTGAAAGACCAATGTGACTCCGAAATTGGCAGTCGGAAACCTTCCTCGTGTCATTCACTTGAATAGATACATTAATACACAAAGAAAGAAAGAAATAGCAATCGAATACCTCGCTTTAATAAATCAAAACAAAATTACGATCATTGCACCAGCAATTACTACAATGGCAAGCTAATGTTATAAGTTTTATAGAAAGATAAAATTGTAAACCTTGGAAAGCGATAGCAAAATAACACATTTAACACTTTAGCACTAACAAAAGCTTGTGAAAAATAGAAACACAGCGTGGCATGCTGAAAAAAAGTATCCTCCTTCTGGTAAACAATGCACACGTTCACTGTTCGAATGTTGGCCACATAGATGCACCACATGGAGTATGAAATATGTCATAGTTCTCGTTTTCTCTTGACCGCATAACATCATTATTCCATCTCTTCCTAGCCATGCAGTCATTTCCTAGGGGTAAGAACCTATGCGATGTTCCACGTTGCTTTCTGAGGTACAGTAATGGATTTTGGACCACTACAAATTACTTAACGTTCTGACCTATAACACAGCAACGGTGCAGGTTACGAGCTATACATTACTACATGACTTACAATAGATACGCGGGATTACACATGTAAAATTTCATCGCTCTACAGTATGTGGAAGTGGATCAGGGTGAAACTTTCTCAGAAATCACTCAGAAATTATTAATTTGCGACCCGTGGTTCATATAGATGAAAATGTTCCAAATACTAGAAGAATATCCCCTTACAAGGAATGCATCGAGTTACCAGTCACCCTATATATATATATATATATATATATATATATATATATATATAGAGAGAGAGAGAGAGAGAGAGAGAGAGAGAGGGAGAGAGAGAGATAATAGTAGCCTAGTCCATTGAGTCTTTTCCTAAATACGTTTTAAGGAGCTTCAAAGTAGTAATCTCCTCTCCAGTGCCGCTGCTCTCACGAACAAATGGCCAGTATATGGAGCATTGCAAAAGCGCTTGGAACTAGGATGCAGGACAAACTACTAATCTAGCACTGGCTGTTGTTGGTCGATCTGTGCTCTCCTTCTACTTAAATCTCCAAAGCCAATCTCTGCCTTCATTAAATCTTGCAAAAGGATTACTAAAATCATCTCTATAGATGTCAACGCAGGCTCTGATGTTTTCAAATGGAGAATCACAGAAGTGAAGGACAAATAGCTGGAATAATGAAATGATTTCCCCATGACGTAGGAATCCCTCTTCCAGCACAAAATTTAGATCGTCAACGAATAGAATGAAAGTTGAACCGCGATAGTAACTAACTAGGTTTAAAGTGGTAAAGTTCGGTCAGTTTTTTCTTCTGGAATTTCGTTACTCGTGGCATAGATATTCGAACTTCTAACTGTCTGTAAAATGTTTAAATATATTTTGAAATTCTGATGTCGAGTTTTCTCCTACACCTTGCAAAGATTTTTTTTATCGAGATAGATTTTACTGAAAGGAACTACTAGGCTAATGTTAGTTTCCTTTAGCCGCTTCAAAAATGTGAAACATCAGTTGTTTCACAGCGAGAATACAGAAATATTTGTAACGCAATTGTCTACAATTTAAGACCGTATTAAATATCATAAACTAACTCTCACATTCTATGGCCTATGGGACCCTGAGGTACAATGCTACTAATGTTCTCTATTGACCTGTTTTTAACTAACTGGATCATTTCTACTTGGTATTCCTATTTCTGCAGGTTCCATCCTCATATTATCGCTCAGTCTACACCTAGATCTTCCTAATAGTATTATTTTCGAATGACTTTCCAGTTAACTTTTGTAAAGCATTCCCACTTTCTTACGTTGTGGCTATTTAACTTGGCCACCTAAACCTCCTACTCTTGAAATGAAATCTTTCAGTTTAATGTCCCACAATTATGCCCTTTAGGTTTAAGGAGACGGATGGTTAAGGCAAGTGAAAGATGATAGAAAAATCTGTGGAATAAGAATGTGGGAGGAAACGGGAGTACCCCAAGAAAATCCACGAGCAAGATGTTCTCCATTACAAATTTAATTGGCCGGTACTTAAACCAGAGACTCCGCGCACTAGAGGTAAACGCTCTACCACTGAGCCACTATCCCCTTCGTAGACTTCATGACACTAACAATGTTAAATAAACCGTATAAAGTATATGGTTATGGTTCCTCGTTATGAAATTTCCGCCATTCTCTCCAATATTGCATATCTCTTAGTACTAAATATTCGTCTCAGGATTTTAATTTTGAACACTTTTAGTTTGTACTCTTCCTTCAAAGTAAGCGATTATCTTTCGCAATTATACAGAACAACAACCATAAAATTAATTATAATTAATTTTAAGTTTCTAATACTTCGACAAACATTGTGGTGACAAAAGAGTTTGGACTGAATAGCACCACGAATACCATGCTTTCATTTAGCTTATTCGTGGATAGTTTTAAGGAACGGACCATACTGGCCTATCGCGGAATCGGCTAACAGTACGTGAGAACGCATTGCTGCAGTAGGAGAATTGCAATCTTTCTATCATAATTTTACATGTAGAGTACTTGACTTTCCAATCAACGAACCCACAAAACAATTATGAAAATATGGTTACAGAACACCTTTTGCTATCATGAATTTATGGATTTTTTCTGGTCGAAGAAAAACCACTTTGTTTAATTTAATAGTTCCTAAAGGAAACAATGTAACAATGATTTCACAGTAAGAGTGGAATTTCCGCATTGTTCGCATCGATATTAATCTGTAAAGTACGAGGGGTGCTGCTAACAAGGAAATTATAATAAACCTAAATTATTTGTAAGTTATTTTACTGATTATATTTTTGTGATTCTTCGTAAACGTAAATTGATAAAACTGTATTTTAAAATACTTTTAAATATCATAAGATACTAAATATTTCTAGCCCTTTGCACTGAAAATATTACATAGCATAGAATGAACAACAGTTAGGCAGCACTTACATCTATTTATGTATCCATACAAACACTGGTGGATAATCATTGTTCAGCATTTAGTTAAGCATATCATTGTTGAGTTCATATATATATATATATATATAACGTAATTAATCCAGATTTAGAGACAGTAACAGGTAGCGGATTCAATTTTACAACGTAAGAGCAGAAAGTTTCTATATTTTAGTTTCGCTCTGATTTTTTTATATCTTTTTTGAAATCAGATATCTTTGGCAAGCTTACATAACGAATTTTAGGAAACTCTTTGTTGGCTAAATGTGAAATCGCTCTCCATAGTATTATGTTTGATGTACAATATATATATTCAAATGTATAATCATATGTGATACAATCAATGTTTGAAAACTTATGTATAAATATATAAAATCTTGTAAGTTGAAAGAATCCTAGAGAGTACAGGCTCCGTTTTCAGTAATCTCGTAGTAATGTGATCTAGCAACGTTCTGCTTAGTTTATATTTTAAAGTAATTTCTTTGTTTTATTCTGTAGATTTAATTCGCCTCCTAGTTAATGTTCTTATATTCTACCTAGATCTATTGTCAAGACACAAATGCAGTTTTAGATAACTTACAAATAATCGCCATTTTAAACGCACAGAAGAACTTATTGAATTAAGTCACAAATATTAAGTTATACTACAAGAAGTCGACTCTGGAGGTTTGTACGTTAAAAGCAGTTGTTTCACAACTGATTTAGCGCATTGCATCAGATTACTTAAAGTAAATTCTAACAAGTATAGAATGGATGCTGGTTTTCACATTTTTGTTCCCTTTTCTATTGAATCTGTGAAGTAATAAATCACTTTTGAGAGAGAGAGAGAGAGAGAGAGAGAAACAAATCCAATTATGGCCTATTGGTTTTCGGACTGCGAACGGAAAACGTCTAACATGTCACTGGTAAGAACATTAATCACGAGAAGAAAATGAATTACTGTTTCTGTCAATTTTGGAAAGAAACTATTCCTTCGTTACAGAAAAATGTAATATGTGCAAATTCTACTGAAATATGCATCTACATATTTTCTATCTTCCCAAAACGAATAGTTGATACACAGTCTCATATTCTTATTTACGATGCTATGGACTCTCTTCAGATCCTCAGCCAGAAACAGAAGTTAAGAGAGAGACAAGCTATGTTAGGAGAAGGGCAAGTCGTAAAGTATTTTAAACAGCTGTACATCAATAAGTACTCACCTCTTGTATGTATGCACTCATTATATCCTCCACTCTGCCTTCTATGAGACAGTATGATTCCAATGACAAAAGCCTCAGACCATACTGGTTACGTGTTAAAAAAGTTATAAACCTCTCAAATGTCAATCATTCCTGTATAGAAATGTAAGTAGCTATAAATTTAATTCCACTCATACATTTTCCTTAATTTTCCAATTTGCACAAACAATAGCATATCCTGAAACAAGAAATATGCTAATAATGAAAATATTATTTATCTAACGAAGATACATAAATCAAGAATTAGACTGATGTTATGTTTGTATACATGAAGATGGCATTTTGTGTCTTATGACATTTTTCTGTAAGCTACCTATAAATATTTTACTCAATATTGAACTTTGTTCTTATCAAATTTCTGTCAACAGAAACCACTAGAACCTTAACAAGATGTTTACTAATGAATAATGATTTATGGATTTGTATCACAACAACGAAAATAAAACTTATTTATTATTAGATCCCGTGTATTTCTTGATGAAAATTGAAAATATGTTACATCGTCTGTTAGAAAGTAAAGCAATATATGAGTAATATAATTATTGCTTCTGTAAATAATTGTTAATAAACTTTTTACTACTGAATTACTGATTTGAGCTAAATTAATATTCTTTAATTTATTGAGTAAATAATCACGCAAATACACTGCAGACAGAGACTTCTAAAAGACATATGACATATCATGAATCTTTTGAAATAAACATGCTAAAGTTATGTTAGAGATCAACAGTTTAATGTGAAACACGAAACTCATAAGCTGCCATTATAGATCGAACACTAGATGAGTTTGTAACAAAAAGTAAAGAATGATGCATCTAAAATTACTAACACATATTTCTGTTGAATTATCTTCCACAAATATGAAGGAATTCTTTCATGAACTACTCTGAGTTATTCTTTATAGTTTTAGAACTTAGAAGAAAATAAATGCTCTATTTCTGAAGTCAAGAAACTATTCATTATATAGAAATCGTTTAGCATTTACAGATAATTACAATACAGAGGAGTCCATTAGGAATCTCATAGCATCTATTATAGTACGATTGTTTGTTTCTGTGGACACAACAAAGAGGATTAATTTAGCTGTCAGAAACATCTCTGCCTACCATGTTACATCGTAATTTCATGTTCTCATGTAGTGATTGTGTATTGAAAAGAACTATTTCCTTTACAACAGGAGACACGATAATATAAATTTGTATGTTTCTATATACATACAAACTGTTGTAGGATATTATTTGACATATACCCACAGAAATATATGAACATTTATATCAACAAATCTATATAAGTGTAATTAGTTCTGATGCATGAATATAGTTATTGACTTTGGGGAACTATTTGATACAACAACGCAACATAACGTCTTCTGTTATATTGTAAATTCCGTTTAGTCCAATATTTCCTAACTTACATTGATTATGTTGAAGAATGGAGACTTCAACTCTCACTCCACGCACTCCTAATAATACAAGAAATGAATGCTTTGTTTGGACATGTTACTTAAAAGTAAGGAAATTTCAAGTAATTCAGCTATACACATGAAATAATCTGCAAAATATTTATAACTTACTAAATATAAACTTGAATGATTTACTTGTAGTTTTCTGATTATTACCAGCGGCTACAGAGAGCGTTTGCTCACGGAATTTGGTATTGACATCAAGAAATCTCTGATCTATACTAAAAGAAACACATTTAAGAACACGAAATATACATACACGAATTCGCCTGATTCGTACAAAATTGACAATTACATGGGGAGACGGTAGATGAAATTGTTTTTAATTTGATGGTCGCAGCACATCAGCTACTGTACAAGGAAGGCTAAAATTGTAATGTCTCTAGAAGACATGTTACTAGTAGTTTGAAGGTCCCGAGGTAAAGTAGGTGTAGGCAATTGTATGTTGATAACAGTCAGTGCCACGGTGACATCACAGAATGATTATTGTGGTTACTAAACTGTGTGAACTGATCATGACACTATAGAAGAGATGAGCTGCGTGGTAGATCTGCAGTCATATTCTTGTTATTTGAACTCGTTAAATATCTTGTTACATTGTACCAAAAGACCCTGAATCCGTCAACAACTTTCTCTGAATACTGTACAGACATAGATAAAACTATTGTGAAATAACATTTTTATCTTCGAAATATACGTACATATGAACATGCTACTTTAAGATAATGGCTGCAATGGCTTAGTGGTAGAGCTTTCACCTTTCTTACTAGGGGTTTCTGGTTTGATCCTAGCTTTCGCCAAGTGAACTTTGTCGTGGACAAACATCGTGTGCGGGTTTCCTCGGTATTCTCTCGTTTCCTCCCACTTTCTTCATTCCACCGTTTCCTTCATTAAAGATGCACCAGAAAATATAATTGAGAGAAATAAAATATCATGAATAATAAGCTATGACTAGATATTTCCATCAAATTTTTCTGTTTTGGCGGTAAAAAATATTGTAAAACTTCAGTTGTGTTATATTATTATTTCCTGTGAGTTGTGACTTATATTTCCACATTGTTTCTTTGTATATCAGAAATGGAAATTGATCATTCATCTCTTACTTTGTGTAATTCCACTAGGCTAATAATTGAAGAATAGGCTAATAATTGTTTACAATAAAGAACTTTAATATTTTACACAGTAGAATTATATTCTGCTTTAGAAATTAGTTCAATATTTAATGAAATACGTATAAATTCTACTTTTTTTCTAATATGTTAACACTCTTACAAAACTTTAATGTATTATCCTTTCTAATGTAAGCATATTTTATTGCGAGCGCAAGATACGATTTGAATATTCAGAAATTACTGGAAAAGATTATTTAACATGAAAATATGTGCAGAATTTTCTTTTTATTTCTGAGAAAAGAGGTTTATTTTGTAGAACGACTGAAATAAGAAATAAACCCAGAATCCCTGCGTGATTTACTTCTAGATGAAAAATGTGTATATTAAAAAGTTATTTTAACTTTTAATTAAATCATTATTTAACCTAATACCATAGAAATAGAAGAAAGTTTCATATGTTGTACAAATTGTGAGCACGAATATAAGTAGAATAAAAATGAAGCTACCATTTTTAAAATCCGTTTCTCTACAACATTTAATATCGGTGTTAAGCAATACTACACTATCTCAGAAGCTTATGTTTTTTGAAAGGATGGGTTTTGAAATATTAACGTAGAGGAGCTTATGAAGTACATGTATTTGCTTCAGAGCTTGTACATTAGAGATAATTGTGATGAAATATTTAAGATTATTATACTAAATATTATTAATTTAAACTATAATATCAATTATTAAAGAAATTATTATTAGATGCCTTATTGTAATTAAAATATTAATAATAGCCACTTCTTATAATAACTCAGTTCTTCTATCTTAGTAATTTTAAAAAACGTGACTATATTTTCTTTCTATTTTAAGAAAATGATTTAGAGTGTGAGTGTATGGTATTGTTTAAATATTCAGCCATTAGATGCAAAGCTAGTACATAAGCGTATATACAACATATATTTAAAAAAAAAAAACTTAACAAATATTTAGGTGAAAGTAACCGAAAGGAAACGTGAGATAGGAAAATACTCTTCCAAGAGACACACAATTCAGAATAAGATATTTTGTCACTTTTCGGATCAAGTAAAGTGAAGTTTGTTGCGTTCTGCACAATTATAATACTTCTAGGTTTCATTAAAATGCATATGTTTCATTAAAACACATTCAACACTTGGCCGCTGTTACTGGTATATTAACACTAGAACGGCGGCTGGGTCATTTTTGACCCATTTCGAACTTTACGTTTTAACGACGTTTCTATTTTCTTACAAATCGGATCGAATTATTGTGACTTTTACTCGTTCTATGAAACAAATATTTGTACTAAGTATCACTCTTATCCACACCTTGCGTTTTGAAAAACCAAACAATTATACTAGAACGGCGGCGTGGGTCAATTTTGACCCAACTCTTTCGTTAGTGATATTTTGTTGCATTGTAGCAACACTGCTGGCTAGCGTCTTTATCTTGCGACCGTTCTTTCTCATGATACTCTTCCATTCCACTTCGTGTTCAAAACCAGCTTCTCAGCAATTTTTTCAGTTTAGTTGGAGTTACTAATACTTTAGAAAGTCTGTTGATTAGGAGAATGTCATTATTTTCGGACTGATGTGCCATTTCAAACACTCATTATGAGCAAGAAACTGATGACACTGAATGAAATACTTGCAAATTTCTATGACATAAGTGAGGCCGAGTCTGACGCTGAATGCGTTGATATTTCTTCAGATGAAGAGTACCTGCCGAATAACAACGAATATGATGATTCGGATGAAATATCGGAAGGGGAAGAGATAAGCACTGAAAATCATACTTCTGCAAATAAGCGTTATAAAATAGGTGAGATTATTATTATTATTATTATTATTATTATTATTATTATTATTATTATTATTATTATTAAACATAAATTATGTCTTACATCGTAACAAAATATTCATAATAATTTCAATGATTTTAACAAAAATCTTGCAAACAATTTGAATGCTATTGTGAAAATATATAGCTACTTTTTTTGTATCACTATGTTGAAATGTTTCATGAGAAAGCGTTTATAGCACAAATAAATAATAAATATACCACAGCCGTATTCGATGCACTATTAGATGAGGACTCGGTCTACTGCTCCCACGCTGAACAGACAAGTTGGGACAAGGTTCCTATATACCAGACGGGTTGGGAGAGGAAAGTCGAAGCTCTCACTGTGATCGCCACTGTATGACCTCTCCGCTGGTCTAGTGGCGAACGTGGCTGAATACGGATTGAGGGATCCCGGGTTCCATTTCCGGCGCTACCAAGAATTCTTAGACTACTAGCCTGTGGCGTAACCAGAATTTTCAAAGCTACTGAAACCAAAAAGTTTAGAGGTCTAAAAGAGAGACAACTTACTATCTCGTATGTTTGGATAATTTATATTTCAACTAAAGAAGTAGAATCTCTAAAGGAGTTGTTCGAAAGAACAGGTAGATTACCATTCTTTTTATGGCAGAGCTTTCATGATTAGAACCTAGCATATCTTATTTAGAAAACAATCACCCTATACTGACTTTTTCTGGTTTAAACTACTGCAAGTTTACGACTGTGTATGCTATTTTAGGTTATGTTCCCACAAATTCTAAATAGGAAGAGGAAAGCTATAGAAATGTAAAGATGCGTTTACAATCATATTAGTAAAATATTTTTTGTGTAATACGTCACGTTTTTATTTGTAAACAATCTTTTGTATGACCCTTCTTCTTGTAGAGGAGCGACTAAACTTTGTTCTGTGTAAGACTGCAAGTTTAGATGTGTGTAGATTAGATTAGTTTAGTTCAGTTAGGTCATGCGCTTGAACAAACTAAGAATAATAACTATCTAGGAATTAGAATGATATATAACATTACTATATAATAAAGTGACATTTTATATAATACATTTAATAATATCATTCCAACAATCTTATATTTATAAAAAATAGCACGTTTTTAAGTTTGTATTATTGGCATAAAACACATTGATCAATAAATATTAAGCTAGAGTTCAAAGAAGTATTTTGTTTTATTGAATGAAAGTTACGCTTTATTATATAATAAATACTAGTGATTTAGAATACAAATAATTAATAAAAATGGAATGGGTCATTTTTGACCCACTCCCGCCGTTCTAGAGAGTATCAGAAACACCGCCGTTCTAGTGTTAAGTGATTTTCTACGGTATGATGAGAAGACCAGAACAGAAGCTGGTACTCTTTTTGTTTCAAATACTCAAATTGTGGATGCTGGATTAGTTGCATAAGTGTATCCTAGGATGGTGATTGTAATACAGAAGATGTGCTGAAGGAAATAAAAATCTACAAATCTCATGGCAAAACAACTTAAGCAAAGGGTAGCTGTGAACGTAAGAGAAGCTTCACTGACAAGAATCATTATTCATTGAGGAGAGTAGTCACAAAAAAAAGAGACTGAATGCGGAAAATATGATTGCAAAAACCAATAATCGAAGAAGGGCTATTGTGAAAACCACGCTCTGAGGCGAGTTGTATCACTGAATCATGTGCATCTGGATTGTATTTTCTGAACACCTGCCACTGTTAACAATGACTTATTACAAGGTAAACGGTACAAAAAAATTCGTGAAATGCTTCACGGATTATTGAAATCACGTGATATCCTTCGCCTAGATCTTTCTAACCTTATTTCCAATTATAAACCTGAGTTAATGGATGACAAGTTGTCAAGGAAATCTATGCTTCGAACAAATCTGTAATTATATGATTCTAAAGGTCTAATTTTTCCAGTAATTTGTGGGTAAGGGCAAGCATTGCAGACAGTGAATATATATACATTTTAGTCCTGCACATTAATTTACATTTTAGATGACGTTTTCAATCAATTTTAGGAATTTTAGGAGATAGCAATCCTCATATTCACATTGATAGAGCTTACGTTGCGTTGATTCACAGACATTGGGATGAATTACAGTAGTTCCTATAGTTCCTAATATTAACTCTCAAACTTTTCTCATATACATTTTTAATGCAATAATAACTCTTGGTGAGAAGTATAAATCATTGGTTTCCGCCATTCCCCATTGCTGTTCCTCTTGGGTCCGAATATTCGTCTCTGGATCTTGTTCTCAAATACTTTCAGTCTATGTTTTTCCCTCAGAGTAAGTGACCATGTTTCGCAGCCATACAAAACAACAGGCATGACTACCGTTTTTTATATTTTAAGCTTCAAATTCCCCGACAGAATTCGCGACGACAAGAAATTTTGAACCGAATAGTAACACGAATTCCCTGCTTTTAATCGACATTTAATTTCTCCGTGAATATGATTTTCCTCTATTGATATTGATCCTAGACATTTGAAACTATCCACTTTAACAAAAGTATTATTTAATATTTTAACGCATCTATAATTTGCTGTATTATGGTCCCAACGCACTTCCAGATATTTAGTTTTCTCTGCATTTACTTTTAAACCCATGTCTCTGCAAGCGTTTAATAAGATCGCTGCATTTCTTTCCATTGTTCTCCTATCATCCCCTATTAAATTTACATCATCAGCATATGCCATAACCTCTTGAATACCGTTGAACACTTGGCCCTGTTTGCTATCTTGAAAGTATTTTAGAAAGAATAGAATATTTGAAAGTATTTTATAGGATGTTGACAGAAGAGAAATGCTTCAATAATTATAAACTGTTTTGTAGCCTTTCTTGTGAATTGGAACAATGATTGATCCTTTCCACGCTTGTGGCAATTCTTCCTCGTTATAGATAAGGAGAATGAGTTTGTGTAATTTCTTCCACAATTTTCCGCCACTAGCTAAAATTAACTCAGCCGGAATTTCATCTACATCCGGAGATTTGTGTTTCTTTAATTTGTTTATAGCGGTTTCTACTTCTATTCGGTTGGGTTCTGGAATATACGGTTCTGCGGTGTGTATCTCCTTTTCTCCACACACACTAGTTTTTGGTTGCGTATTAAGCAAATCGTCAAAAAATATTTCCATCTATTTAAGATGCTATCCGTATCAGTGAGATCTGTACCGTCAAATTTCCTTAATATATAAGTACGAGGTTGATAGCCTTTCTTAAACTGGCTGATCCTCTTATACATGTCCCGGATGTTTTTATTTTTACTATTATCTTCAAGTTCCTTAATTGTAGCTTTCAGACGTTGACGTTTCTTTGTTCTAAAAGTTTTGAAAGTTTCTCGCCTGATATCTGCAAAATTTTGTGTGTTTATTTCATTCGAATTTCGTAGCCAGCGTAATTTTGCCTGTTTCCTCTTCTCTGCTAGTTTTATCCATTCCTGGTCGAACCATGGTTTGTTACGTATTTCCGCATGTCCCAATTTTTCGTTTGCTGAAATCTTAAGGTTATCTCTAATTTCAATCCAGGTATCCTCAACACTAGTGCACTCCGAATCTTCTAAATCCAAGAATCTATTCGAAACTTCAATCTGGTATTCCTCTCTTACCTGGCTCTCTTGTAATTTCTTTAAATTGAATCTCTCCGTTTTCGGACAATGAATATAACCTTTATTCAACGATAATCTCTCTCGTAATATCGCTGCTACCAGGTAGTGAACAGTGTCACAATCAGCCTCTCTAAACGACAGGACATCAATTATGCTAGATTGCCTTCTTCTATCTACTAAAACATGATCAATTTGATTATATGTTTTTTTCCGTCTGGTGATGTCCAAGTGTATTTATGGACGTCACGATGTGGGAATTTTGTACTCTTCACGATTAGGTTTCTGGATGTTGCAAAGTTGACGAGTCTAGCACCGTTGTCATTACTTTCCTTATGCAGACTTTCGTTTCCGATAATCGGTTTGAGAATATCCTCTCGTCCTACGTTCGCATTGAAATCCCCTAATAGAATTTTTATATGGTATCGCTTGAGATGGTCAAATATCCGTTCCACTTCTTCGTAAAAACTGTCTTTTATATCGTCATCCTTATCTTCAGTTGGGACATGTACATTGAAAACAATAATATCACACCACCGTCCCTTAAGAGTAATAAAAGAAAGTCTCTCAGTAACAAATTCAACCCGTTTAATTGCTGGTAATATTCGTTTATGAACGAAAACCCCTGTTCCTAACTGGTGATTTTTATTTACTTCCCCGTAAAAGAATGTAAACTTTCAGGAATTTACAGTTCCATTTCCTTCCCACGTAAATTCCTGAACTCCTACTAGGTCCATCCTGTATTTCTCTAACTCGCTCGTTACGGATTTTAACGCCCCTGCCCTATAAAGACTTCTAATATTCTATGTTCCAAATCTCGTGTCCATTTTTTTACTAAGGTCGTGCCAAGTTATCAGTCCTTGTCCGAGGCTTTTGTGAATATTGCTGAACAAGTGCTTTTTTTTTTTTTTTACAGGATGAGGTTGTTAGCCTTACCCAAACCCCCAAGCTGGAGGACCACGCTGACACCAATATGATTATATCAGGAAAATCTACAGAAGTTGAGAGGAAATTTGTCATTTTTACCGATAAATTTGTAAAGTGGTTAACAGCGAAAGATTAATTATAAAGCATAATAAATCGATTCTCTTACGTTATCGTTTTCCAGAGAAACCGCGTATATCACCCAGAATAAAAATATGTTCTCATTCCATCCAATATTTTTGCAGGACAAAGCTTTTAAGTGTAACCATAAGTGACGATCTCTCATGGTCTGCTCACATCTCCACTTTTAAACACGAAGTTAAATAGCGTGTGTTTAGCCTTATATAAATCTCAAGGTTAGGTGCCGAGGGAAGTACTTCTTAGCTTTTACTACGTTAAGTTTAATTTATTAATTAGGTTAAGAATAATACACTGGGGAATTGGTGAAAATTGTTTAAGCCTTTTCTTATTGTAAAAGAAGTGATTAGAATAATTTTCGGATTACTCACAAAATTGTCATGTAAAAATGTTTTCATAGAAGCAAAATTTTTTGATTTCCCAGCGTATGCATTTATGAATCTATTCTTTTTACTGTGAAAAAATATGCATCTTTTCACTTTTAACAAAAATGTTCATAGCCATAATACAAGATATGATAGTGACATATTTCTGATGCATCAAAATATGCTAATATATGCAAAACTGTTCATATGAATTGTGTTAGGTTGTGCATATGAATTGTGTTAGGTTGTATAATAAACTTCTTATGTATTTGCACAATATGACTAATATTACAGTTTTTCGTAAGAAGTTATTTAACCTACTTGTTGTATATTGCTATTATACTATTAAGGAATATTTAAATGAATCATTAAATAAAGAGTTAGTAACAGGTATTTACTCCTGAGTATATGCCAGGTGTGGAATAAATGGTTGCCTAATTACGATGTAAATGGTGATGTTCATGATTATGATTGATCTCTCCTATTTATGGTTTTGCATTTTAGGCCATGTCCAAAAGATACAAGAGTACATTCGAAGTACGCTTATCTCTGGAACCGACGTCACCTAGTATGCGAAGATTTACACTTCGTTAGTACACTTGTGTACTTAAGATGGCAGTTCCTCATAATAGCAGCGACAATGCTGTCAAAATGACTGCCTAATAAAATTTTACAATGCTTTTTTTTAGGTGAGACTTAGTGAACTGATGTTCCTTGAGAAATATCCTAATTAGTAATAAGTGGAATATCGAAACCGTTTCAAAAAAGTATTTATGTTAAGTTCCCTAGGAAAACAACATAGTACATGAATTTAAAATAATGTACAACAGTATCTCAAATAATATATTTAATAATGATATAAGATGTTTGTACTTAAAATAATATATGGTTCGTGTAGCTTAACTGCGATAATTAGGCTGTAGTTATTGCAGTTATTTACACGTAAATCGCGAACTTTAATGGCACACGAATTAAAATTTTAAGATACAACATAGAATAATGAATACCTATATTATTCATTACTATGAGGCTACAGCTACAGCTGCAGATGTTAATTCTTATGTAGACAGTAAAGCATAATTTCAAAGTTTTTATTCTAAAAAATAAATTCCTTTCAAGACTACTATGTTTCCTTGCACTTGATCTATGTGAAGGACCATAATATACCAATTGCCGTACATTTTGCAGTTTTGATGCGACCAAGGGTGAAACACAGGCCAAAAACTTATTTCTATACATTTATCATGGTTTTCATAAATTCCTCTTAATTCATATAACCACATTTCTATTGCACTCATTATGAAACGATTATACACAAGTAATCTCATTAACGTAGCTGAAAATGAGAACAATTACCTAACATACACTGTATTTTTTCTTCGTAACACGTTTCTTAATTTTCAAGAAAATCTTATTTTTTATGCAACTTTTATTTATGATTGTATTTGGATGAGGGAATTTTTTGGTAACTGAATAACTATTTCGCAGAGGGAATCTTGAGGAACAGAAGACAGGTGTACACCAAGAGAGAAGTTGAGTTGAGTCGAGTTTGAGTTTAACGTCCCTTTCAGACAGAGAGAGAAGAGTAGGGCGCCGAAAGCGTAGTAGTGCGCTTGACATGGTGTGACTCAGAATACCACAGTAAAGTGCATGCAAGCATTGGTATGTGTATACAATGCACAGGACTACATTTAAGGAGGTTTTTTTTAGATACTCATCTCACACATTTTTTGTTATTTTTACCGTAATATTAGGGTTTTATAGGTACAATAATATTAGGGTTATTTTACCATAGGTATTAGGGTTATCCAGCCTGCGTATATCTGATCCTTATAAATTGGCATTTCAGAGTGGCAACCTTTACCTTTGGATTTTGTACATTTTGGTCTTCGTATTGTTCAAATGCACCGCCTCTTTCCTTGTCATCCTTATAAGTATTAAATTTTGGTGCAGATTAAGAATACAGAGACAATATTTCGAAGATTTACGGTTAAAATATATTCGCAAAAAAAGAGTAACATCTAAGGAACTCAAATATTAGCGCAATAGGTAGAAATATCCCAATTTGTGTCTGTAACTAAAACAATACGGTAGAAATAGTACGATTGTAGCAGTACGGTGTCATTCCTCTGTATAGGAGGCAATGATACACAATTTGAATTATCTTAGATTTGATACAGTATGCATTTTCCAAAGTAGTTTTGTGCCTTTTACTGTAAATAATGCTCCAGTACTTTTCGTTCTCTAATGCTCTTGCCAGTTGCCAGTCTTCGCGTGTAATGAATTTCCTAACTTACTTTAAGGACTAACAAGTCCGATTGTTTGTAAATAGCGACCACAGTAGTGTCATCGCCACCCCAATCCCCAGTGGTACTCCTCGCCGAGTGGGTTAACAAATATTCCGTCATGGGAGCATGCCTGGTAAAATAGAACATTGCCAACAGATCGGTAGGTTTTGCAAGTTTGTTGTGCGTATTACACACTGAATATACAATCATTGCCTTTTCGTGCCGCTCTTGTTAATATGCGCATAATAGACCCGAAATTATAAATATTCGCAAATATGGTGACCGAATACAACTTTTGAAGCTCTCAGTATACATGAAAAACACTTATCATTTTATGGTTGACCTATATTCTCCTCAACCTTTACGATAATTTTATCTTTCAATATAATGGGAAAGTAATTCATTTTAAAAAAAAAACATTAGTTTATCTTTTTCAGCATGCGAAATTACCCTTTGTTTTGTTATCAATGTTCCATGTTCTACTATGATGAGGTGCTGGTGCGAAATGTGAAAAGTTAATTTGCCGAAGTACACATTATCTAGGGTGCATACATCAATTGTATACATCAAGCCTGCATATTCAAAGTGTGCATACTTTTGGACATAGCCTTAGTAAGATTCATAGCTACATTATTATGTATACCTTCTGTTACCTGATAATATTTTGCATGTATTTTATTGAGAACTGTAATGTTTCCATGAAAATTTCTCGTGTTTTGTAAGCTAATGAAACAGACAAACTAAATGAAATGATACTTTGGCTGTACTTTCCCACTCCCCTATCCCCGTTTGTTTTTCGCACATGCACTGTACTGTACTATAATGTAAAGGTCAAGACATCTGCCAGCTGAGATTTGTACACGAAAGTACAATAATGTATCACAAAAATCTTTGTTCCTGTTTAGTCGAATTTTCGTTCAACTGAAGAACCATCGGCCCCATGAAATTCGGTTAAACAGAACTCTATAGTGTATATATTTAAACGTAACCGATTCCCTGCTGTATCAATTTGTGATCTGGTATTGGAAGAAACAATTCAACGGAGCAGTTTGGAGAATTAAGTTCCTGTGGAATGATACACCTGATCAACCTTTCTTCCTTTCTTTCTCAAGAAACTGTTGAGAGTATATAGAAACTGAATTATTTTACTTACATTTGTGTATTTCAAATGCCCAATTATCATTACCTTTAGACACCTTGCAAACTGTACGTAGCATAAAGAACACATGAACAAACCAAACGCAAGAAACGAACAACTGAAATTTCAAACTCAGAATATTCTACGTAAAATTAATAGTAACAGTCATTCAAAATATAAATCTTAAATCTTACCTATTTAATGAGTTTTCTAAATGAGATTTTTCAAAACTCTATTTTTGGATGGTTTCCTGTGTGTAAATACGCTTAGCTTACAGTATGTGTTACCTCTTCTTTATGTTACAAATAACGAAAATTTCTCTTATAATAATAATCTGGCAGATTAATAATGTTCTGTACTGTGTCTAAGAGCGCAAGATTTATGTTTCGTAAAATAATTGTACTCCAAAAAAATCTTGATTGGCTTACTCCAAACATCTCGATAATTACTTTTTTCCTACACAGTGTGCGTACACAATGTGAGACACTTGTATTTTTTCCTTCATGTACATTGAAGGACACGGTGGCTCAGTGGGGAAATGCTTACCTCTGATGCGTGTGGTCCCTGGTTGTATGCCCTGCCAAATAAATTTGTCGTGAAGGATATCGTGAAGGAGGACAGTCATTAAGATGTCGTAAATTGAACGATTTACAGCACAACTGGTTGTCACACGGTGACAAGGACTTCACCTGGGTGATGGTTGTGCGAAATGCTCTTCATATATTAGAGTTTGGAAAGAGCCAGGTTGTGATAGACAAATGGTTGAAAACGAGCATCTCAGAAAAAGCGCGACTCATAGTGTAGTCGCAAGGTACTATGGTTGTTATCTTACAAAGGTGAGAAAATGACGGAAAAATCAGCAGCAAACAGAAGGCGTCTCCTGGCCATATCTCATGAAATATATCTGACATCATATACTGTCGAAATTGGTACAACAAAATAGGGCGCAAAACACGACAGTTGCTCAAGACGAAATATAATACCATAACTTTTCGAGAGAACAGCAGCACACCACTCTAGCTCAGTGTGGAGTATTGCTTATGGTTAGTAAAATTCCACATTAGATACTAGATCCTGCCATGTGAATATTATGGAGAATAAACACAATATGCAATTTGTTCGTAGCTCTCCCATTTCTGCTCACTTATTTTTATTTCATCATCTGCGTCATTATGATTTACTTTCTTTTATTCATCACGTCTAAAGAGTGTAAACGTAAGATGCTAAACTAATGTTTCATGAAACCTCTATTAAAAATGAAACACCTCCAAAATAAAAAGAAGTAACCACACTGTTTTAAGATAGTGCACCATGCAACATTCAAAGTTGCAAACTATTGCTACACAGAACACTACATCATCTTCCAAAGCGAAACATTCAAAAATTTAAAGAAATTTAGATTATAAAAAGCTTGTAGTTTCTAGAAGGGCGAAGACTGTCTCTAGCATTTACTTATATTGGAGAAATATCAGAGTTTTAAATTTTAGCTTCAATATTAGAAAATCATTTCTATAGACCTGGTTATTTCAATTATTTCAATGATATCTGGATTCATAGAAATGAAAATACTTGTAATATCTCAATTTTAATATTGTCTGGAACAAACATCCTTTAGTTACTTAACATTGTCATTTTACTTTTAAATTAACACATGACTTAGTTATTAAGATAAGATTTTTAAGCCTCACGAATATGCTCGCAACCACGATATTTTAAATCAAGGAAGTGGAACTTGGTTACCAAACTAATAAACTATTTACAGCTTGACAAACCAACACATTATGACGAATTTATGAGTATCAAAGTTTTAAAACATGACCTAAGGAAGTATGTAAATAAAGTATACTGCGCTTTTAATTACGTATGAGCGGAAGTAAGTGCGCATGAGTCTCCCATTGATGTTGCTAATAAACTGTTAGAAAGGGATTAAGGATATATGTGTTCTAAATTCACTTATTAATCTTCTATATGTGCACCCAATATGGAAATGTTAATTTACTTTATAGTAGAAAGTTGAAAGTGCTAGTATACAATAAAACTAAAAATAAACTGTGGTAAAAACTGTGAGAAGATCACGCAAATCTTAGATTTATGAATGAACCTATCCTTTTTCTGAGGTTAAAATTATGGTAAACATCAACACACTCTGAGCTTTATATACCTTCTCATACCCCAAGTGTGTGAAGTATATACCTTCTCATTCCCCAAGTATATGACGTATATACCTTCTCATATCCCAAGCTTGTGAGGTATATATCTTTTCATGCCCCAAGTATACGACATATATACCTTCTCGTATCCCAAATATGTTAAGTATATATCTTCTTATACCCCAAGTATGTGAGATAAGTATTTTCTCATGCCCTAAGTGTGTGAAATACATACCTTCTCATACCTCAAGTATGTGAAGTATATACTTTCTCATACCCCAAGTATGTAAGGAATATATCTTCTAATACATCAAGTATGTGATACTCTAATCTCTACAATAGTCTTGAGATGTAATTTGAAATCTTATATTTGAGGTTAAATTGATGTCATGCAAAAATACTCTAGGGTTTATATTCCATTTCATATCCTAAGTATGGGCGTGTTAAATTTACTGATATGTTTTGAGGATTAACCAAAAAGTCTACTAACCTCTAAAACACGTTTAATTTCTTAATGTATATTTTATCTTTAAACTTAATAAAACATAATAATGATAACTGTAATAAATATTTCCATAAATAGGATATTAATAGCCACCGTCGAAGTCACAGTTATTCCTGAAAATAATAGCATACTTTTTAACGAACTAAAATCATCCCACCTTTTTATTTTTTCTAAAAGAAAAAAAGTCACTTTTGTTAACTAGTTATTGTGTAGAGTAACGTAGGTACGTAAAATACGTACCTACTAGCACTATGATCTTGTATGTCCCTATTTCTGAATTGAATGAGAATATTATTAACGTTAATTTGTAGGTAATATGTAGATATTTCTTCAACGGTTTGTTCTTATAATTGATAGAACTAACATGAGAAGTGCATTTATCACATTTATTAAATAAATAGAGAAATATACTTATTTTAAAAACAAACAAACAGGCAAAGAAATAATAATAATAAAGCTAAATAAGCTGAATTCTCGGCGACGTTGTTATTGCTATCATTTAATTACAGTCAGAATTCAGTGAACATAAAATATCGTTAAAATGTACCATGTCACAAAATAATCTTACACGTTTACTGCAAATTGAATTCAAATATTTCAGGGAGTATCAAAAAATATTGCATTTAATATAGAACTTAGCCTTGGTTCTTGAAAATACTCAAAGATAACACATTATCTGCTATATTTATGTAAGCATGGTTAATAAAGTTAATTTATCCCATTAGGCGTAAACGATTAAATCTAAGAGCAGGCAACGGACAGTGTTATATCATCTTAATTGAAAGTAAGAAAAGTAAGCAAAAAATTGGTGATAGTTTTAACCTTTTGTGAGATAAAATAAAATAAATCTTGAACTTTAACGTCACAAGTCTTACTTTTGACACTAGTGAGACCAGAAAAGTCTTGCCAGGGGGAATTAAGGTAAAAGAAAAATTGCATATTTTTACGCAATTTTGACAGGGGGGTACTACCTGTAACATGGAAACTTGTACGTCAATATAAATGTAGGATTTGTAATATAAATAAAGGAAAAATCTGAAATTTCAGTAATTTCCCCTGCAAAGAAGAAAATTAGAGAGCGAAAGTAAAATTACATATAGTTGTGTCGATTCAGAACCTATTATGATAATCACTGTAGATGTGGGAACTCGAAATTTGGCACGCAAGCATGACTTGTTATAGAAGTAAGAAAATATCAAAACTTCAAAGTGTTCCCTATAAGGGAAAAATTGGGGAAAGAGAAGATCATGTAACAACGATTTTGATTTGTGAAAACGATTAGATAATTATAATGTTTTTACTGTAAGCATGGTAATTTATAATTCAACACAGATGTTTTATGTAAGCCAGAAATAAACAAAAATAGACTGCAAAACTTTAAAAAACTCAATCTTAGTTGGTAAAATTAGGGGGAAAAGGAAAATATTGATTGAATACTCATCACTATTTAGTATACGATCACATTAGTGGTTTATCCTCCACTTTAAGCATTATAAATTCTTTCTAAAGACCTTTTCAAAAGTATTAGTATCCTTCCAAAAACATAAATGTTAAAATTAGAGTCAACGTATACATTTGTTACTGCGTTGTCCTAGAAAAAGAATAGAAATCTGAAACTGAAATTTTCTGTATCGGAAATTGGAAAAGGTACTTCTAACTTTGATGCTGAGAACAAAATGCCAAGCAAAAGTCTCACAGTACGATACTGTATAGAACTAGCTTTCAGCATCCACATTCAAATATCCTTTTCCTTTTTTCGGATTTCAATAGAAATGTTCATTGTTTCATTCAAGATACTTAGTAAATAATAAATAAATTCATTTAACATTATAGTGTCGTGAAAGACGTTATGCTTTTTGTACGTTGTATTTCCTGCAGTAAGTGAGTGATTACCAGCGTAATGTTTTGCTTTGAGGCTCAAACGTAGTTGATATATAGATATGTAATTGAAATGTTATTGAGAAGATGTGCATATAGACCTAGATTCATTTTTTGGCATGGAATCATAAATGACATTGAAAGTTCAGTTTTGGTTACTCGATGCTTTGATAACCTGAGTTTGGTATTGCTTTAGCAGAATTAAATTTACCGTAGTATTTGCAGTATATTCTCTTACTAAGATTTTAGAGCTGGCATACTATATCTCCTAGCGTCACTTGTATGCGTAATGTAAAGTTTGCATCATAATTATGTGAAACATGTTATTAATGTTGTTCAATATGATTTCAGCTATTGATTTTATTAGGTGCGAAGACTTAATTCGTTTAATGTATTAAGTGGTAATAATGGAAATGTATTCAATTGTATCAATCGTCAATATTCATATATACAATATTCTGTGTTACACAATTACGAGTGGTTCCCAAGTGCAAAATGGGTTTGAAAGGATTTAAAACAGATTTTAATAGCATCTCTGAAAGTATAACATATTCTAGAGTACTTGCTGCTAGTAAAAACAAATAATAAAATTTTAGTAGAAAAAATTTATGTCGTGAACCAGAAAAGATAACATTTTAGGAGAATTGAAATATTGCGCTTAAGTAATCTATAATACATATTGCTAACATTGTGATAATACAGATGCGTTCCATAAATGTGTATATTATAAGCACTACAATAAATTGATTACTGATCTATAGAATAAACTTACCAAAGCCAACCTTTGTGACTACTTCAAGATATACCGAAAAATGAAATGAAATGAAATCTTTGTTTTACGTCCCACGGTTATGCCGGTTAGACTAAAGGAGACGGTGAGGATGAGAGATGAATGAAATGGTGGAATGAAGAAAGTGGGAGGAAACAGGAGAACCCCGAGAAAACCCACGAGCCTGGTGTTTGTCCACCACAAAATTCACACGGCGCGAGCTGGGATCGAACCAGGGACCCCAAGCATCGGAGGTGAACGCTCTACTACTGAGCCACCGCGCCCCCACCGAAAAATAAGTTCCCATCCTAAACTTCAATCATACGTGAATGTGCCTTCTATATATGCAACCCAAAACGAAGCGCTGCGTTGGTGGTTGCCGAGTTAGCGCAGAAACAACATCTTAATGTCATAATGGACCGACAAAATCCACCGGTAACTAATCCACGTATTAAGTACTGAAGATATTTTTAGAATTCCTTTTAAGAAAAGGCAAAAATATCAAGCAAAAACACACGTGCCTTATTTTCTCTCCTCATCATATTTCGGATCGTATTATTGTCTAATAATAAATTTATTATTTGGGGCGGTTGGAGTGTATCGTGCCTTTCAGCAGCTAGGCTATATAAGAAATATCTCAATTTAACATGACATATGAACCACATACGTATGGCAAGATAGCCCCCCCCCACTTTAGAAAATTGAAACAATGACTAGGTCATTCGTTTGTACTACGTTTGTACCGTTTGTACCGAAAATATTTTCGTTTGTACCATTTTCCTTATAGGGTTACTTGAGAGGTCAACTGGGGGGGCTATCTTGGCGCCAAGATAGCCCCCCCGTATCACAGCACAAAAATTTGGAATACACCATTCGAAAGCAAATCGTTTGTACCGTTTGTACCGAAAAAAGTTTTGTTTGTACCCTGATAGTTTTCGAGAAACAGGGGATGACATTTGGGGGGGCTATCTTGGCGCCAAGATAGCCCCCCCGTATCACAGCACAAAAATTTGAAATACACCATTCGAAAGCAAATCGTTTGTACCGTTTGTACCGAAAAAAGTTTTGTTTGTACCCTGATAGTTTTCGAGAAACAGGGGATGACATTTGGGGGGGCTATCTTGGCGCCAAGATAGCCCCCCCGTATCACAGCACAAAAATTTGAAATACGCCATTCGAAAGCAAATCGTTTGTACCGTTTGTACCGAAAAAAGTTTTGTTTGTACCCTGATAGTTTTCGAGAAACAGGTGATGACATTTGGGGGGGCTATCTTGGCGCCAAGATAGCCCCCCCCCGTATCACAGCACAAACATTTGAAATACACCATTCAAAAGCAAATCGTTTGTACCGTTTGTACCGAAAAAAGTTTTGTTTGTACCCTGATAGTTTTCGAGAAACAGGTGATGACATTTGGGGGGGCTATCTTGGCGCCAAGATAGCCCCCCCGTATCACAGCACAAAAATTTGAAATACACCATTCGAAAGCAAATCGTTTGTACCGTTTGTACCGAAAAAAGTTTTGTTTGTACCCTGATAGTTTTCGAGAAACAGGGGATGATATTTTGGGTCGGAGGCTATCTTGGCGCCAAGATAGCCCCCCGCGTATCATAGCACAAAAAATTGGATTACACCATTCGAAAGCAAATCGTTTGTACCGTTTGTACCGAAAAATGTTTTGTTTGTACCTTGATAATTTTCAAGAAATTGTGTATGTCATTTTTTTTCAAGAAATTGTGTGAGTGGAAAACCACTACTAGTCCACAAAACGCATTTTGAGATAATTGAAAAAATAACTTTCTTTTGTTAATGCCACAAATGTACAGTCGACATTATAGCATTCTGTTATAACGTGCAAGGTCTTGCAAATTGCACAGCTCTTCATTATAACTTGTAGTTATACATATTTAGTGTTATTTTTGTCTTTACTTCAAAATGGTTTCTTTTGAACTCACACTGTTTTCCCACTCGCCGCTTCAATTTTAACGTTGCGTTATTCCCAACAAGTCCTTTTTTTATTTGGATATGTACAACAAGAGTTCTAAATAAACATAAATTCACATGAATAGACACATAATACTTATTAATGGGCATGGAAAAAGTACATATTACGGGGCCTATCTTGCGTACAAGATAGCCTCCAAAATGACATACACCCTTTCTTGAAAATTATCAAGGTACAAACAAAACATTTTTCGGTACAAACGGTACAAACGATTTGCTTTCGAATGGTGTATTTGAAATTTTTGTGCTGTGATACGGGGGGGCTATCTTGGCGCCAAGATAGCCCCCCCAAATGTCATCCCCTGTTTCTCGAAAACTATCAGGGTACAAACAAAACTTTTTTCGGTACAAACGGTACAAACGATTTGCTTTCGAATGGTGTATTTCAATTTTTTGTGCTGTGATACGGGGGGGCTATCTTGGCGCCAAGATAGCCCCCCCAAATGTCATCCCCTGTTTCTCGAAAACTATCAGGGTACAAACAAAACTTTTTTCGGTACAAACGGTACAAACGATTTGCTTTCGAATGGTGTATTTCAATTTTTTGTGCTGTGATACGGGGGGGCTATCTTGGCGCCAAGATAGCCCCCCCAAATGTCATCCCCTGTTTCTCGAAAACTATCAGGGTACAAACAAAACTTTTTTCGGTACAAACGGTACAAACGATTTGCTTTCGAATGGCGTATTTCAAATTTTTGTGCTGTGATACGGGGGGGCTATCTTGGCGCCAAGATAGCCCCCCCAAATGTCATCACCTGTTTCTCGAAAACTATCAGGGTACAAACAAAACTTTTTTCGGTACAAACGGTACAAACGATTTGCTTTTGAATGGTGTATTTCAAATTTTTGTGCTGTGATACGGGGGGGGGCTATCTTGGCGCCAAGATAGCCCCCCCAAATGTCATCCCCTGTTTCTCGAAAACTATCAGGGTACAAACAAAACTTTTTTCGGTACAAACGGTACAAACGATTTGCTTTCGAATGGTGTATTTCAAATTTTTGTGCTGTGATACGGGGGGCTATCTTGGCGCCAAGATAGCCCCCCCAAATGTCATCCCCTGTTTCTCGAAAACTATCAGGGTACAAACAAAACTTTTTTCGGTACAAACGGTACAAACGATTTGCTTTCGAATGGTGTATTTCAAATTTTTGTGCTGTGATACGGGGGGGCTATCTTGGCGCCAAGATAGCCCCCCCAAATGTCATCCCCTGTTTCTCGAAAACTATCAGGGTACAAACAAAACTTTTTTCGGTACAAACGGTACAAACGATTTGCTTTCGAATGGTGTATTTCAAATTTTTGTGCTGTGATACGGGGGGGGCTATCTTGGCGCCAAGATAGCCCCCCCAAATGTCATCCCCTATTTCTCGAAAACTATCAGGGTACAAACAAAACTTTTTTCGGTACAAACGGTACAAACGATTTGCTTCCGAATGGTGTATTCCAAATTTTTGTGCTGTGATACGGGGGGGCTATCTTGGCGCCAAGATAGCCCCCCCAGTTGACCTCTCAAGTAACCCTATAAGGAAAATGGTACAAACGAAAATATTTTCGGTACAAACGGTACAAACGTAGTACAAACGAATGACCTAGTCATTGTTTCAATTTTCTAAAGTGGGGGGGCTATCTTGTCATACGTGAACCACATGACCTCTCACCAGAAATTGAACCTAGGTTCAACACGGAAGGTAAAGTATGATTTTAGTACAATAAGATTATTCAACATTAATTCATATGTTTTGTTTTTTTATTAAATAATGAAAACACTTATGTACCACAATATACAATATTATAAAAATTAGCAAACTCTATGGTGTATGGAACCCGAAGGTTGAATGCTTCATTCACAAAAGCTCATCTTTCATTTGTTCTCAGTCAAATGGATCCAGTTTTTGCCTTTAACTTCCATATCTGCATGATATATCTTAATATTGTATTCTTATCTACACGTATATGCTCCTAATAGCCTTCTTCCGGTTGAATTTACTGTGAAACGTTTGAAACTCTCTTTTTTTTTTGTTTTAAAGAAAAACTTTCGCTTCTATGTTCTTGGTCTATATACAGATTTAATGCTTGTAGTTTTGTGAGTTAGTAGTCATAGTCCAATAATGTTATTCATTACTATGGGTAGTGCCATATTGCAACGTTGTGACAAGGTCATTAGGCGCTATAGTACGAACTTGTGTGTACAATAAATTAGATGCTGATGACAGTTGTTTGTCCTCTCTTGCTTTGAAAAGGCATATTATGAGTGCACGAATAACTGCAGCAGCAAATGTATGCAATACTGAGGCTTATGTGGCACAACGTTGTTAACTCTGTATATGCTCTTTCATTTTCAACTTGAACTATGGCAAACTATTATGTATATGAGATAGCTAGATATTGATGAACAAAATTATATGTCTAAATCGTAGCTGGTCTGCATATTTTAAGAGTAATTTGACGAGACATTTTGATCTATAAACTGTAAAATTAATTAGAATAATTAATAATTTGTTTTGGAAGTTCCGAAGATAATTATTGTAACTTCAAGAAGAAACAACATGTACACTCATGTCGAAAATTATTGTCGTATGTCTATAAATATGTTCTTCTAGAAATATAATTTGGTAACGAACTCGCCCGGTATTTCTTATAATGTGAGTATGTGTATAATCGGCAAAGACATGTAGGTAGCAAATTTCATTTCAGAAGGGCAGTAAATGTAATGAGAACAATAAAACAAAAATAAAATTTTCCTGTCCATTTTGCAATATTTTATTTTACTTATAATTTTCGCATTTATATTTTTTTCCTGTGAAATTTACCACAAATATGCATTTCTCGATTATACACATAGTATCAGTATTAAAAGTACCCTGCAAAACCATTATTAAATTATATTCTTACAAGGAGACAGTTATAGATATCGACAATAATTTTGGACATGAGTGTACCAAATTTCACATAAGTAAATCCCCACGCTAAGCGGGTTTGCATATACAGGCTCCTAACTATGAAAATATTTACGATCACTCCAACCCCAATCATTTCACAGATTCAACCTGCTGTATATAAGTTATTAGGACGTAAAATTGAACATAATTTATACGAAAAGACTTTTATGCATTGCAAGACCTGTAACTGCCAAATATTCACCACAAACTTATAGTCGTATCGACATAAACAAAGAAAAAGTGTGGAGCAGGAAACCACTTTACACAAAAGTCAAAAGAGAGCCATTGAAGACATACAAACTGGCCGAGCGGTTTGGGTCAGTAGTCTATCAATCAGAAGCTTGTGTGTTCAAACCCTGTAGAAAATATTCGTTTTGTTTGTTTCTTAAAAGTGTGTTCCTATTTTCATCACAGGACTGAGAACATTTCTTTGAATAAATCTTTGGAAACTACTTTTCTCTGAAATTCGATTAGAAGCGAACATTATATGAATTGCAAATCTAAAAGCCACAGCTGAGAACAAAATATTAAGTATGTTCAATGTTTCATTATTATCCTTTGATTTGTAATGAAAAACTAATTATAAGCATTGACGATTTGAGAAGATTCTCCCCGGGGGACCGTCAATATATGAATGAGAGAAAACTGATAAAACATTATTAGTCCACTTTGAGCATGATCGAAAATAACTTATGGCCGCGAAGGGAAATTTATGTCGACAGGGTCTCAAATTCTCCCACAGGTCATGCCCTGAAATCATCAGTGTTTGAAAGATTTCCTTAACAAATAGAATATTATATTTATTTCTCGTTCTACGTTTTGAAATGGAAAAATCATAATTTTAAAGAGAATTATAATACAATAAGCATAAAGATTTATAGAACTAATGAAGTAAATATTCTTGTGTAACTTATCGATTTCTAATCGGATTAAAACTAGAATATTCGTTTACATCACACTTTAAAGTAAATCCTTTCTCTATATAGTTCTTACTGGAAAGCATGTTTAACTCCAATTACTTGATCAATATTTTTAATAATATATTTTATTGTAATACTCTTACTATTCAATGGCGTATGCACTTCATTTCCCAAAGCAAAACCTCGCAAATGTATAATTGACTAGTGAATATTATTAAATAAATTATCATTTAGTTTACGTCAATACAGCATCGCCCGATTCGAAGCTTCGTACTTCAAATAATAATAATAATAATAATAATAATAATAATAAAAAATCATAGCCATATCTTTATCAGAATTTAAGGCTTAGTCAATAAATGAATTCAACGTGGTCTCTATTCGAAGCTCTATTTAATCGAATCCGATAGAAATACGAAGAGGAACTTCGAGAACAGGTCAAAGAAAAAATGTTGCTTTGGTGGAACTGGAACTAACTTTTAAGAGTTCTTTACAATTTACAAACAAATGCCTTTGACACTTTTTTCTTTTATTTAAGTTAACTGATTCACCGGACCTATCGGAGTAACTTACCTCTATTTTCTACCCGGTTATACACGTTTTACAATCTTTTACATTAACCTTGAACGACAAGAACACGAACACAAAAACAACCATCTAGGTATGACAGTTAAAATTCCAAACTTTCCCCACGGGGAATCGAACCCGGGACCCCATACACCTGACGCACACGTGCCAGCCACTAGACCAGCGGTGAGAGCGAGTGAAAAGTATTTTGTAGTGTCTGAAGTTTATGCCTATTTCGCCCGGATATAATATGTCTATTGATGTTTTTTATGTTTACCGTGTTCGTTAGTTTGAGGAATGATATGTTATTCATATAGGTTCTATTACATATTCGTCCATAAATATTATACAAATTATCAGAATTATTCATGATCTTCCATTTAAATTCACTGGTGCATGCACAGTAGACAGACAATGTAATTGGAAGGTGAGTTCAACAGAGATTATATATTCCGCCAATTATATTTTATTTAGTAGCTATTTAGAAGAGAGATCGAAAACGAGTCTACATAATGAAGATGGAATTTCGGTAGAAGATAGAATGGTGAGGTGTATACGGTTGGGGGTTGATATGGCTGTTGTTGCAGAATCTAAAAAGAAAATTAACACGATGCAGGAAACTTGAGAAATTCTTGTGAAGAATATGGGATGGAAATAAATGTTAGAAAGACAAAATCCATGGTGATTGAAACGAAGCGATCGGTGTCAAATATAGAAGTAGGAGCGGGAAAAAACAAGTAACTAGTTTTCGATATCTGAGTACTATTATTAGTGATGATATGACATGCGAACGTGAAATAAAAGCAAGGATAGAAATGGCGAAACGAGCCTTTAGGATGTAGGAAATAGTATTTTGTGGGACCACGAATAGAGTTGAAAAGAAAAAGACTCATAAAATGCTTCGTGTACTATATTTTACTGTATTTATAGGACATAAACATGGACATTACGCAAAAATGATGAGAAACACTTGTAGGCTTTCGAAATATGTGCGTGGAGAAGAATGGGGAGAAATAGCTGGGTCGAAAGGAAAACGAATGAGAGGGTGTTAGAAATGGAAGGAGAAAAATATTATTAAGTAGAGGAAGAGAAACTGGTTGGGATATTTGTTAAGAAGGAACTGTGTCATGATGGATGTGCTAGAGGGTATGGTGACAGGAAAGAGAGGGAGGGGACGAATTAGACTGTATAGAAACTGAATTAGGCTATTGGCGATATCAAAACAGAAAAATCGTATGTGAAGATGGAGAGGTTAACAGAAGATCGTGGAGCATGGCAGCTTCTCAGCTGCGGTAAGTGACCCGCTGGTAATGGCGGAATACTTCTGATATAATGATGCTGATGATGCACAGCAGAAACAGAAAGATCCACTTTACTGTCATTGCTAATACGAATCACAATGCAAATTTCTACAGGTTGTCAAAATACCTCGCTCTAAAAGCTGTAGAAAACTATCTGTTACTATGCGAGGGAAAATCATAGGTCGAGCAACAATGAGACAAACTGCCACTCAGATAGCTGTGACGAGAAAACTGAAGAAATTGATTTAGCGATATGAAGAAGGTAGTGAATATTTCACATCTTGGCCAAGAAGTAGGAGACCAATAATAATAATAATAATAATAATAATAATAATAATAATAATAATAATAATAATAATAATAATATCAGAAATTAATATTTATTTCTAACAAGACTTTTGCATACCCTCGTAGTGCAACATTATGTTTTTATAAAACGGTCATTATAAAATTGTCAAGCTAAATTTGAAAGTCATTATGAGTGGTGCTTTATTTATTTATTGCACAATTCATTTCTGCCAGTAGCTTTCGCCACTTTACTCCCTCTTCATGCTTACTCAGGCGGAAGCTGCGCGTCCCCAGGTTGGGAATTACTGCTTTCTACTAAGGAATTCTGACAGCCAGGTTAGACATTTGCATTCTGACTAACATCAGTAAACTGCGTTCTTCTGTTTCTACTGCGGATGCACCAGTGAATTTCCATGGAAGATCATGAATAATTCTGATAATTTATATAATATTTATGGACGAATATGTAATAAAACCTATATCAATAATATATATAATTCCTCAAAGTAACGAACACGGTAAACATTAAAAAATCAATAGACATATTACAACAGGCTGAAATAGGTATAAACTTCAGACACTACAAAATACATTTCATTCGCTCTCCCCGTTGGTCTAGTGCCTAGCAAGTGTGCCTCAGGTGTATGGGGTCCCGGGTTCGATTCTCCATGGTGAAAGTTTGAAATTTTAACTGTCATACCTAGGTGGATGTTTTTGTGTTCGTGTTCTTGTCGTTCAAGGTTAATGTAAAATATTGTAAAACGTGTATAACCGAGTAGAAAATAGAGACAAGTTACTCATATGTCAGATACGTTCGGTGAATCACTTAACTTAAAGAAAAGAAAAAAAGTATCTAAGGCATTTGCCTGTAATTTGTAAAAAAAAAAAAAAAAAAAAAAACTTAAAGGTTACTTCCAGTCCCACCAAAGTAACATTTTTATTTTAGCTGTTCTGTAAGTTTCTCTTCGTGTTTCTATCTGATTCGATTAAATAGAGCTTCGAATAGAGACCACGTTGAATTCATTTATTGACTAAGCCTGAAATTCTGATAAAGATATGGCTATGATTTTATTATTATTGTTATTATTATTATTATTATTATTATTATTATTATTATTATTATAATTATTATTATTATTATTTAAAGTACGAAGCTTCAAATCAGGCGATGCAATATTTACGTAAACTAAATGGTAATTTATTTGATAATATTCACTAGTCAACTATACATTTGCGAGGTATTGCTTTAGGAAATAAAGTGTATACAACATGCTTTGGGAAATGAAGTGTATACAACATTGAATAGCAAAAGTGTTACAATAAATATATATTATTAAATATATTGATTAAGTAATTGGAGTTAAACATGCTTTCCAGTAAGAATTATATAGAGAAAGGATTTACTTTAAAGTGTAATGTAAACGAATATTCGAGTTTTAATCCGATTAGAAATCGATAACTTACACAAGAATATTTACTTCATTAGTTCTATAAATCTTTATGCGTATCGTATTATAATTCTATTTAAAATTACCATTTTTTCCATTTCAAAACGTAGAACGAGAAATAAATATAATATTCTATTTGTTAAGGAAATCTTTCAAACACTGATGATTTCAGGGCATGACCTGTGGGAGAATTTGAGACCCTGTCGACATAAATTTCCCTTCGCGGCCATAAGTTATTTTCGATCATGCTCAAAGTGGACTAATAATGTTTTATCAGTTTTCTCTCTTTCATATATTGACCGTCCCCCGGGAAGAATCTTCTCAAATCGTCAATGCTTATAATTAGTTTTTCATTACAAATCAAAGGATAATAATGAAACATTGAACATACTTAATATTTTGTTCTCAGCTGTGGCTTTTAGATTTGCAATTCATATAATGTTCGCTTCTAATCGAATTTCAGAGAAAAGTAGTTTCCAAAGATTTATTCAAAGAAATGTTCTCAGTTCTCTGATGAAAATAGGAACACACTTTTAAGAAACAAACAAAACGAATATTTTCTACAGGGTTTGAACACATAAGCTTCTGATTGATAGACTACTGACCCAAACCGCTCGGCCAGTTCGTATGTTTTCAATGGCTCTCTTTTGACTTTTGTGTAAAGAGGTTTCCTGCTCCACACTTTTTCTTTGTTTATGTCGATACGACTATAAGTTTGTGGTGAATATTCGGACGTTACAGGTCTTGCAATGCATAAAAGGGTTTTTCGTATAAATTACATTAAATTTTTGTCCTAATAACTTATATAGAACAGGTTGAATCTGTGAAATGATTGGGGTTGGAGTGATCGTAAATATTTTCATAGTTAGGAGCCTGTATATGCAAACCCGCTTAGCGTGGGGATTTACTTATGTGAAATTTGGTACAATGACTATATAGTATTGTTAAAATATATAACTCTTTCATTAATGTGGTAAAGATATTCCAGTCAAGATAGTTTCCGACCTAATACAACACATTTCTGATATTGAAATACTTCAGTACCAGGTTAACAGCATGGATTAAATTAAAGATTAACAACAAGCATCTGTAAGAGTGAGTGACGTTAGCGTAACTAAAATCTGTTTCATTTACTAGTTCTTGGTGTGGTGATGTGATTAACTTAATTAAGTTCAGACAGTAGTTTAAGATTAGAATTCCACCCACATACCTTGTATTATTTTACGTTTTTATTGTCAATGAAAATAATTAAAAAGACATCATATACATACAATGTATCAGAAAGTGTTTAGATAGGTAACGTAATTGAATGAAAACTAAGTTGGATTAAGACAACTACGAACAAACATCTCATTCTTTTCAACGAATTCTTTTATCTGTTGGCAGCGACCCTCAGTTCTAGTGGACTCCCACTGATAATGTTGCTGCATTCAGATTTTGAGCAATCGAAAAGTTGATTGTAAAGCTGAATAAACTCGTCTGCCGAAAAGGTTTCTGATTGCAAGCAGTTGTCATGCGAATTTTCTTCCCTCGTCGATAACAATTAGTTTAATATTTGTTCCTGATTCTGAACTCATGTTAATATGACGATAATGAAATATCTTAATCAGTCAATCAATCTATCAATCAATCATCAGATATACTTATCATCAACAACTCGAAGATGATCGATTTTTTTACATTTGTAGCACGTGCAATATGATAAAACGAATGAAATGATTACATAAAATGAAAATGCATTGCCTGCACATGAAACGTTGAGATTGAAACAATGAAGCGAGCTAGAAATATGAGGACGAAGTTTGAGACAGTATGTAATATTCCGCCTTTCGAAAACGCAGGAAAATAGCCAAACATAAGGATCATTGGTTAAGTTAGAAGCGGTTCATCTGACTGGGTACGTTTAATCAAGCTACTTCCACAACGTTTCGGTCAAGTGATTTTGACTCAATCACCTCTTCTGCCAAAACTGAAGTGCCAAAATAAAGTTACTTCACGACTGATAAAGTAAATGTTTAGAGTCTATTATGCGCGAAGCAGTCTAATGCTCTATAAACGGAGTAGCTTCGCCATTTTTCTCATTGATATTTTCCACCGAAAGATCTAGGGTAATTTTCATAGTTTTTTCATATAATTAAACAGTCTGGCTCTATTTGTACAGAATGGTGCATGGAATGATCCGTCATTTTATAAATAACATTTTTATTACTAAGAATAATACAATGAACTAATATCAAAAAAAATAAGACGATGTATAGACATGTGTTGGTGCATAACATGTTAAACATGCTAGTTGTTTTTATTTCAAACTTAATTTAAGTGAACATGAGTGTTATTGATTCTGACTGCACATTATATCTGCTATTTCACTGAATACTTCAAACGCATGTCTTTTGAGATTCACCACGTTTTCAAGAATACTTTGGAAAAATCTTTTCCTTGAGGTAAACCCACAAAAAGTCGCATTTGTTTTAGATTTTGATTGGAGGAGGCCAGAATTGTTTTTCATGAAACCGGTCTTGAGATCGACAAGAAATGATCCAGTGTTGAAAATCTTGTATAAGAAATCCAATGGTGCGGTCTTATAGCACGCCGAATAAACCACTGCGTACTGACAGTAAAACAGTACAAACAGCCCTTGAATAAAGGTATTGCTTCGCGTGGTCATGTAGCATTCACAGTAGACCATTTCTTTCAAGAAGAAAGCCCAATCAGTCTGTGGTTGGAAACTGCGATGATCCATACTATAATACTAGAAATATGATACCATATTATTTCTCATAAATCATTCGCAGATCATCCCTAGCCTGAAAGCTAAAATTTGTTTGTTAACTACGCCATCCAAATGAAAGTGCACCTTATCAGAAAACCAAACGTCATTAAGAGCTGAAGATACGAATAAATATTAATCGTACTCTTTTAGGTTATGTATAACTTTATTCTCAACACTTATCTCGTACGGACAGCGGAAAGTTTCCAGAATTAGTTGAAGAGAGCATCTGGATATTCTTAGTTGCTCTGCTGATTTCCTAACTGCTTTGTGTGGACTGCACTGTATCGCAGTTCATACCATTTTGATATTCTGTTGTGAACACAGAAGCTTCTGTCGAGAATGCTTTGATTCCAATATTGTTCCTTCATACAGAAATGTTTCATAGTCTGTGCTTCGTTTTGTTGGAGGGCGCTTACCGAATATAAAACTGTTCTCGCAGACATATTCTAACACCAATAATACTTTTGACCCATGGAAACAGACCACACTTGATGCTTGTTTTTCTATTGTAGGTCTTCCCTTGTTAGACATCTTTACAACACTAGCCCTCTCGCAAGAGCGTGAGATAGGCTTTCTCTGGTTATTTAATTTATTTCTCCAAACTATATTGCTGCTACTGTTAAAGTGAAAAACTTAGCTTACGATCCACTTTAAACGATACGAAAAAAGTGAATATTGGATCATTTCGTGCGCTTGTTACTTTGTTAATGAAAGACTACAGATCCAAGTATTAAAAAGACTGTTGAATTCTGCATCGAGCTTCCTTTAATTAGAAAGTAATGATCTACTAGAATCGTGTTAAATGTCTTTTCCACATTATTTGCCACTAGTTACGTCATATTCGGGAAGTATAAAGGGTTTTATTTTTTAAAATTAAATCCTCCACTTCACCCTGCCATTGCCTGAATCTTCAGAACTTACTATATGAAAGTCGCTACTTCATCTTGCTCTCTTTTTCTCTCTTTTTTTTCTTTTCATTTTAATCTCCTTCAGCTGGAAACGAGATACTTCAGTATCACGTTACCTTATCTATTTAAAAGTGCCTCTTTTCTCTTTAATATTATTTTTATGCTTTCAGTTTTTCTAGAATATACAATTCCACCCATATCAACAACACATATCTGAAACCGAAGAAGAGAAAATAAAAAGATGAAAAGTTAAATCAAAGTGCTTCTTCGATGTTAGTCTTTTATTTTCATCGGTATTCGTTAGACTTGTGTCTTTCTCTATATTTATTTTTTCTTTTTGCTTTCTATTTCTTTCTTTTCTTTTGTTTTTCACTCCTTTCTCATCTTTTAGATATTTCTCTTTATGATTTCTCACTGTGAATTCCAATCCGAAATATGTATATTTTTTTTACCCATAAAGTGTTTTTATGTGAAATAAGGTAACTGGGAAACTGTTTAATCGCCGCAACACCACACGAGTTCTCACGTTTCATCACGTATATCATCATTAGCTTCTGCGTATGATTGGGCGCGTTGTCCTGGTGAATGATTATACAAGATTTAGCCCTGCTGTATAGAGATATAATATCATGGTGGTATGGTTTCTCCGAAATGTTCGTCTAGTAAGAAGCTACATATATATATTTTAACATTCTTGTCCATTATGGGTAGGTAAGTTTGCCATTATGGGAGTAACCACAAATTACCAGGTTAGTACATTTAACACTTCATACAGGACGGCCTTTTGAATCACGAATACGGTAGGAGATAGACCTCAGTTTCCCTCATTTCAATACGTCCATACCTTACCCTGGATCACTACAACTTCCATGTGCTTCGTGGAAATGGTGTACGTATAGATTTTAACTGCTCGTCTTCCTCTCCGTAAGAGAGCAAACACAGAAACTCAATTCTTATTTTTCTTTACTAGATTTACGTAAATTGTGCGCAACTACGTTACGTATTTAAGTTTACATCAGCACGTTGTACTGGTCTTGCCGGCGGTCTTTGTGACGCTGAGTTTTCTAGTCTTATGAAGATACGTAACATTTTGCACCACATTTGAGATACGCCTGGGTCTCCAGGAAAATATTGAGTTTCAGCAAGCATAAAAATTTCTGTTTTGATGCAATTCAACACAATGTTGATCCCTATCTTCCTGATTGACACCTGAAAACATTGTATTACTGTTTATGTATTTGGCTAAAACTATAACCAATATCGGAGATGGCACAAATAGATTCCTCCAAAAAGATCGTAATTTTCGGAACCCTATGATCACTCGTACACAGGACAGGCATCCTTTCAGCAAGTCAATATGCAGCCATTTCTTACTGCCAGCAACAGCTTCTTAGGTCTGAGTGCGCGTGTCCCTACTTACCGAATGAATTTATTGCTACTAACATGAAACGACTTTCTATAATCTTCTAGCAAGTAGATATATCCTTTTGTTGTTTTGTATCCGTTATAATCATAAATAAGTTTATTTATAATTATTTCGTAGTGAAATCGATCTTTCCTCTCGTTACCGAAATCGAAATACAATGTGCCATTTATACTCTTCCTATACCGATACTATGTCTTTGTGTCCTTTTATTAAATAATCAAATTTTCTCACGTTCTTTCTAACAAGTATGTATTGATTTTAGACTCCCAAGCTATGTTGTGCGTAAATATCGAAGACTTATAAGAACGGATGTCCGTCTGTCTGTCCGTCCTCTTGTTGATAGGTATCAGAGCATATATATATATATATATATATATATATATATATATATATATATATATATATATATATATATATTATGTATACACTGGGGGATTCAATAAGAACGTACCAGACCTATATCGCAGCTAATACTGCACATAGAGCTTTCAAATAAAAAATTGCACTACCAAATCGTATGTGTAGAATGCAATAAAAATAGTACCAAGACCAGTGGCGTCTCGTGAATACCTCCAACGGGGGGCAACTTCAAAATTTGCAATGGAAAATGGTATAACTGTTGGAATCGTTCGAAAGGACATTGCATGTAAGGCAACTTTTAGAGGACAAACTTTGTCATATCCTTTCCCATTTAGCCGCTAGACGCGTTGTTGCAGACTTGTATCTGACTACCCGTAGCAGGCCTTTATCTCAGCTAATAATGCACATAGATCCGTCAAACAAACAATTGAACTACCAAGTCGTATGTGTAGAATGCGTAGCGGCACCAGTGGCGTATCGTGAATATCTGACTTTCACCTAGTAATGCGACCGTGTTGCTGCCAATGAGGAAGAAATGTTCCAAGGTGTTTCCCCTCGACGTTTCTCCCATTATGCGCTTCTTTCAATTGAGACACAATCAACCCCTGTTTCCATGTCAAATTTTGGAGATGACCCCCGTTGGAGATATTCACGATACACTACTGGTGTATATATATTAGAAATCAACTCATCGTCCGAGGAATAGGTTTCATTTTCACTTCATTCGCTAACACTCTATTCAAACTAAAGGTAGTTGAAATTAAAGAAATACGGTTACAACGTTGATTATTATAGAAATGTAGAATTCAAGGACAAGCTTTTATTCATGAATCAATAGATAATCTTTAAAAAATGCCAAAACAGTATCCTCATTTCTTTAATATAAACTTGAAGTGGTAGAAATTTACTACTACTACCGGTTCCGATGGGTATATAGTTGCTCAGTGGTAGAGCGTTCGCTTATGGTGGGTGGGGTCTCTGGTTCGATCACAGCTCGCGCCAAGTAGACTTATGGTAAACAAAAACTCTATTCGTGGATTTTCTCCGGGTTCCCCCGTTCCTTCCCACTTTATTCTTTTCACCATTGTATTCATTTCTCATCATTATCGCTTTCTTTAGCCTAGCCGGCATAGCTGTGGGATGTAAAACGGAAAGATTTCATTTCCCGGTTCCGATATTGACCTTCCGCTAGTGAAAAAACACAAAGCGTAGAGTATATCGGGAAGCGTTCTTTTTATTGCGGTCGATATAGTTCCAACAATAGGTTATATTTCATCCGTTAATCCTGTATTCAGAACGTAAATAGTAGAGATTAATCATTTCTGGCTTCATCGTCGATCACAATTAAACAACGAAGTTAATGATAGCGACAAGCGGTTTCCTAGAATCTGATCAACATATGTAGAAAGGATTCCGTTTTTCCTCACAACTCTCTTTTTCCTCACAAAAATACTACTTCCGGTTTCCCTATGGATATTTAGTTTCGCTTTCATTTCTCCGATATCCAGTTACTCGTCACTGTTGAGAAACAGTAATTCATAGCGAAAAGTTGTTGATATGGATTCAATGAAAAGTTGTTGGTATGTTTCTTGATATGGATTCAATATAGTGCAAAAATATGTTCAATCTCTGATTTTGTTCTTAGTAGAACGGGAAGGTGTAAAATATACTACCACTGCCAGTGGAGAAATTAGTCATCATACAGTAAAGTTGGTAAGGGTTTGTGAAAAATTACGTTTGATATGTCTTTAGCGTACTAAGATTATTTGTGTTTTGACTTTATCCATGCAATACAAGTTGAAGTAATGTATCGACTATGTGTGGTTTTAGGGTTCCAAACTAGTTTGGAACTATAAGTTTACAAGTATAGAGATAAACGCATTTGTTTCAGGTTAAATTGGGTATAACTTTTTAAATTTAAAAATTTGGAATTTTAAATTGGTGTCTTCCCATTACAATGAAACATAGTAGAACCATATTGGTCCATGATTTCTTTACACTCTTCCATTATTCACGAAGACTTGTCTAACAGAGTCTAGGACACGCAATTCTTCTCGAGAGCATACCAGATGTATTCAATAGAATTGATAGGGCAGGAGCAGGGCAGACATTTTCACATACATGACTGCTTATCAAATTAGCCGGCCACAATTCGGGAGCGGTAGGCTAGGACATTTTCTTGCAGTAGGTACAGATTGTGTGAAACGTGCTAGAGGTGAACAGAGGCATGTGCATCACACGCCAGAAGGCTTTTTTTAACATTTGTCGGTCAGGGACGTTTTCACTTGTACGAGGGGTCCTATTTCACCCTACTTGAGCTTTGTCGATAATACTGCTTAAATAGGTTATGTTACGTTTTCGAGGGGCGCACGGTGGTTCAGTGGTAGAGCGTTCACCTCTGGTGCTTGGGGTCCCGGGTTCGATCCCATCTCCCGCCAAGTGAACTCTGTGGTGGACAAACACCGTGTGCGTGGGTTTTCTCGGGGTTCTCCCGTTTCCTCCCACTGTCTTCATTCCACCATTTCATTCATTAATCATCATCACCGTCTCCTTTAGCCTAACCGGTATAATCGTGGGACGTAAAACTCAAAGATTTCATTTCATTTTTTACGTTTTCGAAAATACTCTAGTTCAGATTGTATTCCTGAAATTAATCTCATATCTTTAACTCTCCAATAAGTTGTGTACGTCTTCTATACGTATCACCGTTACCATTCAGAGAATAAAACTATTTATAAATCCTACTCATTTATTCAGTATTCTCTTGACAGACTTCCTCACATCAACTTAGGACTGGTACCCTAATGCTCCTTTAGATATTCAATTCTTCCACAAAAAACATTCAACTTAATATACCATCTTATACCACAACTTCTTAACCATTAAACAACAAACATTCTTCATTTAAAATCAATAATTATTCATTTGTCTTATTAACAAATAATTCCAGTGGCACTCTAAACAAGGTCTTTCCTGCCATTGTACATTTTCGACCCACTTATTGTTCATTTCTACCACCTACAGTCGATACGATTATACCACCATTTATGACCTGAACTATACTATCCAGGCAAGAAGTATCATTTGCCTCGTGTAGTTTACGATGCACTCATACCCGGTCATCAGCGTTTAGCAATTGAAAGCTCGACTCATTTCTCCGAGCGACTAGAAACTCTTCTATTATTGTACATTTTTTCAGCCGAGCACCGCCATTTCCCGAAAATGGCAGCTATCTCTAATTGCTCTTAAGGACATTTGAAAATATTCGCTTTTACATAAACTGATCTGAGTCTGCTTGAACAAAATTAAGTTGTTGCTTACCTAACATATAACACCGCACTGACGTCAATCATGTTTGATGTGGTTGCCAGTACTATGGACAATTGCACTACATCAAGCTTCCACTTCAGCATACTGCATTGCACCTATATCAAATATATAGTGTCCTACGCATGTACACATGCTCTCCAAACGCAATTTACAACCTAAGCCAGGAATAGTGAGTTGTTCTGTTTGGAAAGTAATTTATGTACCTAAAGTTTCCACATAACTTACATAGATACACAACCTTTGCTTATTTTCAAAACTAATTTCTAGCGTACATTGGTTAAACGGTACTAGTACAGCCTTCTATTTTTGCTCTTTCCCTCCGAAATATGCCATGATATTAACTCATGCACTGTAACCGTGCGTATAGTTTGCAGCCTCAATTTGTGATGGTTTGCACGACTCACTGTTGATCGGATCACAAGTAATTATTTGGCCAAAAAGCCATGTCTTACTCTTTCCAAAAGCTTTTTATTCGGCTAATTATTGTCCACTACAGCACTTTCACTACGCAGCATCTGCAACACTAAGCACGCGTTAGTATAGTTCTATTGATCTGTAAAGCTCGGTTCGACAAGTGTCGCTGATTGCAAATTATATGGATGAATAGAAATCAACCTAGGTATGTGCGCCCCATAATTATCATTTCGAGAGACGATAGGAGGGAAGAAACTATGGTGATTGTGAAAAACAATGAATTCAAGATTTTAACCAATTTATAGGTTTCATGAAATCTACATGTCGGAAAAGTTATTTTTTCTATCTGCCTATTTGTCTGTTGATTCGTCCCGATGCACAGTTTATAAAATGGCCTAAAGGCTGTCATTCAACGTATCTGCAGAAAAATTAAATTAAGATTTTGCTGAAAAATGTTACAAATTTACTTCCTAGCCCCAAAATAAATATAGTTTACTGAATGATAAGAATAATATGATTTTCTCGAGAAAGATTCTGACGATTTTATTTATAATTCATACTTTAGTATTTCATTACCAATATTATACTGTGATGTAAATGTCTGCAAAAATCCAAAACGTTGTAGTTTACTTTTGAGTGTAAATTGTTTTCGACTATGTTATCAGAAAACAACTATGATTGCTTTGTTCATACATCATAACTAATATTTCATTATTATCCTGACAATATGTCACTCCTTTAGCCTTAGCCTTTAAAAATGTAAGGGATAGTCCAATCTAGGGGTAAGTTCCTTTCGCATGATTTTCTTAGAAAAAGACTTAGGTCATTTAAACCATACAATAAAGGATTAGTCATTTTTCATGAATAGATCAAGAAGAGTTCACTTTTACTTCTTATTCTTCTTATTATTATTTATAGCAATTTTCTTAAACAGGACTCATGCGATTTTGTCATTTTATTGCAATATATTCCAGTAATAATCTTTATAACTATCTATCTATCTATATCTATATCTATCTCTCTCTCTCTCTCTCTCTCTCTCTATATATATATATATATATATATATATATATATAATATGTGTGTGTGTGTGTGTGTGTGTCATAAAACACTCCTCATAAATAAAACGTGCCTAAGTTGTAGTTTATTTTCAAGTGTGAGATTTGTTCGAATAAAGTTTTCTGAAAACCATAAAATTTTATAAATAGTTCACAAATAAATATTTCAATAATAACTATAGCATAACATGAATTAACTTTAAAAAGTAGCGGGAAAGGTTAGTGCAGTGATTCGTATCTTTTAACTTAGTCGTTGTACACAATTCAATGAGTAACGTGAACGAGTTTTTTTTTTTTTTTCACTTGGTATCTCATTCTACTGATCGAATATATTCTTGACCTATAAAGATACTATTGTAAGTTATGTGATTAATTAATAGATAAGTAAATTAAAAGATGTTTTTATGTTATATCTGCAATTATTTTCTTAAGTTATTGTCCTATTTCTTACTATTATTAATAGTTTCCTGTAACCAAATATCGTTTGCTACCTGATCTGTTCATCCGGCATGATTTACCATCATAGCGCTGCAGAGGTACGTTCTTTCAAATAATATAAATAAACGAAACCAAAACCTTAATATTCGTGCTTCGCAATTGGAAAGCCTTGGTATCAGTCCGATTTGCGAGTCATACACTTTTTTATTCATTATTCCTTCGTCAATTTAGTTTTATTTTAACGTTTATGGTCTTCAGGTTAATGAAGACAGTTTGTTAATGGAAATTGATAATTATGTTATAATTGATTCAAGTACACTGAGAAGATACTCTCTTCCACAAATTGACATGGTCTGGTATCGAAACAGGGACTATCTAAGACTAGAGGTGCGCGCTCTTTTGCTGAATAATCAGATTCTGAGTTTTCCTTTAATATATGAGCCAACAAAAAGAAATGAGATTTTAAAAATTGTCATTATATTTCTGGCTCCCTTAGTTTACCATCGTTATTATTTTGTTGTTGTTTGTTTTCTGTAAACAAACCTGGCAGGGTATTATTTCGAAATCTGGTTAAATAAATGCGTATGTAAAATTATGGAAGTTTAAAATATGCATATGGATATTGTTTCTATATTTCTAAGTGCCTTAAATATAATGCATTCATGGACTGTTTTCCTTATACGTGTAATCATTCTTTCTATTTTATTCTCTAAAGTTTATTTCTTGTTTATTCGTACAGAGCTCCTTGATTTATTCATTCGAAACTTCTATTTCTTTTATTACTAAAAAATGTTTTCTCAAATTTTAATCCTATACTAGTTAGCTCTGTATATACACAAGACAATTTTAGTACTACTATAGAGCAGGATAAAAATAAGTAATCTGATATGTACTTAATTTGTAGGAATAATAAAATATACTATTTGTAGATAATATTAGTATAAGTAATACATGTGAAATCATTAAAGTCCTTATGTTATGTATGAGGCGTTCCAGGTAATATGAACAAATTCAACAAAACTTTGAATGAGGAAATACATTTTAAAGTTTTTCCTGAGGGTAAGCTAAAAGTAAATGTCTGCTATCAATTAGTTATTATTATCGTCATTTGTATAAAAAACGGAAAATACCACACAATTTACTTAGTGTCGATGTGTTCATACAACATATTACTTTCAATAAATAATAAAAAAACCTGAGTTCGACCTCCAGGAACGCCTCATATTTACCTGAGGGTTTACATTCAAATACATTATTCTGAGAATTGTTTCTTTCTTATAGGTAAGTACCAGTCCACGTTTCATTTGGGGAACATTCTAATAGTAAGTGCATTATGATGAAGGTAAGTAAGGAACAGATAATAGCAGTTTAAAATATTGATTATTTTATGTCATATTTAGATAATTTACATCATTGCGAGGTATTTATTCTCCGTGCATATTTCTAATTAGAAATATTCACCTCTTTTTCATATTGGTTATATGATTTGGGCTAACAGGTTTATTCCAATGATCAACAAATAGCTTCATCATATAAAATAATAGAACATATGCTGACAGGTTTGGATCTAATGAAAGTCAATCCAGTTATTATGAATAAGCTTTAGGTTAACAATAGAATATACTAGTTGTAAAATGAGGAATCCATTTTTTATAGACCACATTGACAATGCCTATTTCACAAGAAGGCCACATATGATATCAGTAGTCAACGTTATTCTGGAAAAGCATAATTAATTTGTCTTAAGGGCAAAATTATACACCTATTAACTTCTTTTGTAACTAAGTAACTAAATTTTACATTTTGTAAATGGACACACAGGGGTTGGACAAAAAATCGAAAACGTTTTCAGAAGTTTGATAATCAGACCTAGTATGCTGTGGAGCCTCCTTTTGCGTCCAAAACAGCTTGGATCTGACTTGGAATGGACGTATACAGCTCCTGAATAGTGGTGTGTGGAATTTTGTACCATTGTAGCTCCAAAACATGCTCCAGTTCCTTAAAGGATGCTGGTGGAGGGCAATGAGGCCTAAAACGCCTTTCTAACTCAGACCACAATGGCTCAATGATGTTCAAATCTGGTGATTGTGGGACCCAGAGGAGCTGTGATATCTCCTGGGCATGCTCCTCAAACCAAAATTTCACCGTTTTTGCAGCGTTACAGGGTGCCAAATCATCTTGGTAGATGCCATCGCCATCAGGGAACAATATTTGGGCCATGGGTAGAGCCTGGTACCCCAAATGGCCTCATACGCCTTAGCATTCATCATTCTATGTAGGGCTATGATGGGACCTGCAGAAAACCACGATATCACTGCCCATACTGTAACAGAACTACCCCCATGCTTTACAGTTGGGAGCAGACAGTCTGTATCATAGGCCTGCGACGGTGCTCTCCATAAACACGACCGGTTGTTGGAAACAAGGTGAAGGTCGATTCATCGGATCACATTAGGTGTTTCCACTGCTCATGAGTCCACGTCTTGTGGTCCATGTACCACTGGATACACCTCTTTGCACTTAGTGCTGTGACCAGAGGTTTGGCGATAGCGGTCCTGCCATGAATTTTCATTTTATGAAGTTTACGTCACACTGTTTTCGATGAAACTAGGTTCTGTAGGCCAGAATTGAGTTCAGACTTAAATTTCATTGCAGTGGTCTTCTTTTTAGCTGCTACAATCCGCTTTAATTCCCTTCGGTCCCTATCTGACAGGATTGTTTTTCGACCAGTGTTGTGCTTTGCAGACGTCGTTTGCCTATGAATTGTGTATGTCCACGTGACATTGGATACAGTGCCTTTCGATACCCCCACAATGTTCACCGTTGTTACCACTGAAGCTCCAACCAGACTGGCACCAACGATCATGCCTCTTTGGAAGTCTGTCAAGTCGCCCATTTTACCGCACCACTTTCAAACCACGACACTCACAGGTGAACTGGTTACTGCTGACGGAATAGGAAGGTCCACATGACACATTGAAAAGAAAAAAACGTTCGGCAACCGCAACACGTGTTGTACAGTGGACGGCCAAACTTACGTGTTCCGTATGGTGTTTTTAGATTTTTTTGTCGAACCCCTATACTTACACAGTACACTCGGTACTTTTAATCTACTCAGTAGATTGTTATTAAAATATGTCGATTTTTAATTTGACTACCGTACTTCAGTTCTTTGATAAACTTACTTAGGATAAGGTATACATGTAATAATGAAGTGTTACAAAATTCTTGCTTCAGTGTGAAGATTGTGTTACTTAGCTAAACAGTTTCTTAATATTGTGACTGTTTAGCTATACACAGTTGCGTAATAAATGGTTTTAAAAGAGTTAATTTTTTTCTTAAATTATGTTCAGCATTCTCCTTATTTCTCTCCTTGGTTTTGATATACACGGAGCATGAAAATCCGCATTCATCAAGCTAAGTAATAGCAAATACCAGTAGAAACATTCCATATTTACTTGAGGTGGTTGCCTTTTAATTTCTTCTTCCTAAGAGAAAGTCTGTTAAATCCATTCTATTGATCGTTTACTTGAGACTTTCTTCACATGATATATCTTTATCAAAACAATTTATTGTAGAATTTTGGTTTTGCCATGTGTGAAAGAAGATGTCTAAGAAGTTCTTAAGCTGAGTTTTTGAATCGGAAAATCTTTGCATTTTTTCTCGGACAAGAGAACATTTTTATATTACTGTATATAAGTCATGCTTACCACCCAGCCATGCGACCACAGGTTGAAAACCCATGGACTAAGCCATAATGGGTTGCTGTGTATTATTAAGAACATAAAAGAGTCAGGAATGAAAACATCAAGCTTCCGAGAGTAGATTTGTTACAGCTATATTAGATGAAAATAGAGCACCTCTGCCACTAAGTTATACACTATTTTCTTAAATAGTAGTACAAGGAAAAGTTTATCAAGGGTGTTTCAATTCCCAAGTTTACATGCTTTTAGGATTTTTATATTAATTTAATTAATACGTAAAGCCTGTTTTTCATACTACCTTGCTCAAGGGGAAAATTGAAACCTGGAAACCTCCATTGAATTTGCCACTATATTAAGAAAAAGAATTAAGGAAAATTTTATGGCAACTCTACCTTGTCAGAGGTGCATACTTTAATACAAATATAATACCAAGTTTCACATTATTAAAATAACCCTTACATGTGCTAAAATAATAGTATCTAAGACACGAATTGAAGAGTAGAAATACGATGATTTACATTCGCACCTCTTAAAATTTCAGTAGACTAGATTTAACGTGACTCAAGAAGTTGTTAAAATTGATTGTTGTATAAAAAAATGTGATATAAAGGAGGCTTATAGAATATCTTATTACTTCCTTTGCTATAGACGTACGTTCTAGGGTGAGGTAACTAAATATGGGATACGAGGCACATAAGCGCCGATTTTTGGGGCTAGAAAGCATGGCCCGTCAGTTTTTTTTTTTTTTTTTTTTTTTGCGCGTCTGAGTTAGTATTGAAATCCTTATTGATATTTCGTTAGGCGAATGTGATAACGAATAACATCCCTGAACGTGTTCGCCCAAAGTTATACAGAAAACAACATCGCTATTGAGGCATCTTCCTTTCCATCTATTTATATTAAGTTTAATCAGTGTGATCCGTACAATAGTAGTTTTCCATCATAATGGTTCGATCATCTCAGGATTCATCTTGTTAATATAATTGCTCTATAATATATTTGTGATAAAAAGTAAGTCTTGGTGATAAATTAAGGACAGAAACATTATCGTCATTTAACACTTTTTTTATATTTTCAAAGAATAATGAAATATGACTTTTTCTCAATTCTCCCTTAACAACGATCTAATTTGCGCCGTTAAAATAATAACAACTAATACACTTACAACTGTCGATTCTCGTTACTTTTCATTTGTGGGGAGGACTATTATTACACCTGCGCCCACAATTATATTCATATTTATCTTAACAACTACCTCTATTTACTCAGCTGATTCAATATGATAAATCTACACCATATTTTCTTTATGTTGCACATGTTAATGCAATATGTGCTTTCATCATTAGTATGGAATATAAATTGTAAAGTACTATTCCATAAAATACTGTAACTGATACACTTCTGTTCGAATTTTTGATATTAATAATTTCCAACCCTAGTAAATACACTCCAATAGCTTACATATATGCAGAGTGTGTGAAAGGAGTAGACCGTGTAAATAAAGCGATGCACGTTTTCAATTCAGATATATATAGTTACTATGTAGTTACTATGTATAGATATATATAGTTACTATGTAGAGAGCAGTCATACGAAATAATAGCAAACAAGAGAAAGTCAAAAATTGGCTTATTAGTGACGGATGACCTAAGCTTGTTAATGGCACAAGAGACTAGGATGCACGTACAGAAAAAAAATATCAAATTTAGAGCAGTTTGTGTATGGCGTAATGAATAAAGATTTATCTATGTAAGTAGAGACTTGTTTCAGCTCAGATTCGAAATTTGTCTGTTACTTCCTTTTTGTTTCTTCATTTATTTATTTAGATAAACAGCACGCGTATACAAATATCATAATATTATAAACCATTTAAGAATGCTCCAAGACCATTGCCAGAACAAATGGCCAATTGTATATATATTATCTTCTACAGGGTTTATACCACTTGTTCTATGTACTTTATTATTATACTCATTAAGCAATTCTTGTAATCTATCTACCCATTGACAATTCATTCAGTACTATATTTTATCTACATGTTTTGTTTGAGTTCTATTAAAACGATCTACTATATACTGTTTTACAAAAGGGGGCGCGGTGGCTCAGTGGAAGAGCATTCACCTCCGGCGCTTGAGTCCCTGGATTCGATTTCAGCTCGCGCCATGTGGACTTTGTGATGGACAAACACCGTGCTCGTGGGTTTTCTCGGGGTTCTCCCGTTTCCTCCCACTTTCATAATTCCACCATTTCACTCATTTCTCATCATCACCGTCTCCTTTAGCCTAACCGGCATAACCATGGGACGTAAAACTGAAAGATTTAATTTCATTTCTTTTTACTGTTTACGAAGACACATGCTCAAAATGGAGGACTCAAAATTGAAAAATTCACAAAATATCATCTCTCTGTGACTTACGGTGCCCGAGGTATGGCTTCTTAAATATCCCGAAATCGGAACGGTTTTTGCCAATATCCCCAGAACAATAAGAATGACGCAAAATATTCCACCACTTGTTTGAGATACTTTTTTGATGCTTTATCGAATGGAGGGCTCAAATTTGAAAAAATCGCAAATAACATACACATACACTAATATATACATTCATAGACATAGATGACTCAGTAAAAAAACTTTTTAAGTTCGTTGAATATGTTAAACTAATACAATATAGTTCGAACTCCTATTTTACTTAAAACAGTTACAGATTTTAAGAAAAAACAACACTTCGAACGTTTCTTCGAAAAATAGTTGAAATTTTATCACTACATTCAAACTAAGAGGGAAAAAGCTTCATGGAGATTCAGGAGGTTTTTCCAAGATTTAGTACGTTAGGAAAACTTTCTTCCCTTACCTTCTAACGTTGAATTTTAGACTTTATATCGAAGTAACTTTTCTCAAGAGTAGATCATAACTTCTCCAATATTACACTTACGAATATTATTGAATGCAACGTATTATGCGTTTTATGTTTTTCTTCTGTGGATCATTCACACCATGTGCACAATTGTAATTGCAATATTCCTCGGCGAATACTATACCGTTATCTTACTTTCAATAAATAAGTAGCTTGTGTATGGAGTCTGAATGTTTATTGATACAGAAATATCCATTCATTGTTGGATATTCTCCAGAGCCAGTATTTTGGATTATATCTTTCTAAGATCTTGTTTAATAATAATCTCCTTACTATTTCTTGATATAGGCAAAAGTATCTTTTCACAGGTTTCCTGCATGCTACTTTATTATTGGCAGGAACTAGTTACAATTGCTGGACAAGCAGGGTGGTCGAATATAACAATTCAACTTGCAAATTAATAAGTTCTCTCATTCGTAGTTTCTGGATTTCTGAATTGCAAATAGAGGATATATTAGAAATAGTTACTCTATTATTGTAATATTTTTAAATAAATTACTTTTCTACTTCTCAGTGGTAAGTATTGTATAGAGAATAATGTAATAAGACTGTGTCTCATAGTAAATATTTGTAAGATGCACTTTTATAGTGGAATAAACAGAGGTGATGAAATGTAAATTTAATTTCACAACGTCATGTTTTAATATTAATTGAACAATTTTGGTTCCATTTGAAAAAAAAAAACGATATTGAGAAAGCAGTCATTCAATGAAAAATAATGAAAATCATGTAACTTTCAAAATATTTCCTAAAGGGAGAAATTCTATTGAAATTTAATATCGTTTCTTTAATAAATTTTATTCTGTAGTAAGCGTTCCCCTCTGGTGCATGGGGTCCTTGGTTTGATCCTAGCTCGCGCCAAGTGAACTTTGTGGTGGACGAACACCGTGTGCGTGAGTTTCCTCAGAGTTCTCCCATTTCCACACATTTTCTTCTTCCCACCATTATATTCATTTCTCATCATCACCATCTTCTTTAGCCTGCCCGGCAGATCTGTGGGAAGTAAAACTGAAAGATTTTTAATAATTATTGTCAACAATAGAATACACCTGCGACTAATATTACTTTTGATCGCAAAAAGGAAAACTAGCAGGCAGTTTAAAATGAGTTTTTGTATCCAGTTGTGATCTACCTCGTGAGGAGATAGGTTACAACTAGATATGTTGATAGAATTTATTTTCATCCATCTAGTTCGAAATAGGTTTTATTATGTCAAACGTTGGTTAAAAAGCGTATCCTGTGAAGGTATGAGAGTCAGAATTGGACAACACATGAGTATGTAGCAAACCCGACAAGTTAGGAAAACTAAATTCGGCATATAATTTTATTAGAAGTTACCTCAGACATAATTACCGTATTGAAAATTTCCACTTGAAAGGGAGAAATGAAACATGCTCTATTTTTAGTAACATGTAAAGTGACAATAACTGTCGATTGTAATCACACCATGGGTCATACAGCTTAAGAGTTCGAGATTACTTTCCGAACAGAGTTAGTACTTGCTTCGTAGTAGATTTTTAATATATTTCTTTGGTTAGAACGCACCCAAAGAAAATGGCAAGTTTCAAGATGTGTGTAAATATACCTAAGTTCATATGAAATCCTACATCCAAAGTTTTTAACAAAAAAATACTAAAAATTAAGTTTTAATTGAACATTTTAAATAAATACTTTCAAATACATTTTCCTGAATAGTGCTCTCCAAAATAATGAAGTGAACTTCCTAGACATAAACTTATCAAATATTTGACGCGAGGTGAGTCCTTTCGCGAAATTTCAGTATTAGTGTATATTCAGGAAATCGAGTATCTTTTTTACGTAAAGTTTGCCATATCTATCTATCTATCCGGACACCCCCAAAACATACGTTTTTTTATATTAGATGCATTGTGCTGCCACCTACTGCCAGGTACTCATTATCCGTGACCTCAGTAGTCATTATACATGGTGAGAAAGCAGAATGGGGCACTCCGCGAAACGCACGAACTTCAAACATGGTCAGATGATTGAGTGTCACTTGTGTCAGAAGTCTGTGCGCGAGATCTCCACACTCCTAAACATTCCTAGGTCCACTGTGTCTGATGTGATAGTGAAGTGGAAACGTGAAGGGACATTTACAACACAAAATCATACAGGCCGACTTCGTCTCTTGACTGACAGAGACCACCGACAGTTGAAGAGAGTCGTAAAGTGTAATAGGCAGATATCTATCCAGACCATCACACAGGAATTCCAAACTGCATCAGGATCCAGTCCAAATACTATGACAGTTAGGTGTGAGGTGAGAAAACTTGGATTTCATATTCGAGCGGCTGCTCATAAGCCACACATCACGCAGGTAAATGTCAAATGACGCCTCGCTTGGTGTAAGAAGCGTAAACATTGAACGATTGAACAGCGGAAAAACTCTGTGTGGAGTGACGAATCACGGCACACAATGTGGCGATCCGATGGCAGGGTGTGGGTATGGCGAATGCCCGGTGAACGTCATCTGTCAGCTTGCACACCTTGTTGTTTTGCGTGGCACTCTCACAGTGCAGGCCTACATTGATGTTCTAAGTACCTTCTTGCTTCCCACCGTTGAGGAGCAATTCGGGAATGACGGTTGCACCTTTCAACACGATCGAGCATCTGTTCATACTGCATGGTCTGTGGCGGAGTGGTTACACGACCGTAACATCCCTGTGATGGACTGACCTGCACAGAGTCCTGACTTGAATCCTATAGAACATTTTTGGGATGTTTTGGAACGCTGACTTCGTGCCAGGCCTCACCGACCTACATCGATACCTCTCCTCAGTTCAGTACTTCGTGAAGAATGGGGTGCCATTCCCCAAGAAACCTTCCAGCACCTGATTCAGAGTATGCCTTCTAGAGTGGAAGCTGTCATCAATTCTAAAGGTGGGCCAACACCATATTGAACTCCAGCAGTACCGATGGAGGGCGCCACGAACTTGTAAATCATTTTCAGCCAGGTGTCCGGATACTTTTGATCACATAGTATATATATATATATATATATATATATATATATATATATATATATATATATATATATATATATATATATATATATATATATATATATATATATATATATACTCTTACCTAGTTTGTTTTCGTTAAAAAAAGATATTGTACTTTGTAGTCACACATATGACCTAAAATCAAACTGTTATTAGACGATTCTCCACGACTGACTGTTTGCACAGTCTATAGATCACACGTTCATAAATCATGGGGCATCATAATCAAACAATTGGTGAGCAATTCAGTGATGAGTCTGACTCAAACTGTCGAACATCTGGTTGTTCCCGTGCTGCAGGATTTTCTTGTCAGAGTACATTTTTGTTTTCACTAACAATCATCATTCTTTGAAAATAATTCCTTATTTGTAGTGTATTTGATATATTTGCAGTGACGATTTCTTTACTAGGAAGTAGAGCTACTACCTGACAGCGTTGTTTGGAAACGAAACTGAAATCCATATTATTGCCAAAATAAATAAATAAAGTTGGAAGAGAGGAAAAATAGGAAATAAAAACTGTAAGCTATACAAAATGATAGAAGGAATGCAATAATAATAATAATAATAATAATATCATGATGATGATGCTGATGATAATGAAACTAATGAATTTATAATTGTGAAAAGGGTGTGTCCTTTTCTGTCACTAAAACAATATAAAAATCTTGCTACAGCTCAACTGTAACTGACTGAGTTCGCAGGTGTGAGACATTGTGCAATTACACTATCCACCATACCTGTTGAATCGGTGAGAGATTAAAGTTACAACGATAATGTATAATGTTCATGTACTTTTAAGTATTATTTGTATTTACGGGCGAAATGAACTATTTAAAAAGGCACAAGCTATCAAGAAGACGAAGAAATTATATAAAGAAATAATTTAAATATTTTGTATTAAATTGAAATTTTGTTATCGTTGCTATGACGATTTGTTTACTTGTTTTAATGTCGTTGCTATAGTAACTAGAAAGATATAGAGGTAACGAGGAACTATCTTGTGTAATCTGAATATACAATATTTTAAGGTGTCGAACAAGATATACGTTGAAGAATAATAATATATATATGAAGTGCATTAATGTATTGAATTATTCCAGATAATCTCGTGTATTGCCTATACATTTAGAATCAGGACATACGTAACTTAGTTCAAGACAGAATTAGCGTTACATATTGTATGGTGCCGGAGCCATGGACTATGGAGATCAGTTAGAAGTAAAAGTAAACTATCTCTAATCACCCTGGATTATTTAATGCTTCGTAATAAAAGAAAAATTTACAGACCATAATGAATATGAATACCGTAATTGAAGAAGTTGATGTTCCTGAAAGTGAAACTTCATCAGATGTAGTTAATCTTTTACAACAGCTAGGACAACAAATGAACTCCACGTCACAACAAATGGATACTAGGTTGGAACAAGTGACACAAAACATTGATTCCAAACTAAACACCAGATTGGAACAAATGGACTCTAAATTAGACACCAGGTTGGAACAAGTGATACTACAAATAGGACATGAGTTGAATACCAGATTTGAGCAATTGGATTCCAAATTGGACACAAGGTTGGAACAAGTGATACGACAAATAGGACATGAATTGGATTCCAGATTTGAACAGATAAATACCAAATTGGAAGTAACTGACAATAGGATGGAACACATTGTTCATAGCTTTGCATTGGTGAAAACTAATCTTGACGTAGTTGAAACCCAAGTCAACGAACATGCCAATCAATTTCGAAGATTGCAGGAAGAAATCCATATTATTAAAGAGAAGATCAATGCGGTCAACGGTACTCCTGATCCTGCCCTCAATGCTGTGCGTAATGAATATAGGAGATACTGCGAAGAGGAAGACAAGAATTCATCCGAAATCTGTTCTGATAGGGAAGACACCATTTCAAATACGGAGAATGAAGAAAGGAGGACACCTTGCAGCAATCATATGCACAGCAAACGACTCTAATGGTGAAATTCAGTGAAATGAGGTCACTAACCAAATTCAGTGGCAGATCAGAAGATATTCCTGCAAGTATTTTTCTAGAAAAAATTGAGCAAGAGTGCGACTTAATTGGCATAGGTAAGGCCAATTGTCTTAAGATAGTACCGCATATTTTGTTACCACCGTGGTCTGTATGGTTTAAAACAATTAGTGGTAATTTACGTAACTATTCTGATTTCAAAACTGCCTTGCTAGCTAATTTCAAAAATGACTTTATGTTAGCAGACAGGGATGCTCAGATCCGGAATCGAGGTTTTGATCCAAAAGTCGTTAAAAGCCTTACCGATTTTGTGATCGCCGTGTATAACGATTTGAAACAAATCAATCCTTACTAACAGGAGTCGCGTATTATCGCCTCAGTACGAATATTACTACCGTTTAAGCTTCAGCAAGTATTAATCTCGTCACAATGTATAAATTTGAATAATTTAATTATGATTGTTCAAAATTATGAAAGTCAGGTTAGATTGCAAAGTAAATGTAACAGAAATCAAGCTAATTATATTCCTGTTCGAAATATACATGTTAGAGAGACCTGTAATTCTAGTACAAGAGATAATGTTAGACTGACTTGTAGCGACAATACGACAAAATCTAACTTCAGAAGCAACAGAAATAATAATAGTACCGTTTCTAAAAATAATGTAAATAATCGAGCTAATTTCTCACGTTATCCCATATTCCGTAATAATTAACTAGGTGGCAGATATTTTGAAAATAGAAATCAAAGAATTAGTGAAATAAACAACATGCAGGACTGTAATTCGTCATATTCATAATGGAACAGATTCAATAAAAACATAGAACAGTATTTTAATGACAAACTTAATGAGAATGACGAATTAGGTTATTCATACCTTGTCAGTATGGTACATTCTTCATAGAACACGAAAATTTCCTTTGAGAATCCAAAAGATTGAACACCAACAATCATCAACCCCACCGTGAAGTATCTCATGCGTCAGTTATGCCATCTAGTGTCAATAAGCGAATACCTGTCATAGAGGTACAGTATACGAAGGTTGATGTGACGTTAATGTATGCACACGGTCAAAAAATACCCGGTCGTCGGAACGTTGCCGTCCTTCCAGTAGGTTTTGACCTTTGATCGGGGACGAGTAGTAGCGTAACCCGAATGTTGTTTGTCTTTCTCTGAAATTGGTGACTGTATTGGACGGTATGTAGCAAAACGAAGCGTATATGCACGCGATAGCTCCATGAAAGGAATACACAGCGACACGCCGGGTTTCAATAGCAGTGCCATACCACGAACCTTGAGGACAAACAGCTTGTGTGTATGACTCTGGAAGATCTGACAACAGCATCGCGCGTACTGGCGCAAGGACTGTAGACAATTGCACATAGCCTGGCATTCTCACGAATAATTCTAATAGTTGTCTGGTGGAGTGACGTGTATTTGCACGGCGCCTATTGTTGTGTTTTCCGCTGGCTGCATACCATAACTATAAGAAAATTCAATAATGAAATGTCATTCAAGGAAAGATAGTTAGTAAGTTATGTTTTCCCGACGAATTCGTCTTTTATTTGCAGCATTATGACGTGCACATCCTATCCGGAACTAGGTGCTATGGCGTGGGGTGCTATTGAGTCCGTGTCTGTTTGTGTCTTCTACACACAAACTGACATTTTGAACAGCCCATGGTACATTGAGAATCAGTTAGACACAATTCTCCAAAACGTATTGCCTGGCCTGCCGGAGATCACTTTCAGGATTTCGTGCACTATTAATCGTAAGTTGCATATCCTGTCCTATACATCTTGATTGGATGCAATATTCCTTTGCTTCCTTGGCTAACGCTATCACTGATCACGATTGAATATGTTTGTGTTGCACAACGACTGCCACATCTACAAATTATGCTAACTGTGATATCATGTCGAAGACACATGGCTTGCCATACCCCAGGAAGACATCCAGGGGATACCCTTCTGGATACCTCGCCCTATTTCACCTATTCTGACTGCCGATGGTTTATCAGCAAGCTACCGATTATCGATAGTTCTGCTCCACTTTGCCACTTTGCAGACGGCCAATTCTGGCACTGATATTTTGCTCCCTTCTTGATATTGCATTTCTCATTTCGAGTAGTGGAGGTATTGAGATAAATATAATATCTTAAAAACTTAATATAATCGAAACAAAAAAGAATTACTCGAAGGCATCTTTTCCCTGCCAGTACAATACAGAAAAAAAAACATGTGTATAGTCAAGCACTATTTCTGTTAATAATCCCTCGATTTTGGAAGTCACGCACGCTTGCTCTCAACCGTAAAGAAGTCTTGTAAATTACGAGGAAATATCATAACCATATCTTGTAAGCTTGCAATTCTAACAAGATACTAATCACATTATCGAGATGGTTAATACAAAACTGTTATTCCTAATTCAAATATTTGAATTACACCTCATGATAATCATATTGCCTATTAAGTTTTCCTCCAATGTTATAAGCTAAATACCTTTAAAAATCCATGCGAACACTGGAAGGTCCCCAAAGTTGTCGCTTAAATCTAATTGCCACATAGCACATATGATAGAACATCATGAGAAATGAAAATGAACAGAATTTAAGGGGCTATGGACCAGAAATATAGGAGTTACGGGGTTTCAAAATTTGAATATAAAAAAAAATATCATGGAATTATGTACGTTTAAAGTAATTATCTTGAAAACCTTTAAAGTAATCAAAACAAAAGTTGCAAATTATAATGAGAACAAAATGCCATATCGAAAACCACAGTGTTGCCATAGGTCAAGCAGTATTGGGAACTCAGCATAAAAATATTTTGTTTGCAATAGCACCATATACAAGTGTGTAACAGTGAAATGTTGTGATACAGTGTTGCACACTGTTGGAGTTACTTGTGCTGAAGATGTTCAATGGAGAAGTCTGGTATGTGCCGACAGATGGCAATAATTGAATGCATTAGAAAAAAGTGAGGGTCTTTCCCTGGTGAATAAGCAAACAACTGACGAAAACAAACTGATACACGCGATGAAAGCAACATGTGTTTTCTAATTTTGTAAATTGGTTCTCCAGATTATCTTCTTAATATTTGGATCTAATTCTGTAAACTGGTTCTCCAGATTATCTTATCAATATTTGGAAGAATACTTTGTTCTTTTACTTCCTCTCGTACATACCATATAATTGTTTGTACACTGTAATATTACTATATTCACTATATATAATTATTTTATTTCTTCTTCATTATTTTTTAGTCGGTCCGGATAGCCGTGTGGTCTTGAAGGCTAGATAACCAACGTATAAGGGATCTCAGGTTCCAATCCCAACTCGGATATTTTCGTTGTACTTTTCGTCTTACATTTCATTATCTTTCTCTTTCACAGTAGTTCGGATCCTACTTTACGCTATAGGTCCCTACCATATAGCTTCGGAGCTGACACAGGACGTAAAAACAAAATCACTCAATTTCGTTTTTCAAATGCATCAATATTTTGTGACGCTGCAGACATTTTACTGTTATACTATCGATGTTATGCATTTTGTCTAAATTCATAGCATGAGACCCAAATTCCTTTATTACCGTCTGTTGCCACATATTAGACTATTCATTGTACATTTTCAGCACACGTAACTCCAACAGAATGCAACACTGTACCACTAAACTTCACTGTTGTGTTTAGTGATAATAGTGCATTTTAAAGCTGTGTACACATGTATATGGTGCAATTTCAAACAAAATGTTTTATGCTGAGTTGGCAACACTGCTTCACCTATGGCAGCACTGTGGTTTTCGATATGGCATTTTGTTTTCATTATATTGCGCAACTTTCATTTTGATTCCTTTAAAAGTTTTCAAGATCTTACTTTCAACGTACGTAGATCCATGATATAATTTTTTTGGATATTCAAATTTTAAAGCCCCATAGCTCCTATACTTCTGGTCCATAGTTCCATAAATTTTGCTCATTTTCATTTTTCATGATGCTCTACCAGATGTGCTACGTGGCAATCAGTTTTGAGCGAGACAATGATCAGTAACATAGGTAAATCCTGTAATTTCCGGACTTAATGTACATCCTTATTTCACATCATGTCGCGAACATATATTGAAAACGATGTAATATAGGTAAACACTATCGTTAGACAAATCGCCATGTACAGAATTGTATTCGTTTTCTGTAAAATTTGAGCGTATGTAACACACGGATAAGTGATGGAAGAGATTGATTTTTGAAATGGTAATTAGAATAGACATATTGAATTCAATTAATGGATACATAGAATGACAAAATATATATTGTCTTTTGTCGTACTTCAATAAAATTGTAAATTGTTCAAAGAGAACTCTACTGATGGAACTGTGGTAAAGAAGTACAACAATATGTGTCCTCTTCCTTAGTCCCTAACTTATATTTCGTATCGTTTAACAGAATAATATGTATACCATGAAACTCGTGTTTCTCAATTGTAACGCAAAAGTAGCGGAAACGATTACTATTGACTACTTGCATACAAATAAGATCAAATATGACAGAACTGCAATAGGTATAGGACAAATCTATCAATAAAATAGAAATTATACGCAAATATTAATTTGTCGTTGCCTTCTGTTCATACAAATAAGATAAATGTATGTAATAAGTTAAGGTTCTCACGCTGACGGTCATGTATATAATATGTATCATCTATTAAGACGATACATCAGGAAACAAACCAGAAATCCCATATTGCTCGAAATATGTAACATACGCGTCCGTACATAGGATAGACAAAACTATTAGATGTCAAATATACTGCAGAGTTATGATGTAACATCTACACTGTATTCTTATGTAGCACATGGGTAACGTATAACATATATTGATTTATGTAGTAAACTACATATTGAGTATATATAATAAATATATTTTTGTATATATTTTCCAGTATATTTGATATAGTATTTACTGATGAATTTTCTTTTTCGCTTTTAATGCATTATTTTAGGTTACGCGTATACAGTATGATAGTTATTTTAGGTAAAAGTATCAACAATATTTCATTTTAATATCAGCAGCAGCTTTGTTCCTTCCTGTTGATGAAGTTCAAGATATGCTTGTTTGAAATTTAAAGGAAACTGAATACGTTCATTATTTCCATTTTAGAATTATATGCTCATATATTCCAGGAAGTATCCGTTGATCTCAATACCAGGAAGTTTATTTTGTTTCGTTCATCCTCTCTTGTGAATACTGTCTTTTTTTATCTTCACAAGGCTCTCAAATCCTTTTAAGAGCTCAGACTTGAAGAAACTTTTAACGAAGAGCTGCTACCAACAACACATAAAAAGTTGTATTGATCAAACAAGGGTTATTATCTTTGCTATTGACAAGAGTAGATTGGGCTATTTTTAAAGATTCCAACTCCAGTTCCAGTTCTTCCCTTCTTACAGAGGAAAGAAAAGCCTTTATTTTAGCACGAAACAGCATTTCATGTCATCACTTATACTAGAACCATATTATTACTTTTTTCTCTCGTTTATCAGATTTTACTGTAGATTTTCATTTTTAATTTATTTGTTAGATTTTATAATTATATATATATATACACACACACACACACACACACACACATATATATATATATATATATATATATATATATATATATATATATATATAATATACAGGGTGGCCCAAAAGTAGGTATACAACTCTGTAGTGATTAAATATGGCAGTATGTTAAGATAATGAGGTTATTTGCTTCGGTCTATTCCGACTTTAGCGTATAAGTGAAAAGAAATTACAAACAAATAATAAACTAGCCTAAGTTAAACCTGTATGGATAGCAACAAGGAAATTATGTAAAAATGCCATAAGTCGATCACTACGAGACTCTAGACCTATATTTTGGACTACCTCTATATTTCGCTCCCAGAAAACATAAAGGTACTAAACGCTAAATTGCAAATTTCTCAGAAGAGCATAAAAACGAATGAAACACTAATTGGTTCGTATTCTTTCTTTCTTATAGAATTCAGTTTTCACTGCAGACCTTTCATATTGTCTCACGGCACTGGTCTCCTTTCTGCATAACATTAAACATGAAATGGGTACTCAGGATATGTACTTGGAAATCAAGGAAAGTGGTGCTTAGCACCTTTCTGCTTTCTGGGATATATATATATATATATATATATATATATATATATATATATATATATATATATATATATATATATATATTAGTTGAATATACCCATGCTTGGCACGGGTGCTGCATTTGGAAGTCAACGCCTGATGGAGTATTACCATTGATCTCAGCGTCCGCGAAAACTATGGATTTGATACTATCTTTCATTTTAGGCCATATCTTTTACATGTCTCGGCACCCCCCCCCCCTTCCCGCTGACTCCCAGCCCGCACTAACTAAATTTGCAAGTCATCGCTAATGGAAGTGTCACCATTGATTTCAGCGACCGCGAAAATTATGGATTTGACATTAATATCGATCATTTTGGATTACTTTTATATGTCTCGGTATCACACCTCCAGCGGTTACCCCCAGCCCGGAGCCGAATAGCGTGAATTTGGAAGTTAAATCGATCGCAGTTTCACAATTGATTTCAGCGACCGCGAAAACTATGAATTCGACAGTAATATCGGTCATTTTCTACTCGTTTTACATGTCCCGGTAAACGTCCTCCTGAGACCCCCTGGTTCGAATCTTGACAAAAACGTTTAACTCTGATCTGGAGCCTGAAGCAAGGTATTCGTGACTAAAATTTGGCAACTCTCGGTCAATTTGTTTGGCTCCCAAGCTGGTTCCGGTAAACGCCCCTCCTGAGACCCCTCTGTTTCGAAATTTGAACAAAGAACTTTGTCTTGATCTGGGCCTGGGCCAAGGTATCCCTGACCAAAATTTCGTAACTCTCGGTGCACTCGTCTGGTCCCCAGGCCGCACACAGACAGACAAACTCTTTATTTTAATTATATTAGATTAGATATATATTTTTTTCTTGTGCCTTTTAATTTGTTTTACTTTCTTTAATCGCTACTTTATTCATTAGATTTACTTGATCTAATGAATTATAAGAGAATCTAAATACGGATTTTATCATTGTTACGCGCAAACAAATACTCTTTACGAATATGAACACTATCCCAAGGAAAGTAAAATCGTTAACATATTGGCTCCATATTCTGATATCAATTGACATCAAAATAGTATATGATTAATCGTTCCTTTTATCTCCGCATGATTACGTATCGGATGCCTCTTCGTTGAATTTCATATAACATGGTAGGACAAAGTTCTGTATTTAATCTTAAATTTATTAACTGGATAATGAGACACCTTTTACCACCTCAAGTTTTTTTTTTTTTTTTTTTTTTTTAATTTTGGATATATCCGAATATAATTTTCTTGGTCACGTTCTGCTATTAATATTTTTATAATGAAATTAATAGTTCTTAAAATATATTGTATGCTAGTTTAAAACTGATTGGATTGCTTTCGACTGCCACCGTAAACCAATTTAATAAAAAGCATTTTGCTATTTGCTATGACCTGTAACATATTATTTTCTTTATTTGAACCACTATAGTTGTAGTATTTAATGTATCTTCTGCAGCTTTATTGTTCCAATTTAAGTATAAATAGCTTCTTTCACGAACATTCAATAAACTCAAATTGTGACAAACATGAACTATTAGACCGAGATGTTATACGGGTTAGTATCATTAGTATCGTTTTTATGATATAAGTGTTAGTATCATTTCTACTTGGAAGGCGGCCATTAAACGATAGAGGTAGGCAGGGATCGGGAATGATCAAGCTCCCTCGGACAATTCTTGAGCTCCACAGTGGGTTGGACGCTACCGGGTTGTGGTCACATCATACGAGTGGTAGCTAGTGCTTTCACTGGTAGGAGATGAGCTTGTCGTAGAGCATGGAAGAACCTGAACTGCTAGCAGAACCGACTCGACCAGTAGTAAACTGGTAGGCACTCAGAACTTAGGTCTTTCTGTGCTCGTACTTCATTTCCTGGGAAATCAGGTTACACGCTTAAACGTACCAAGGTCAAGGGACATGTGCACGAGGACAATGGCAGTCCAAGAATATAGTAAACCCAGAGTGGATGATTATAAGATTCAGCCTACCAATTAGACCAAGTACCACAGCATGCATGCTTGTGTAACATTGCATCTCTAATGTGCTACTTATCCAATAATTATGGGAAAAGAATTACCAAAATATTCGTATTGCCGTATGGTCACATCAAGTGTTGTAAAGGCCTGGAAAAACCCGGAAATTTGGGGTAAAAACAGTTTTTACCGTTTTTTTCGAGCTTGAAAAAAAAAAACGAAAAATTTGGGAAAAATTGAAATTTTCGAATATTTTACTACATTATGCTTTTAAAATGAAAACTATTTTATATTTACTAGTTTACAGTTAAGATATTTGAGTACTTATGTTTCTTGTATTAGAATAGGGAAGACTTGTGACAACAAATATATTTGCACCACTCCTTTAATGTTAACACCGTTATAAAATTGACTTATGACTACAAAAATACTAAAATGTAATCCTGGTTAGATTAACTAATATAGAAGCGTTTAAATTGTTCTAAGCAATCTTATAAAGTTCCCCTTTTATGCAGTGAAGTTCTAAATTACAGGGCCAGAATAATTTTAGTTACTACCTGTATGATAAAATCAAATGTATATTTTATGGATATACGTACCTTCCTTGTGGTCTGTAAAATTTCCGGAAATTTTGAACCCATTAGAAAAAATCTTTTGTTCGAAAATATTAGCAAAAGCCGGAAAATATAATTTAGAAATTATTTCTTCACCTGATACTAATTTTATTTGCCGTACCGTGTCTGCAACATACATACAATGCATTTCGCTAACGAAAAGAATACTTAAAGTAACAGGTTTCAATTTATTCTTTAGTTTTCTGATTTCTGATAAGAAACCCTCTTTATTATTTGTATACTTTTCGAACAACCCAAAACAAGATATGATCTTATTTACATATTCACACATGCACCGCTCAAGTGCGTAAATTTCAGCAGCGACAAATATATAAAAGAATTTAACATGTGAAACTTCCGTTCGTTATTATTAAAGACTAGCAGAATACTTGTTCTTCGCAAAGGAAGAACACGTTTCGTTTTTGGTATAAAGGGCAACAAAACTGTCACCAATAAAATTAGGGACTCCACAAACTATGAATTCGACACTAGTAAGAGTCATTTTCAATTACTTTTACTTGTCACACTCCCCTTTAGGAGTACTAATGGGGGCTGAATTAGGATTTGGACGCCATCGGAACTGTCGCTGTTTATTTCAGCGACTCCAAAACCTATCAATTCGACACTAATATCGGCCATTTTCGACCATTTTTATATATCCATCCCTTCTCCCTCTCCGAAGTTGCGGCAAGAATTTGGATTTAAACAGCATCGAAAGTGTTACTGTTCATCTCAAGACCTCAGAAACCATGGATTTGACACTAATATCGGTCATATTCGATCGTATATATATATATATATCCCCAGTCCCAACTTGCGGGGGTGAATTTAGATTTAAACGGCATCGGAACTGTCACTGTTCATTTCAGCGACACGAAAACTATGGATTTGGTACTAATAACGGCCATTTTCAGTCATTTTTATATATCTCATCCTACTCAAGTTGTGGGACTGAATTTGGATTTAAACGGCACCGGAAGTGTCACTGTTCATCATAGCTACCCCACAAACTATGGATTCGACACTAGTATCGGTCATTTTCCATCAATTTGTATGTATCCCCTCTCTCCCGTGCCCAGGTTACGGCGCTGAATTAGGATTTAAATGGTATTAGAAGTGTCACTATTCATCTCAGCGACCCCGAAAACTATGGATTCGACACTAATATCAGTCATTTTCGATGATGAGTTTTATATATCACCCCTTCCCCCTCCCTAAAGTTAAGGCGTTGATTTAGATTTAAACTGCATTGGGGATGCCACCGTTCATATCAGTGACCTCGAAAACTATGGATTCGGCACTAATATCGATCATTTTGCATCATTTTTATATATCTTCCCATCCTCCAATTGCGGAGATATGTTTTGATTTAAGCGGCATTAAAAGTGTTACTCTTCACCTCAACGACCCCCAAAACTATGGATTCGACAATGATATCAGCTATTTTCAAATATTTTTATATATATATCTCCCCTTCCCCCTCTCCTAACTTATGGGCCTGAATTTTTATTTGAACAGCATCGGAAGTGTCACTGTTCATCACAGCAGCCCCGAAAACTATGGGTTTGAGACTGATGCTGGTCATTTTCGATTATTTTATATACCTCCGCTACCCCTTCCCCCAAGTTGCAGTGCTGAATTTGAATTTAAGTGGCATCAGAAATGTCACTGTTTATCTCAGCAAACCCGAAAACTATGGATTCGACACTAACATCAGTATTTTCAATATATATCCACATTCCTTCCTCCAAGTTGCATCTTCAACGCGAAATGGCAAAATACACCCAAGACCCAAACCTCATCTATGTTGAAAATTTTTATCGAGATCAGTCTGATGGTTCGAGAGTTGTTAAGTTTATATATATATATATATATATATATATATATATATATATATATATATATATATATATATATATATATATATATATATATATATATATATATATATATTTATATAGATAGATAGATAGATAAATAGATAGATATAGACATAGATAATTTGTCGCACTAGAGAACAGGTACTTGTTTACATATAAAATTTTGTACATAAAATTTATATTAAAGTCTGTATTTGAATATTAAATAGTAGTAATTATATGTCTTAATGTATGAGTATTAGTTAAATTGCCTACTGCTCTCTTTTTAAGGATGAATTTGGTTAAAGTTAAAAAAACAATTCACCAGATCAAAGAGCACATTAGGAACTCAGTTTCATTCAAAAGCCCTATTTGTTGCAATAGAAACGCTTCATGATGGTAGATGTGTATGCAACTGTAAAAGTTCTGTAATTAATGTACACCCAGGAGTAAACGACTAAAAGGCACATAAAGGAAATAAGTACAGACTATTAATTCTCAAGAATAATTAAAACAGTTTGATTTTCGAATGCGTCTTTTTTTTAAGTATTGGCAATATTGAAATTTCTCAACTTACATTTTTCACGCGTTCGAGAAAAAGACTGTTCAATTATTACTAAAACTAACCTAATACAAAGATTTTTGTTATTTTCTCAACTTTTCCAATTTTTCCGCAAAGAAACCGGAAAAACCTTCTTTACTAGCATGCTCAAAATTTCCGGAAATTTTACAACACTAGTCACAACCTGATTGGTTATTAACCTATTCTATCTTCTTTTATGAGGCTTTGTTATATGACGTGGTTATATGGTTGCGTACATGGGTAAGTTGTTTCTCATAAGAAACGAGTATCTTGATGTCTTCTGTTAATTTTTGAAGGGTGCATGTGTTGGTTTGCCTTAAATTTGGAACTTATCAAAAACTAAAGAAAGTGCAAATGTTGTGCAGGACTTATGTAGCTGTGTAGTTGATTCGTCTTATACTTTTGTTACACACAGAAATGTCCGTTCAAACGGATTTATGCAGAGAGGACGATGACGTACCGGTCATCTATCTTTCAGAATCTCAAACTTGGTTAATTTGATGTGTGATCGAGAGGAATGTCGTATGATGGGTAAAGAAATCTAGTCTGCTACTGTGTTTTATTTTCTGTACTCAATGATGAAATGACAAATAAATTTACTAATACCTTGTCTGAAAATATACTACAAAGATTAAGAATCTGTGATTGAGTTACGAACTGAAAATGATATATAAAATATTTTAAATGTAATTACAATTTAATCACAATTTAGACAGATAATCGAGAGTATAATCGTGGTAACTGCACAATACGCATTTTCTTCTGCGAACTGTGTAAAGCTTGTTTTTCCGTCGAATGTTCTAAAATAATTCTATTAAAATGTTTACTGGGAAGTTTTCGATCAGAAAGTTGTATCTGAATGGGGAATATATTTGTTAAAAATACGTATTATAAAATGAAGTAAAATCTTTGAGTTTTATGTTCCACTGAAAATAAGTATTAATTCATCGCACCCAATACAAATTTTATTATGACGAACGTAGTCGTCAGACTGAAAATAAAAGCGAAATTCTCATGACGAGTTGAGTCTATTGGCAGTTAAGAGTTTAATGCAAATTTATTCGTTTCTTTACTATGTCAACGACCACAATTCGACTCAAGTTTTGCTGCTCTTATAAATAAAGAATTATTTTAGAGATATTTTTAAGATTATTTTCTTGCAATTATTCTTGAATATTAGTACAGTTATTTTTAAGCTTGTATGTAAAAGTAGAATAAAATTCATCGTAACGTAAAACATTGAAGATAAAGTGCAAGATTTGCATATAGTGTGCATGATTGAACATATTACAAAATGAGCTGCAGGTAACTCTTCTGGTGGTTTGATCGAAATGTCTGATTCTACATCTCTTTGGAATTCATAATTTATAATTCAATCAATAGATAGATCGGAGTCACACGTATGACATCACACATTCCGTATATATTTTGAAAATATAGTAGGATATACCCAGTTAGTTAGAAGCCAGAATGTTATTGAACAAGGCCTAGTGAAAATGAATCAAATATAGTATGAAATACGTGTGATATTCCTTTACGATTTCAAGCTGGGTCATTTTACACGTCCGAGTTCCCAGTGCATTTTGTCCAGCAGTGATGAATGAACGCGTCTTATGCAATTGGTTTGAAATTTCATGCCACGGCACAACTTGCAAAAATAACCCCGAGGCAATCGACAAACAAAATATTCTGATGAGCTCCTTCAGAATCTTGTCAAAGCGAACCTCAGTAAAGTATTGGGGTAATTGTATACTAGCTAGTTATAGAGAATTTAACTGTTGTTCAGTGGCTTGCGTTGTTGTAAGTTTAAAATCTTGCATTCATTACAGCCACATGGAATCTATCCAGTGACGTAGTGGCTAAAGTTCGTGACTTTGGTGCACATGATCCCGGGTTAGATTCCCGATGGGAAGCATAAAATGCACAATCATTCACTTACCATTCGTTTCTTCTAACCTAAATGACATAACTGTGGGGTGTTAAACTAAAACACTAAATACTAGCCACTTGAGTTAACAGCTGATAACTCTTTGGTGGTTTGCTGTTTTCGGAGTTTACGGAATAATCAAAATAGGTTACTGCGTCTCACTGTCATTTGTGATGAAAAATACCTCTGTTACGACATTTCTGAAATCTATTACAGTGGTTGAACCGCGATCAACACCAGGACGTTTTCCGAATCCACCCTAACCCCACAGAAAATGTTGCTACTAGTATGGTGTGGAAATCCATCATGTCTTTCGTCGTTGAGTAGAAACCATCTCTTGAAATTACTACAAGTTGAACTCTAGAAGTGCACCTCAATATTGTCCACGAGCATCCAGCAATGTACAACATGCACCGTATCTTCCTATCGCACGATCATAAGCACTCAGATGTCGCACAAATGACAGTACAATCTCTTCATAATTTGAAGCCTGAAACTCTTTCTAACCCATCGTATTCTCTTGGCATATCTCCGAATGATTACTAACTGTTCTGGTATTTCAAATAAATTTTTTGACAAAATTTTATCCCAGATACCAGGGGTGTCGTTACAATTTGTTGCTGAAGGTACTTTCATCACGGACCTCAAACTTCCTTCGGCTTGAAATGTAATCGTTGGCTAAACAATAAAAAAGTTGTGTCCGTATTTTTTGAAATGAAAATGAAATGAAATCTTTGAGTTTTACGTCCCACGGTTATGCCGGTTAGACTAAAGGAGACGGTGATGATGAGTAATGAATGAAATGGTGGAATGAAGAAAGTGGGAGGAAACGGGAGAAACCCGAGAAAACCCACGTACACGGTGTTTGTCCACCACAAAGTTCACTTGGCGGGGGCTGGGATCGAACCCGGGACCCCTAGCACCAGAGGTGAACGCTCTACCACTGAGCCACCGCTGGCCCCCGTATTTTTTGATAAACACACCATTGTACATTTCACTTTTCTGGCCTTTTTAAGATGCACATTCCAGTCGGAAAATTTTAATTGAATTTTTAATATATACAAAAGATTTTAGTTTTGGACTGGGTTAACAATTCCATTTTTTTTTTTTTTTGAAGTTTAATTTTAGTATTAACAAAATCGTTATTAATCCTAGAAATACCAATGTATTTTACATACAGAAATGCCCAAGGTGGGTCCGTTGGACCCATACTTATCAATATATGATATTGACTAATTTTAAAGGATTTTGTTATAGAATATTAGTGCTTTACAATGTTTAGGTTAGGTTAGGTTTGTTTCAGTTAGGTTAATTTTAGTTTACATTAAAAAAAAGCTTTATAAGGTATGAATGTTGTACTGTCTGAGAAGTATATGACTACGAGTACGTTTTCTTACTTGTAGTATTTGGAAAGATATTACAGCCTTTATAGAATATAAATCGTATTAACTTGACAATTCCTAAGTTTCTTTAGAAGGACATACAATAGAAAGCAAGCATATGCTAAATATGAAACTCTTTTCATTTCAAACGAAATCCCACTACAAAAAGTATAATTCAGAATATTGTACACCAGAAATTTTCACTTCAGTAGTCCTTGTTCCAAAGTTACTTTAGTAATAAAAATGTTTGTGCGTGGATTTCAGAATATAATTTCACAGTTCGATATAGATAAAATGTTGATTTCTTCACAACGAATTATGAATTTACGCAGAAAAACACAGCAGCGAATAATTTACTTACAACGAACGCACAGACACTTTTTCACAGAATGTTCGTTACTCAATTTCTTCTTGCATATTTCGCCCTGGTGCTTTTGTTTCCGTGCTTTCTTCGTTGGACACAAGAAACACATTTTTTTTGGCAGTACCATGCTGATCTAAAATCTTCAGGGTTTCCACTCTGCGTTTACCTAAAAAGATTGCTTGCATTTCTTGAGTTTCCTTTGGAAGTCAAATCTGACTTCTTTTCTTTAGATGAGGAAGAACTAAAGTTCGACCCAATTCTATCAAAAACTTGAATCGCCTTCTGTTTGGATTGGATTGTTCCCAATCAGGATTGAGATTCATCCACACAGCGTATGCGGCAAGAGCAGCAACATTCAATCAGGTTCATAAAAATACATGAGGCCAACGGTTGTTTTTTCTCTTACAGGAATATTCATGTAACATTTGATCAGAGGTGTCCACACCGCCTTTCGTTTCATTATAGTACAGGATTACTTCTGGCTTGTTTTCTTTCTCCGCTACCACACTGTCGTCATGATGCATGGAAAATAGTAATAAAATATACTTTCCCTTTTTTTGGAATATAGAAAACAAGAGTAAAACCTTCATAAAACCAAAGAGTGAAAAATTCTCTTCTTTCTTCCTATCTGATAGGAATTCTTTCGGTACAAATGTTTTGATTTTCTAACCGCTCCCCTATTGTCACTCCATTTTTTTTAAACAGATCTTTTTGCGAAATTAAAATAAGTGAAATAATTATCACAAGTCATATTTCTATGACTTTTATAATATGGTTCAATCAACTGAGTAACTAACCGTACTCCAAGTCCTGGTTCAGCCTTTTCGTTGTTTTCTTTTCCCAAGTACGGAATGCCCTTGAGAGCTTATGAGGTTGCCGAATCACAAGACCACCATACTTTTATGCCATTTTTGTCCGGTTTAGATGGTATATACATTCTGAACGGATATTGTCCACGAAATGGAACCAATTGTTCATCAACAGTAATATTGAGCCCAGGCAAATAATGCTTTTCAAGAGATTTATCGACTTGTTCCCACACATCACTAATTGTGGGTAATTTATCTTTCTTCCTTCTCTTATTCCTACTATTTTTGTCATCAAATCACAGAAATCTTCAAAGTAATCGAAATCTATTTCTACTCGTTGCTCGAAAGAGTGGAGGTCATAGTTCTGAATCACAAATAATACTTACATGTAAGTTACTCCATTTCAATGATCCTGCTGTTAGCAGCAAACCTATGAAAGCAAGTATTTCTTGTGAATGGCATGGCTTCCATCTACTTGTCTTATCACCCAGTACTCTAATAGCCTCCTCGTTTGTCTGCTGAACAATTTTCTGGATGCTGTCTGTCCTGACAAACAATTGGAAACTATCTTCTTTAATCTTTATTTCCTTTGACGGAGGTAACACAACTTTGTTCAGTTTTGATTTCACAATGTTTTATTTTAGTTCTACTTGATTAGAACAAGTTTTCTTCCATTCTACAGTTTTACGTCGGTAAACATCACACGTTTCTGATATATTATTTCTTGCATCATCCGATTCAAAACTGTTACTCTCTGCTGAAGTCACACTTAACGTGATTGCTTTCACTATTACTCGGGACATAGCCCTCGTCTTTTACCATAAAATTGTAACGGTCCTTTCTTGCTGTTGGCAAGTCAGGAGCCGTACACTAATCATGGCTTAGCGTGGTCTGAGAGTTACGTTACCTTATGAACGATGGCTAATTTTCAACTAGTTGATTAAGTGATTAAATATTGAGCCAACGACTCTCTCTCTCTCTCTCTCTCTCTCTATATATATATATATATATATATATATATATATATATATATATATATATATATATATATATTTATAAAACTTAATCAAAATAAGAAAGAAAAAGGAAAAAAATCCAATCGAGATGTTCTTCCAAGTCCTTGGCAACAACATTATCGACGAACACTAGCAACCTTAACTAACTAGTCCTATGGTTAAGTAAAAACATCTTAATTTAAATGTATAATATCAAATTAATATCACCATGAAACAAAAACAATTATTACTTGAAAAGGGTTTTATTGATGTAACTTTCCGAAAAAGAAAGAACTCTTTATAATCACCTTAAGTAGAATGTCATTTTCGTAGAACAGCTGACTAAAACAATTTATTCAGGAATTACAATTTTGACGTTGAGTTACTAAGTCTCAGTTCAGAAGTTAAAAAGCTATCACAGTTTCGTATTTAGATATTGACTGATATTTCTATGTCTGATATTAACATAAACATTAGAATTTCCAGAGATAGTTGTATTCACTCCAAAACTTCTTTAATACTGCCGCATACATCATGACACTTTCAAACATGAACAGTTAGATTCCAGATGCACGTTATGTTAGGATAACAAGTTAGGGAAACACTATAAGTGATAGTGAGCACACTAACGCTGAAGCATTCATTAATATTACACTAGATATTCTGTCTTTGCATTCCCCTCATATTTGTAACTTACACACTTCAGGCCTTATTAGTTGATGAGAATAATATCAGCTGCGGTTCAAACATAAAGATTTACACAATGCTTCCGTAGTGGTATAAATTATAAACGAGGGGTCAGTTTACAAATAAGGACTGCTTAAGTGCTGGTCAACTTTACGCTTTCATTTTCAATATTTATATACTTATTTCCACTACTATATATGCATCGCTTTATATATATATATATATCACAACGCTACGGAAAAATCTAACTATAATCAATTCACATCGTATGCATTCAAGTTAGACCAGTATATCTACATTAGTAGACAATAGCCTTGATACTAAACTTATATTGTAGAATAAAATTATAGGACAATAAGTGTCATACGTCGACCTATTGATTGTCACGCAGACAAGACATAAGACACGACAGAAACTGATACTACGTCTACCATCTAATTGTCGTCATAGACAAGACGTTTAGCACAAAAGCATAACTATACTATTGGAACCAAATGGTTATCATAGTAGGAAAGAAAAAATAAAACACAAGAAAATTATATTAGCATTGGAATGGCGTGGAACGAGAGAGAAGGGGAAACGAGCAAGCTTTCGTCGTGCTTGTGTGGAAACGTGAAGTTTTACTGATTACACATTTTTAAACTTTCACACTGCCCCTGTACAGAGCAAACGTAAAAGTAGACAAGACATATGCTACTATTATTCTTACTATACGGCCTGAATATCATTATGTTGAAGAAACGTTCACATTTTGTTCAAATTATGCTGTATTCTATGCCGAGCTATTCTCTATCTGCACCATAATTTTCTATCAGCATCCAAAAGAAAAGGATCGTGATTACTTTATCACCAGATCGGAAGTCAGTGCATATCGTACAACTCGTGGCCAAATCACCTTTTATGCATAGTTTAATTTAACTGCACATCCATGACGTGTATTGTTATGTAGATCCTACCTAACAGTGCCTGTAGTATTCCGGCCATTATACCTTTTCCCAATTCATGGAACTTCACACCATTTGGCACATTTACATAGTACAAACTAAGTTATCATTTTGTAATTAGTTTAGACCGTCGATTAATTTTGTGGAACAATAATTGAAATTATTGCTGGTCGTGTCTTCGTGTTCGACGTTGCTTCAACACCATCCTCTTCTTTTTTTCTCTACGCGTGTTTCCTTCCGGAACAACAACTAAATTCTTTTTCGTTCAATTACTACATTATTCATGTTGATTCAACTAAACATTAATATATATTAATTAAATAACACTGGACAACAAATTTTAACTTTTTTCATGCTTCGGAAAAGAAAAGGACAGTTTCTTATGCAAATGAGGATGCTGAATATGAGAAAGACAATAAAAATACTGAATTGGTTCAAGTTTAAGTGTAATTGACAGAAATATGTGTTATGTAGTGTTGACACTTTTAGTCTCTTGAATTTTCTATTTGGCCTTTCACTTAAGTAGTTATTGCTTCAATTTTGTTCATCCGAATATCGTGATTTATATGTCATTTGCTTCAGAATAAACCAAGCTTGCAAATGGTACTATGCCCATGTGTACACGATGAAGAAGGGGAGGGAAATTTAAGGTAAAATGGGGAATTTCCCGTTCAAAAATTCCATTTTTTAACGACCCCAACTAACGGTAACCAAATATAATATACCTTTAAAACTACTGTAATTTATATGTAATATATGTGCCAAGTTTCATTGTAATATTTACAATAGTTGTAAGGGGAAAATAGTTTTCAGTTCTGTTTGACAATACCAAGTTTTATATAGGGAAAAGTGAGATATGAAATAAAAATAATCCAAAATAGTACTATTTATTTCAGTGTCATAACTTATACGTCATTCTATTCAGAATAAAACAGGCTTTCAAAAGGTACCATGAGAATGTATGTGTGTGTTGTACGAGAAAAAGGAAAATTGAGAATTTTCCGTCCAAAAACTCCTCTTTTTTCGCAAATGTAGTGCACCCTGTGCGGTCTCAGGTACAGGTACCAGAATACCATATACCTTGAAATTACTGTGGTTCATACGTAATGTGTATACTAAGTTTCACTGCAATATCTACTATAATTATGAGGGAGTGCAATATCTACTATAATTATTTCTCAATGATGTTTGGCAATACCAGAAGATGCAGAAAATATTTGAAGAATAGTTTTGATGCTTATATGAATAGGCGTTATTCATCGGGTTATCTTCTATGTTAAGTTTACTCATAAGACAGGTAACATTGTTACAACATACTATGTCACTTTCCACTAAAAAATAACTGTTCCAGAGGATTCTCACGTGTCAAAACACAGACACTTTCATGTTTCATTGTCAGTGATGAAGTGTGAGCAATAAAGATAGCTAGATACGTACGCAGGAATTTATTTCGTGAGGGTTTTTAAGCTTTTCGGGGACTAAATACAATTTGAGGCTAAGTTATATTAAAATTTGTAAAATTGCACCTGAAATTAGACTAAATTTACAAAAAAAAGTCGAAAATTCGAGGATCCAGGGCTCACAGGACCCATCCCTGCGTACTTCCCAGAGGATAGCAATGAAACTAACCGTCAAACAATGGAAGTTTATTGAAATAAGCGGACAGCTCTTGTTGCCACGAACCCTTAATTTGGCCACCGAAGGACATCCGGTGATAACCTATTTCTTTGAAACCCGAACCAATCTTCAAAAACTGATTTCATATTTTTTATCAGCACTCAAAAATTAGTAAGAATTGGTAACTTTTATTTGACCAGTGTAATTACTATGTATTATAATAACAATTTCAGTAATTGGTGGTTATTATCAAGGAAAATCTTAAAGAGAAAAAGAACGTAAACGATTAAAAATATAAAATTCTGGAATGTTCTAGAACTTTCTCTACCGGAAATACAGTACTCTTCGTACCCCGTTCGTTTCCGCACCTTCACAGACTATTTCAAGTAGCCCGTATAATTTTTATATTAAATACAGAAGAAAAATTTGTTTTGGGATAACGAAACGTAAAGGTATAATTATACAAAATCACCTAAACTATTGAAATTATAGAGAAAATGGAAAATATACAAGAAAATTTATAGAAAGAAACAACTAAATAGCTCAAAATTTATTGAGAAGAGCTAAACAAATTTGAAGACCAATTAAGTTCGTCTCAAAATCTACAAAGTCCATGTCCTCGTCACTAACTTTGTCTAACAATTCAAGATTTTTTTTCTGAACGAATGCAATTTCTCGCCATTGTGCAATAAGAAACTAAATTTTGTCAACAACTGTACTCTCAGTGGAGCGAAATATAATACAAAAGAAAAAGCAGCGGGAAATGATCTACAGGTGACGATCTTATTGTTGCCAACTCCGATTGCAGACAGAGTTGCCAACTCTGTGTAACCCCAGTTTTACCAACATCTAAATAGTGATATTCACAATGACAATCCTCGCTTAATGTATAAGGTCGAATGGACACACCTTGGGTTTTTAATGTTACTATTTTGCACTCACAGCCTTGTATAAAAATAAAAAAAAAACAGATCTAACATTCAAAATCAGGCGAATGAAGCAGAAAAGTGCAAATATAGTTGGCACAGAAAACCATGAAGATAGGCGAAATACAAAAAAAAATCTAAACACAAAAATACAGCCGATGTTTTTAGACTTAAGAGAAATACAGTCTGAATAATTTGGTTAATAGCAATAATTGATTTAAGTAACTATAAGCACAGTATATACTATGTTTTTGTGCAGTTCTGCACGCAATCATTAAGTTTAATAACTCACATCATTTGCATTAACATGAAAAATTTAAATAAAATAATTATCATTATTAGTTTTAATATGGTTGTGATCTATCTCCTCTAATTATCATATTTGCATAAATAAAACGTTAAACATCTTTTTATGTTTCACGTGAATTAGTTTTGTTCTGAGAGAGCCTCTTCTCTTTCTCTCGCACAATGTTAAATAGTAATCATTCTTGCATTTTTTAAATATCTTACATTCTGTACAAATTATTATATGTTATTTAACTCTGTCTTTCCAATAAATATTTCTTTCACTTCAGAATACTTATTACCTAATTTGTGGTAAAAAGCAGTTAGTTAATATTACTAATGGTTATTGTACTGCTTCAGATTACATTGCTTCTCCATTGTGCTGTGCAGTTTGTTTAAATTATGTTATTACATTACTCGGGTATACGAGAAAAAAGTATTTCATTGCATAGTTCTCCAATGAAACACAGTAAATGTTGTTGTTGTGCTACCGTTCAAACAAGAACATAGCTTGAACAAGAACATAGATTGTCAGATTGAACAAGAACATAGCTTGAGTGAAAGATTCTTAGGCTAGTGAAGTCAGATAGGACCAAAGGGAAAGTAGTAAAGTTTCCCCTTCTTCTATTTCATTTTTATCCGAGGATGTTCACTTTGCTACGTAGACGGGTATGGTTTCGTACACGCACTGAGAAAAATCCATTATCCGGACAGCGGTATATTGTACAAATACAAGGATTCGTTATGTTTACTAAGGAAATCTGTACGGAGCGTACTTTATCCATATACTACACAGGTACTGCCTTTTACCCGCTTAGATATTACATCATTTCGCTGCAGGATGTCTGACATCTAACAATCTTCTGTATTTTACATACATATACGTATGTTAAGTACTTCAGTTATACGTTATATACGTCCATCTGTACGTGAGATCCAGACCGCCTATAGACACTCTTTCTTTCGCCATGGCTGACGTCATTGAACTACCGTCTTTTGCTTGCGAAACGAGGTTGTTACAATCGGAAAAGAAGAGAGGAAGCAAACAAAAACCTGGGTAAGTGCACTAGTTAACTATTACTTTAGTTAAATATTCCATTAATTATATATTCTTTTAGTGTAACTTGCTTTAGTATAGTACTAAGTAAGTAATATAGTTTATGACTACAACTCGTTAATGATTGAGGAGAATGGAATGGGTGAATCTGAATTTTGAGAAATCTTTGAATATTAATGTTTTGAAACATTTTACGTTACAAGGTAGCAAAATGAATGTTATGTGTTTATTCATTCCGTTTTATATGTGACGATTTATTACGTGGTGCAGAGTTACTACAGGACTGCTTAACATAATTGCTAAGAAACCGTTTTCAGCGCGAAAATTCCCTTGTGTAGTGAAGATTTAGGCTTTAGGTCTCTGGGCTTTCGGCATCAATGGCCTTGTTAGCCCGTCACATATGAGGGATGACGTCCCTCGATGAGCACACTATCCGGGTAAAGGAAGGGAAGAAAGGATTGGGGAAGGAAGAAAACGGCCTGGGACCTATATGTTAGGTACCACTCCGGCATTTTCCTGCTGTGAATGAGGAAAACCCAAGGAAATCTCATTCAGGATGGCTGGACTTAAAATCTTTTGATACTTTTTCGACTGAGGAAATCGATCCCCAACGGGATCGAACCCGGGACCGTTCGCACCGAAGGCGAGAGCGTTAGCAACTACGCTACGCGGGGCCACTTGTGTAGTCTAGAAAACTCATTTTTATTAGGATACTTGCATTTTTTTTTTTTTTTTTTACTTTTAGTTTAACGCCCCATGATTGTACATAAACGTAAGTGAGAAGGTGACGATGAGATACATGATAATGGTGGAATCAAGAAAATGTAAGGAAACTGGAAAGTCTTAAGAATAACCACACCTACAGTGTTCACCAAAAGGCTATTTGTCGGGAGCAGGAATCGAACCAGGGACCTAACAGGTCAGAGGTAAGCGCTCTACTACAGAACTTTCTTTTGTTTAAAGAACTTGTTTACATTGAAATATATATATTTGACGAAGATATTGATATATTTTACAGCCTCACTGAAATTTTAAAAAAAAGTAGTCAGGGAGAGCTTACTTGTCAGGTTTTTATTTTTTAAATTTAATTTGATTTGATTTCTATTTATTTATTTTTGCTTGTTATGTTCCCTAGTTAATTAATGTTTGGGTTACTGAGAATTAAAATCTTTTTAGTATTATTGTTATGGCATCACTTTGGAACCAAAAAGTTTGAATTTTTTTTTTCTTGTGTTTTCATATAGGAAGTTGGTAAGTTTGTGCCTTGGCATTGGTTTGGTTTCTACTGTAGAACGTAATTGAAGGTCATGTTGAGTTGAGTCTTGGCGGGTTTGAGTTCGTGAAGTGTCAGGCACTGATTGTGCCCCTGTCTTCTTTCTGTGATGTTTCCTGGTTTTGGGCAGTGACGTATTTATGTTGAGGAGTACCAACGCAGGCCGCGTAACTACAACACAGCTTCAACACCTACGAGTGCCAGGCGTTTGAATTTCACCCTTCGTTCCGGCGTGACTAATGCAGTATAGTACTAGGTTCAAATTCTATGGCTGGTAAAAACGGTATGGTAAGAAACACAACGTGATAGTTATTAGTTTAATTAGTGTTTCTTCATAGTATTGTTTCACTATTTCTAGAAGGAATTAACTATTAACGAAGTAATGAATAAGCAAAAACACACTTTGATTGACGTTTACGATTTCTCATACTCCATTGAGGATGTTTTGATCCTCAGTTGCGCAAACATCCAGTGTGCGTTTTTTTTTTTTTTTTTAATTTTTTGTTGCTTACACTGCCTTACAGATGAGGGTTATAGTTAAGGAGCCGTACTTCCCATTTAGGGAAGGACGAGAAACGCCATACTTTCAGGAATTATTCATTGACTATCTAGGACAGCGTTTCCCAACCGGTGCGCCGCGGCACACTGGTGTGCCGTGAATGGGCCGCTAGTGTGCCGCGAGGAAGTCGAAGCAAATTATTAATTCTATAGCAATCAAATTGCAAGACGAAGGAAAAATGTATATTTTTATTTCACATTACTATGAACCTCTACTATGAATCTACAACTTTAAGTTTCATACCGTGTTACTTTTCTGTACATTTTTAATGTTGAAAATATATATTGGTTATCATTGTTGTGACTATTATTGCTTCTTTATTGTTGCAGACTATTTTGTAACTTGAAAATTTAAAATAACATTCAATCCTTTCGACAAATTAAATACATTTGTATTTTAAAAGTAAAAAAGATTTGTTTGTTCGTTCGTTATTTAGTGATCTTACTTCTTAGTGAAAGGTTGGATACAGTTTTCGAACAAGAAAGCTTAGTTTTAAAAACCTGAGTCCAATATTTCATTGCAATTGTTTTATATTTTTAAATTAGAATGAAAAATAAGCATAATAATTTACCACGGGGAAAAAAACAGTGATTGAGCTTTCTTCTCTGTGAGAAGGAGATCAATAATCGCAGAAAAAATACTAGTTTTATATTTACAAATAATAATATCTATGAGTGCGCCGCGAGAATTCAAGTTACATCCGTAGTGTGCCGCAAGTTGAAAAAGGTTAGGAAACGCTGATCTAGGATGTTAAAAAGCAGGTAATAGACTGAGTTTTTGCCCTTGTACTTAGGGTGTTTAGGTAGTGCAACAATAAGATGTATCCTCGTGCACGGGAGATGAGAAGTAGCTGTTCTTAACTATTACCCAGATGGGTTCCCTCGTGGCTAAGTGGTTAGTGTACACGCCTTTGGCGTGGGACACCCGGGTTCGATTCCCGGCCGGAGCTTATATGGTTCGGATTTCACGTTAATCTGTAAGTCCATGTCTCATACAGCCTTGCTGCTGAAAGGAACGTTAAAATCAACTCAGCACTGCTTTACAGATGCAATTGTTCGATTCCGAGTTTGAATGGAGCTTTTTACGGGCAGGGGGTGACTTTTATATATACAATCCAAGCATTTTAGTTATCAGTCAGTGATGTAATATATATATACAGTAATATATACTGTAATATATATATACAGTATATATATTACAAAATTGAAAGTGACTAAGTTTATGACTCTCAATCTCTTAGGGCCGCGGTGGCTCAATGGTAGAGCGTTCACCTCTGGTGCTTGGGGTCCCGGGTTCGATCCCAGCTCCCGCCAAATGAACTTTGTGGTGAACAAACACCGCGTGCGTGGGTTTCCTCGGGATTTTCCCGTTTCCTCCCACTTTCTTCATTCCACCATTTCATTCATTGCTCATCATCACCGTCTCCTTTAGCCTAACCGGCATAACCGTGAGACATAAAACTCAAAGATTTCATTTCATTTTCATTTCCATTGTAGCTCTCCCCGCAACCAGTGTTGCCAAAATGTTGACAATAAGTTTGCGAAACGAGAGGTGGCGACTCGAATTTTGGGTGAAAAGTCGCTATAAAAAATAATCGAGAAATTCATTGTCTATAAGCATTGTTTTAAAGTTGTAGATGTAAACTAAACAATATGTTCTACTCACTGCCGCAAATCCCGGGGGGGGGGGGGGGATGACGGATACATGTCCCCTCCAATCTTGGAACTGAGGGGGAGTTTTCCCCAATAATCCGATTTGAAATGTGTTTTTTGGGAGAAATTTGATGATTTTTGTCCAATTGCTACAAAGGAACGTGAGATAAAATAGACGTCTCCCAGAATAAGGCTCAAATCTGCAGCTTCCCAATGCTGAAGACAACTCTGATACTCCACAACATTGTTTTTCAACTTCATAACTATTTTGGACATCGCAAAATAAAAAGTATGGTAACGGTCTTACCCTTCCCCCCCAATGTTGAAGACAGATTTGCGCCGCTGCTTCTACTCACATCTTTGTAAACAGGGCGCAACCAATCCTTGAATTCAGGGATCATTTCAGATTGTTTCGGGTACTTTTGTTCATATTGTGGAGTCAAAATAGTTCCGAAATAATTAACACTACAGTACTTACGTTAAGCAATTTTTTGTAAAAGAAAAACTGCAGAATAATTAAAAGACCCCAAAGAACAAATATAACAAACATCCACATCGCCTTTATTCACGCATCTATAGCTAATCTTTTTGCTATCGGTAAAGATGTATTACGTGTGTCTCTCAACGGAAACTGCGAACTAAAGGACATCAAGTTTGTAGTTCTTCTTCGTTAGAGGACAAGGGCAACATAACAATGCAGGATTGTGGGCCAGTGGGTACGCTGTATTTCCAAACTCTTCATCACTTGCGCTGATTAAAACAAACAAACAGAAAAAAGAACAAACAGAAGCATTATTAGTTCAAAAACTGTTTTGAACTAATAATGCTTCTCTACAGATGAAAATTTTGTTTGCAGCAAAAAGTCGCTAAATGTATAAGTAGCTGAATCGTCATTTAAAAATCACCCATAAAAGTCTCCAATCGGAAAAATTATTCGTAGGGCGACCATACGTCCCGTTTTGACCGGGACAGTCCCGTTTTAGGGGCGTTTCCCGGCCTTCCCGTCAGTAGATGGAAAAAAGTAGTATTCGTCCCATTTTATGTAAATGAAAGAAGTAAATAACAAACCCAGTACCTTTACTCCTTTTAAAAGTATTAATAACAACAAAGAGGCAAAAATTGAACTGAAATTCCCTATATTAAACATACTCTATAGTTCGTAGTACTGCTCGAAACACAGCAGAGATTTAGCAGTTGGTTGTGTGTTGAACAAACTTCAATGTGTCTTTCCTTTTTCATAAGTACCCGCTCAGTAACAAAGAGAGAGAGAGGGGGAACTCTGATATCAAGGCACTGATAAATGAAATGAAATGAAATTTTTGAGTTTTACGTCCCACGGTTATGCCGATTAGGCTAAAGGAGACGGTGATGATGAGAGATGAATGAAATGGTGGAATGAAGAAAGTGGGAGGAAACGGGAGAACCCCGAGAAAACCCACGCACACGGTGTTTGTACACCACAAAGTTCACTTGGCGGGAGCAGGGTTTGAACCCGGAACCCCAAGCACCAGAGGTGAACGCTCTACCACTGATCCACCGCGGCCCCAAGGCACTGGTAAGAACAAAGGTAGATCTAAAAGCCAGAACCTATCCCGTTATTAACTGAAAATTTTATGGTCACCCTACGCTATCGTTGAGGTCGAATTCCCCTGATTTAGTGACTTTTCCCAAAATTGGCAACATTGACCCCCACCGAACAACACCAAGTCATCTGTAGCCTAGCAAGCATAATAGTGGGACGTAAAACTTAAAGATTTTATTTCATTTCGAACAACACCCCCAGAAACCTACTGTTATACCATTCCCAAAACACTCTTTTGTACAATTCTCCCTATTCGAAAAAAATTGTAAATAGCAGGGTTCATACATAAATATGGAACTCAATTTCCCTGAATTTTCCAGGTTTTCCAGGTATTAATTTTGCAATTTCCAGGTCTAGTGGAAGAAACTAATAATACGAGAAGACATAAATTTTAAGAATACTATATTTATATATTTGAGAATGGCCACCCTTCTCCCCAATGAACGATTGCAATTAAATATTGAGTCACAAGAAAATAAATAATCAAAACAAATAAAATTTAAGTTGAAAAATATTAAGTTGAGAAGCCTACTAAGGGAATTAATTAAACACTTTTGTTCCATACTTGAATACATTCAAAATATATAAAAATATTGGGTTGGGAAAGAAAAAAGGGCCCGCGAGATTTTAACTGATTCTTGTAGTACTCGACGACAGAAATCGATTACTGAAAGAATTTTCAAAATCGGCGCAGGCAAATATGGAGAAAATCATATTTTCATGTACCTGTTCAAAATGGGGAAGGAAAAAGGGCCCGCGAGATTTTAACTGATTCTTGTAGTACTCAACGAGAGAAATCGACTAGTGAGGGAATTTTCAAAATCGGCGCAGGCAAGCATGAAGAAAAACCCATTTTCATGTACCGGATCAAAATGGGGAAGAAAAAGGGCCGCGAAATTTTAACTGATTCTTGTAGTACTCAACGAGAGAAATCGACTAGTGAAGAAATTTTCAAAATCGGCGCAGGCAAGCATGAAGAAAAACGCATTTTCATGTACCGGTTCAAAATGGGGAAGAAAAAAGGGCCCGTGCGATTTTAACTGATTCTTGTAGTACTCGTCGAGAGAAATCGATTAGTGAAGGAATTTTCAAAATCGGCGCAGGCAAACATAGAGAAAATGGCATTTTCATGTACCGGTTCAAAATGGGGAAGGAAAAAGGGCCCGCGAGTTTGAACCGTTACGATGTATGTTCACGAATGTGCTCGTCTTCTCAAATTTAGTTAATTACTGTAGCACTGAAACATGTGACACAGAGTCACATTGTGGATGACTCTGCAATCGGCAACCACTGCACATATACTCCTCCAGTCCCACAGTTTTATTATTTCGATCCATTCCTCACGTGCTAACGGCATGGTTTAACATCTGCAAGAAAGAGGTAAATGTAACGTTCAATTGGCAATAGCTTTTCACCAAATTAAGCTGCATGAAATCTGATTGCATTTTTGACATACTGAGAAAATTCTAGCCCGTGGCCATATGTATCACATATCCCACCAGTTCATAATAAAAATTTTGAACACAAAATTACGGTCGTCCGTGTGATGTACTCCCAAAAGGCCTAATGTGTATCACCCACCTCACATTCAATGAAACCACATCCGTGTAGAATTTAGAAAGGAACTTCTTATGATGTATACAGTATGTCTCAAAAGTTCCCTGACATAGGGTAACTCTGTTATTATCAGAGTTACAGCAAAATGTAAGAGGAAAAACCATATCGAAATATGACGTTTTCAATCTAAAGTGAACACTTTTTTTTTTCAAAAAAAAAATCGGACGAGATATTTGTGCTGTATACTCTTTATGCACCCAAATTTAAATGAAAATGCAACGTTGTCATTTACCTGGACCCACAACATAAGTGAATGAAGTTCCTGTTTGAAACGGGGGCTGGCCATCGAAATGTTAGCGCAAAAGAAAGTAACTTCATTCACTTATGTTGTAGGTCCAGGTAAATGGCAACGTTGCATTTTCATTTCACATTAGGCGCATAAAGAGTGTACAGCGCAAACGAGTCATCCGATTTTAAAAATTCCTTCACTTTAGATTGAAAACATCATATTTGGAGATGCTTTCCTCTCCTACATTTTGTTGTAACTCTGATAATAACAGAGTTACCCTATGTCAGGGGACTTTTGAGACACCCTGTATACCTTATTTAATGTATGTTTTATGTCACTATAACTGTAGTATAATTTAGTTTGTTTAAATTTACAATTTAATATAAGTAGATTCGGATTTACATGCGTAGGATTTTGTATGCATCTAACTAATGAATTCTTTTATATTCATGCTTCACTTAGTGACTTGGCTTTGGACTGCAACTGATTATTGTAACCCATTATTGCTTGAGAAGAAACAAGATATCCGAATCTTCATTTGAAGAAATCAAAGGTCTATTGAAAGCTGGGGATTACAATCATTAATTTCTACATTTCAAGGTGCGTAAATTATATATTCTGTGTTTCTTGTTAAATTACTATTACTATTATTGGGTTTAGAATCAATCAAGCACTTCATGATATTTTATGGGGATCAAGATGGGTGCCGGATAGATAAGTATTTAAGCGTCAGGTTCTTAATTCTTTTCAATTTAATATTTAATCAATGATTATTTTCTCCCTCGTTATTCGGCCAAATCGTATTCCAAGATCATCAATTTTCATTACTCAATTCTGACCGTCAACCTACATAGCATATTCGTAGGACGTAAAACAAAGATTTCCTGTTATTTTTTTTGTTTCTATCTCTTTCCTCCATAGCTGTGAAAAATAACGCCTTCAGCATCATAAATTTGTATGCTACTTGCGCCTTCAGTCGTCTACTCTTCGGTGGCTCAGTGGTAGAGCGTTCACCTCCGGTGCAGGGGGTCCCTGGTTCGATCCCAGCTCGCGCCGTGTGGACTTTGTGGTGGACAAACACCGTGCTCGTGGGTTTTCTCGGGGTTCTCCCATTTCCTGCCACTTTCTTTATTCCACCATTTCAGTCATTTCTCATTATCACCGTCTCCTTTAGCCTAACCAGCATAACCGTGGGACGTTAAAGATTTCATTTTTTATTACTCTCAGTATTTTATAGTGTATTCTTAAGCTTAAGGTGATGTATAATTAAATTTTGAATTCAGTTAACTTATTTTATTTCTCAGATTGTTTTTAAAATGAATGTACAAACGTTTATTTTCATTCTTGAGTGTTTAAAGTGATGTATAGTTATTAAACATAGTATTTAATATTGTACTCTTAACGTGAAAGTGATATACAGTTAACTTTTGAATTCAGTTAACATTTTTCTTTCTGAAATTGCTTTAAAAAGTATGTAAAAACGTTTCTATTTTCTTTCTTGAGTGCTAAAAGTGATGCAAAGTTATTAAGCTTACTACTTTATATTGTATTCTTAACCCTAAACTGATACACAGTGCGTTTTTGAATAAATTATATCAAGTTATTTGAGTGACGAATACTGGTAGAAAATCCTGACTACTACTGGAACATTTTGATTTTAAGGTGACGACTACTGGTGCAAGGATTTTAAAATACTGTTTTTCCTTCAACGGCTACTCCTTTTTGAATTCTGACTATATGGTCATTATAGGAAGGATCAGTGAGTCCTTCCAACTATGGTACAGCTCCGACAGATTCACGATGCTCAGAGAAGAGACAAAATAGTATGTTTTCAACCTTAAAGTGAGAACCATTGGCGTTTTTACCCTGCTATGCAAAAGTAAGTGAGTACTCCAATGGGGTTCCAATGCGGTACCTAATTTCTGCATTTTAGATATTTGGAAATACATGTGTCTAAAATGTAAACAACTGATTTTTTTTTTTTTTAACTGAAAACTGCAACTCGGTAAGCCTTATGGATACCGAGATATGGGAAAATAAAGAGCGATACTATAGGTATGTGGGACTTGCATACTTGACGCTAGAATTCGGAAATTGAATTAAAATATGACTAACGGCTATCAAGATGTTGTCAAATAAAGGGAGGACCAACACAGTTAAGGGGTTTTAGTGTTAGATGCTAAAATTTCCGAAATCGGTCATAGAAAGTTAATAAACACCAGTAGCAATTTCATCTTAAAGTAATTAGATATCTTCAGGGGGTGTTAGAACATCATGGAGTCTACCAAAATTAAATTTTAAAAGCTTTTGAAAATATAATCTGACATTTGTAAACAATATTTGAAATATGTGTTTACCCAAAACTTTCAGCTAGTACATCTAACATCTGGAGAAACACTGAAATAAAAGCGTATGAGATGTTGAAATTTCGGAAACAATTATTGGTCGCAACAAAATTAAATCAGATGGGTACTTCTATGGGTTAAATGAGTACCTTAGTACAATTTCGATCGAAAATTTAGTTCAGTCCTAGGTTTTCTTCAGGCAATTCCAAGGGTTCATCGAGCTGTGCAAAAGAATGAAAAGTCGCTGTCAATATCTAAGATAGTCGAGAAGATATAAGGAATTATATATTTTATGACGTAAAAATAGATCTTTATGGATTTGTACTTTTGGGTCTTTCCCATAAGAAAAAAATTCAGGAAACTACTGTATATACCTTAATAGACAATTCAATGGACGGGGATACAGTAGCTTAGTGGTAGGGTTTTTAACTAGTCTTCTTTTACAGAAACTATTGGAGTTTTCACTTATCCCATAGAGATACGATCATACTTAACTCCCTATTTCATTTTAAAATTAAATAAAAGGAAATATTTCAGTGTAGCGACCCACGATTATGCATTTTAGTCTCAGGGAGATTACGATTAAAGCAAGTGAATGTTGTTGACAGAATTGATGGAATGCAAAGGTGGGAGGAGAGGTAGTACCCCTAGAAAACCCACGAATACGATGTCCACTACAAACTGACGGCCGCGGATCGAACCACGAACCCAATACACCAGAGGTAAGCACTCTACCACTAAGCCACCGTGCTTCCGCCCATTTAATTTTCTATTAAGGTATATACGGTTGTTTTCTGAAATTTCTTCTTACAGCAAAGACTCAAAAGTACAAATCCATGTGGGTCTCTATTTTTACGACGTCATAAAATAATTTCTTATATCTCGCTTGCTATATTAGATATTGACAAAAAATGTTCACTTATTTCAGAGCCCGATGAACGCTTGGAATTGTCCAAAGAAAATTTAGAGCTGAATTAATCTTTCGATCGAAATTGTACTGACAAGTCTGAGGTAGTCACTTAACCCATAGAAGTACCATCTTATTTAACTTTTGTTAGGATCAATAATTGTTTTCTGAAATTTCAAGATCTAATACGCTTTTATTGTATGGTGTCTCTCTAGCTGCTAGATGTACTAGCTGGAAATTTTAGGTAAATACATATTTCTAATACTCTTTACAAATGTCAAAATATATTTTCCAAAGCTTTTAAAATTTAACCTTGGTAGACCCCATGATGTTCTTAAACTCCATGGAAGTACCTAATTACTTTAAGATGAAATTGCTACTGATGCTTATTAACTTTCCATGACCGGTTTCGGAAACTTTACCACCTAACACGAAAATCCCATAACTGTATGGGTCCTCCCTTTATTTGACAATATCTTGATAGTCATATTTTAATTAATTTTCTAAATTGTACTGTCTAATATGCAAGCTCCACGTACCTATGGTGTCGCTTTTTATTTCACCATATTTCGGTAACTGTTAGGCGTACCGACTTGCAGTTTCGGCAAACACACACCTCTAACGTTCTTTAAAACGTTATTAAGACATATTTTAGAATATTTAGAAATGAGAGTTCTGCGAATATCATGGTACCCGAAAAGCCCCATCAGGGCGTGTGTGTAGTGTATTTAATTGAAATTACTTTTGAGGTTGTTGTAAGCCCTCGTAATTACATTTCCGAAACTGCACCATCTAGTACTCAAACCCCACACTTCTATGGTGTCGCTCTTTATTTTCCCATATCTCAATATCCATAAGGCTTACCGAGTTGAGGTTTTCGGTAAACAGATGTCAGTTCCTTACATTTTAGAGACATACATTTCCATATATCTAAAAAAATACAGACATTAGATACCCCATGGTACCCCGAACACCATTGGGGTACCCACTTACTTTTGAATAGTAATACATTTTGAGTTGTTATTCAGCATCAATAAACACTTCGTAATTTTTCTATGTGCAACCTAAAAGTCCATACCTGACCGAACAGATTTTGTCCATTTAATCTCAAAAATGTTAAGATACTTTGTATTGTTAAGTACAACCAAGTTGAGCACACCGAATGTAACATTTTAAATGTTTTCTGATTTTTGTTTCAGGTATTTCGTGCATCAAACCAGGATTCTGCTTGAAAGACAGTGAAAAGAAGCAGTGTAGGTTGTGGCTAAAAGTACGTCCTTTCTGAAGACAGACCCAATTGTACTTACATTCTTTTGTACGAACATATAACCCTAATAAAGATACTGTACTACAAATTATTTCTTTCTTCCATAAATTAGAATAAAATATTGTCTCTGTTTAAAGAAAATGTTTGTTACTGTTAAGTCATTTCAACTCTTTTTCTCTGTAATAAGAACATTATCTTTCGCAATATTTTTTTATCTTCGTGCTATTACGTTTGAATGAAGTAAAATTCTATACGAAGCACTATTATTTCAGACATGCATTAATAACTAATGTATTGTTCTGTATGTAAGACAATGTGTATACTGAACATGTCTAGCAAAGGTGTTGTTTTAATACAGAATCTGTAACTCAGCTTTTCAGTAGTCAACTTTATTGGGAATCCGAAGAAAGAAGTAAAAAAAAAAAAAAAAAAGTTCGACTTACCAACGTATATGTGTTCGAATTCTGGACTAATCCAAATTATCCAGAGAAATCATATATTTTTTGTTGCAATTTCAGATGTATCCTTTATCCAAGTCGTATGAAACGGAGACTTCATACATCGCTATACTTTGTATGAACTATGTTCCGTATTTACTTAATCACTTTGTAACTTTCTCTAGTGTTGACAAGGCCGCAGGTGTCAATCGAATAGTTTAGTGTTTCACTCATGTCACCTTGTGACTAAGGTACGTCCTGTCGGTATATATATATGGTACTGGGTTCAAGTAGCGATAAAATACATTTTTAGCATTAAACAAATGCAAAAGTCTACACGAAATGAGATACCATGATCTCTGACTTACGGATAACACCATGAACTAATGGTACTGAGTGTGATTGAGTTTACTAGTTACTATCTGGCTAAAATCAGTGTTCCTTTAGCTATAGTTCTTTTCGTGCTCTGAATTGCAAAGTTTGAAATAACAGTTTTAAATTATTGTATATATATATATATCTTCCGAGTAATTCTGAGAATCATTGCTCTTTCTTTAAGCAATGTATGAGACTGTTAATCCGCTCATTGCTTAAAATGTTGCACTAAGAAGGATGCACCCACGAAAATCCAAATTTGCAGAATGTCTAGAGCAGGGAAGGATAAATATGTTTAGTCGATGGCTGCACAACGCCTCCGCTGTCACCACGTTGTCGCACAGCGAATACGGCGGACGTTTAAGAGTATTCTGCACTTACTATTAGGTATCGGCCTGGGAACTTTGGCGCAGCTACCCAGCCTCCTTCTTGGTGTTGCATTTTTATGGCGAGTACTGAGTAGAAATTATCTTGTGAGCGAACACGTTTTCAGCTGACACCATACTTTTAATTGTTGCGACATTAAAAAAAAAAAAAAAAAAACATACCTGTTAATTAAAATGTACAGAGAAGTTGTTTGAGTTTGAATATAGGATTGTATATGGCTGTGCATTTTGCATTATTATTAAAGTGCTGGAACTAACTAACAACAAAGCATATGATAAATTCTTACAGTAATATATCACATATTGATTTACTCTGTATGAAAACGAAAATAGTTTAACATATGGTTAACCTCCTTTGTGCCCATAATTTTAAAATTAACGCTTGTGTCACTTTTCAACACTTGGCTTTGCAGTAGCTTCCCAACGAATTAGCAGGAAATCCAAACTTATAGGACACCCTGCAGGTAAATACATTTCTTTGGACACTTTCACTGCTCCAAACTAAGATTGTTAATTTTATTATTATTGACACAAAGGAGATCAAACATATTTTAAGCTATTTAGTTTTCATACAGAGTAAAACAATATTTGACAACATTACAGTAAGAATGTATCATGCATTTTGCAGTATGTTGCAGCACTTTAATAATGGTGCACTATACGTACAATCTAGATCCTGCATATGTCCAATCCATATATTACAAGAAGGCAATACGTATGCGATACAGGTAAAATCCGTATATTTCATATGGACAACCTATTAGCTATATACATCCAATCCATACATTACATATGGCCAACCTGTACGCGACATACGTATAATCTATATGCTGCATGCATACAGTCTGTAAGCTTTATATGTGCACTCTGTATGGTGCATATGGATATTCTGTATGCTGTATCTGGACAAGCTGTGTGCGACATAAGGAAAATCTGTATAATACATACGTACAATACGTATACTGTATCTAGTCGTACGTACGGGGCACAAGTACAATATAGATGCTGTCTTGGGGTTGAACGAAAGAAACATACGTAAAGAACGTATATTGCATACTTCTTGAAATTATGCTCCGTCCTGATAGTCAGTGTGTGTCGTCATTATTAACCCACATGCTACATACGATCCTGACGTCACAAAGCTAGATATCACCTCCGTATATATTTGTTACTGCAGATGACGTCACACGAATGACGTCATTGCACTTATGCAGACAGTGCGTATAATACATACTTTTTCAGCTATACGTTTGCTGCAGGATGTTATATACGGTTGTACGTTAAGTCCAGAAACTACAGGAATTACGAATGTAACCTACGTTTTTAAGTATGCCACCTACATTTTTTTTTCTCAGTGCGGGTTATGAAATAATATATAGTATTTGAATGCTTTTGTGGAAGAATCGAATACAGAAAGTACCTAAAAGAATGTTAGAGTTTCATTCGTAGGTTGGTATAAAGAATTGTACGAAAAGAGTATTGAATATATGAGTGTGATTAAATATAATATTAATTCTATAAATAAATGGTAACGGTGATACGTATGGAAGGCGTACACAACTTGTTGTAAGAGTATATCTTACGAGAGTAATTTCAGAATTTTAATCTGAACTAGAGTCTTTTCGCAAACCTAACGTAACTCAATTTGAGTAGTAACATTGTCCATGCCCACAATTGGAAAACTTCGAGTCGTTTTGCATCATTATTGCGCAATGTTCATGTTTCTGAGCCACACAGAACAATATTCCACACTTAACACTTCATGAGTCCTTTTTTAAAATCAAATCTTCGTTCAAGCTCCAACAAATAGTATTATCTTCTTTCTAATAACTTCCCTCGCCATTCCTCTCCTGGCTTTTATTTCATGATCACATTTCATATCGTTACTAATAATATTACTCAAGTATCGAAATGTAGTCAACTGTTCTATTTTCTCACCTTCTACTTCTATACCTGACACTGACTCCTTCGTTCCAATCACCATAGTTTTTGTCTCCCTAACATGTATTTTCATCCAATATTATTTACAAAGCTTCCTCAAGTTTCCTAACATCTTATTGATTTTCTTTTCAGATTCTACAACTAGCGCCATATCAGCTGCAAACCTAATACACCTAATCATTCTATCTCCTGCTAAAATGCCATCTTCATTTTGTAGGCTCTTTATCACTATCTATTCCAGACAGATATTAAATAATGTAGGCGAGAGACAGCATCCCTACGAACTCCTCGTCAAATTGCACTCTGCTCTGACATTTCTTCTCATATCCTAACACTTAGTTGTTGATTCATATATAAGTACTATATAGGTCTTCGATCTTTTCATTCCAACCCTATCTTCTTTAGAACTTCCAACAACAATTTCTAATTCACGCCGTCAAAAGCCTTTTCTATATCAACAAATTCCTCATACACCTCTTTTCTTTTTTCTATAAGCCTTTCACCGATCATCCTCAACAGCTCAATTGCTTCCCTTGAGCCCTTACCTCTCTTGAACCCGAACTGTACCTGCTCAACTTCCTGATTTGTTCTTCCATAGAACCTTCTGTCCAGAATTCGAAGCAAATGTTTTGCTGCATGGGATATAAAACTAATAGTTCTGTAACCCTCACATATGTTTGGGTTTGATTTCGTAACCTTCTCAGGAAATCTTTTGACCACTCTCCTCTTTCATATATTTGCTTTCGAAGTCGGAACATTACTTTCTTGCCTACTTCATTTTCTACTTCAGCGTTTATGCCACATGGTCTGTTTCTACTCTTATATAAGTCCTCAACATATTCTTTTCACCTTTCCATTCTTACTTCACTTCTCTCGCTGACTACCTTTTCTTTCTTATTTTCTACTAGATCCTTCTTTTTTCTTTTTGCGTCTTAACATCATAACTCTATCAACGACACATTTTTCTTTCATTACTATCTTTTTGAAGCGCTTACCGAAATTATTACTACACCATTATGCCACCCTTTTCATTATCTGAGTAAAACATTTTATAATTTTCGCTGTTGAACATCCCATTATCTTCTCATTTAACTTCACAGACTCCTATGAACTCTAGATTGTTTATTTCTTGTTTAAGATTATCTAATTTTCCACCCTGTAGCATGTTAGATACCTTCCATGTTCCTACCTTAAACCTTTTGCTCTCACCCGTCTTTCTTTTCCTATCTATCTTAGCACATTGTTACTTTCTCGTCCAATAGTCCGTCCCAAGTCATCTTCCTCCCAGTGATCCGAATTGGGGGGGGGTATTTTACTCTGTCCTGAACTATATTTGACCTGCGAAAGACGATTGTACATATGTTCTCTTTCTGCTGTCAGCAAACAAGGGATAAATAGAGTGGTGGTTCCCCGTTGCCTTCCAGCTTGCAGTATCCCAACCATCAAAGCCACTCTGACTATCCCTGGAACTAATGTTCATGTTGCCGTATGATTTCCGCTAACTTGATTACCTGAGAGCTGCTGTCCTCGTCTGACTACTTCATTTACACCAATTCCATAGGAATGGCCCCTCTGGCAGTGAACTACCACCGACATAGCTCTAAATTTTTACTGTAGCAAGAAATCATCCGCACACGACGTGTAGGTTTTTTCGTGAAGGCGGTGATTGTCAGGGAGGTAAATATAAAAAGACAGTGAATTTTTCTGATTTATAACATAGGAACACTAGCGCTCCTGTAAGTAGTAGTTTGCCGAAACTTTCCAGCAACCATCATAATAACAATATAAAGTAAAAATATTATAACGAATAAAAGATATTAGAATGTATGAGAATTTATCTCAAAGGTTTTCTTTATCAAAGCAGGAATTTTCATTGAAAGATATGCTGCTGAATTCGATTGCAGAATAATATTTAAAATCTTTCGAAAGTTTTGTCTAACACAACTATTTTTACCAAAATTCCAGTCAATTAAGAACGTACCTAAGCAGTTATGTAATTGACTAATGTTTTACAAAATAAAGCATGACGTTCTTTTGTTTTCTTTCATTGCAATAATGCTTGATAAAATTATAGACACGCAGAATAAGTAAAAACTTTGAACACTGTTACAGGACGTGACAAAGGGTAGGAAGATGGAAGAAATATTTTTACAATTTATACCACGAATCGGTTAGTTGCAACATTGCCGGTTGAAGCAAGAGTAACAATAAAATAAAATCCCTTTAATAAAATTTAAATCCGATAAAATTTAAATTTATGCCCTTTAGACAGAAAGAGACGAATGGTTAATGCAAATGAATGAATATGAAAGAATGTTGGAATGATGATGTGGGAGCCTATATGGTTCAAGAAAACCTATATACACGATGTTGTCCGTGTTACAAAAGTATTTCTTGGTTAAATAACCCTTACGGAGCCACTGTCTACCAGTCGGCTTGTGTCACTCTGCATTTGGGGTGATTTGTAGTCAGCGCATCGACTTCACTCGTCGTTGACGCTGGATTTCTAGGTCGGAGTTTATTACTTCTTTCTATGATACAGCTTCCCAATTATTCTCTCTACGATGGATAGACGCCACAATGCCAACACCATCTTGTGGGTAGAGATATTCTTCTTCCTTTTTTCTGACCACATCTAGTACTGTTTACCTCGTTGATATTATGATTTCTTTTTTCAGTGCGGATAGAGCGGTGATTTCTCGTGTTACTAATGTAATATAATCATTTCTCTTACATTTTGACAATGGGAAGGATCTAATGACTTTCATGACCTGTTCTACGGGCGGCAAAAGCACTCACGCCACTGTTTTATGTAGTTGTTTCGTGCATTACATGTATATGTTGATGATGACAGAATTTCGAAAGAGTGTTTTTTCATGATAGGTCCTACCCTCCTTCTTGGTTAGATTGTTAACGTACGCACCTTCGGAGTGGGAGACCCGGGTTCGATTTTCGGTGGGATTTCATGTGGTTGTATTTACCATTCAGATTATGCCAACGTCACATGTTGATGATGACAGAATTTCGAAAGAGTGTGTTTTCATGATAGGTCCTACCCTCCTTCTTGGATAGATTGTTAACGTACGCACCTTCGGAGTGGGAGACCCGGATTCGATTTTCGGTGGGATTTCATGTGATTGTATTTACCATTCAGATTATGCCAACGTCACATATAGCCAAGGTGTTGAAAATGACGCTAGGTCATTGAAGCATTTTACACAAAACGAATACAAGTTATACTAGGTCATTGAAGTATTTTACACAAAATGAATACAAGTTTGATATGATTTTCGACTTGTTCGTATATACATTAATTTGTCTCGAGACAAATAAAATAATACATATAAATGGATTTAGAAACTAAATTCAAAATGATATTCTATTTAAAATATTAATTTAAAAGCAACCCATACTTCAGTTTAATCTTAATTATCTTTTTACGACTTTACATGATCTTTGATACACCGTGAAAGTTATAAATAACATTTTGTTAAAATGTAATTTATATTCAAAAAAATTGAATCTTTATGTTTGGTTTGTGGTTCTACTTAGTAGTTAAAGTACAAAGTAGTTGAAGTATCACTTGCGAGTTTCTTTCTTTAACTACAAACTTAGATAACAAAGACCCATAATTAACAAAGATAACAAAGACTTGAATTTAGTGCAGGATACTTTTACCTTTGGATTTCAAACCCACGGGAACCATGTTAATAGAACATTTCCTTCACAGGGAACTATGTCTAGATATAGAACTTCATCAAAAGGGAATTATCCCTTCAAAGGCAATACTACCTTCCAATATAATGGAGTAACATTCCTCCGCTTTTCATGGTGAACAAGTTCCTGCTCACCCAATAAAATGTCAATCCATGGAAAGGGATTACCGCTGTCTCACACATATATATGTATTCCTTGCTTCCATTCTAACCTTCTATCTATCTATTTCGCTTACAGTTTTCAACTATCCGTTTACTCCACTTCTCTCAGTAAGACTTGGTTGTGGGAAAACCATAAGAACTCCAAACAAACTTTCTTACGTCTCAGAACAAGGGTTATAAGAAATTGAACTATATTGTAGTATTCAGTCACTGTTCATTGTAATATAATAAAGGATCACGTGTGGATAGCATATGATACAATAATAAAATACAATTTTACTACAGTATAATAATACTTCCAGATACGTTTTTGCGCGGTGTTTAATGGTTAAAACTTGAATTATATTTTATTCTAATCTATTTGTTCAAATTTGATTGTAAGAGTTAAAGAAAATTGAAACTAATTCACTTGGTACCCTAGTTCCTTTCCTTGAAAAAAGTTTAGGATTAATGCTCAGAGTTCTTTTAATATAGAGTTAAATTAATATATTGGTATAGTCAGAGCAAAAATCAACAACAAATGTTTTTTAGTAATTTTAGTAATTAATTTACTGGTAATCTAGTAATCTAATCTAATTTAGTAGTAGTAATCTTATCTAATTTTAGGAATTTTAGTAATCTACTATTGTGAGTACTGATTACTAATGGGTAGGGTTTTTCGCAGAAATATGCCAGTGTTAGTAATTGATTCGTATGATTATCTTGACAATTTATTTTACTTGGGATTACTTTGTGTATACGAGTATCAGCCAAAATCGTCATAAACTGATTCGAAATTGTACATATTCTAGAGTGAAATGTACTGAAAATTTAGGCGACACTCAAGGTTACTAGAGAACAGGTTGCCTCGAAACACTTCGGTTTTCGTTCGGAGGGAGTCGGTGAAGACCGTAATACGTCACCCGTAGACCAAACGCTTTGAAGACACTTGAGAACTCTATGATCATCCTACAGCTTTAAATGCACTAAATAGAATTGAATGATTATTTTATGCAATAACCCAGGCGTACTAAAAACTAACAAAAACGCAAATACTATCGAAAATGAAGAATTTATTTTAAGCAAATTTCTTTAAAAATGTGGTGGTGTATGTACTGATGAAATGCTGAAGACAATGACCGAAGGCAAAGATGTTCTTAAGTCAAGTGTGCTACATTGAGAGACAATTAGCAATGGAAGAAGATGGATTGGCGTATATAGCAGGTTGGCTTGCAATAATAATAATAATAATAATAATAATAATAATAATAATAAAGAAAATGCAAAGAATACATCCTCATTTAAGTAATCAGTACAATAAAAATGTTCCCGTTCATCACTCTTCACCATCATCGATTCAAAGCAGTGGTGTAGCCACGGGGGGGGGGGGGGGCATCGGGGCCAGACCGAAATAACCAGCTTTTAAAACACCATCGTCAGATTACCTCGCTTCAGTCATTTAAAAATAACAAAGTACATATAATTAATAATCGGTAAATTATTTACCGATTGAAGAGTGCTTTCGTGTGTAAAAAATATGCAAGAACAGTTTTCATTTTACCATGGAAGAACAGTGCGTAGTGGAAAATATACCGTGAAATGTCTAAAGGGGATTATTTGTGGGAGTAATTAATGCTAATCTGAATTCTGAAATAGTGACTACATTTGTGCGAATGAGAACATATGCCAGAATTAAGTTTTTGAATAGTTTGGCAAAACAGAAAAGTGTTAAGATTTCTGTAAAAATAGAAGGAAGCTCTCAGGACAAACGGGAGAAAAAGCTCAGGAAACTTGTCCAGTGAGGTAAGGTTTCTAACAATAGAATATTATCGTAAAACACAATGATTATTATAAATTCTGCTCTCGATCATTATTCTATGTAGTAAATTACAGACACTTAAGTTTGATTCTGCATGCGAGCAAAAAAAAAAAAAAAAAAAAAAAAGGATTTTACTTTGTAACGTTAATTTAGTATAGGACTTCTTACGCAAAGACCATCTTCCTTATTCTTAAGTGGGGAAAAAAAGCAGACGACAAATTTTTTGCGCGCTTCACGGGTCTATAAGTGACGTCATTCCGGCACAGCCTATGACCGTGCAGCATGGTTAAGAGCAACCTGTTTTCTAGTAACCTTGGGTGACACTAAGGCAAAGGAAGGGTACTCGCCTCTGACGGAAAGGTTCTTGGTTCAATTTAAGGTATCTAAAGGGTATTGGTAACACATACCATGTATGCAACAGGCTGGCCCTTAAAATTTTTCCATCCCATAGAAACGTAAATCGTCGATAAAGAAGATTTATGTAAACTTGTTTTCCAGAGACTGTGTGGGATACAACTGCGATCACAGGAGTTGTAACAATTATATTCCGTGTATTGAGAGTAAACCTTGTTTTACAAAAGCTGTAATTCAGGTAGCATTCTTAAGTATGGTTTGTGCACATTGTGTGATATCAGTTGTGCAATATAGCCTGCCTCTCATAAGTAGTGTTGTAGGTGAATGAGAGAGCTATTTATAATATTTGCAATTCTGACACGTTAAAATCTCAGCCACATGCTCTCAATTTTGTGTAATATCGAGTCAGATAACATATTACGGAGAACATTTTTTTAATTTACAATGAACATATACTTACATAAGACAATGATAGCCTTCGTTTGTATGTAAGAAAATAGTAGCGTTATTTTCCGATGTGTCTGGTCATAACGCCTTCTCAATTTTTTTGTAGCATTGTCATAGTCCTTGTGTTTGCAATATTTGTTTCCTCATTACATTATAGCAGAGAATTTACTTTATTGTCCATATAAATATTAAATTCTATAAATAAACCCTTCTGGTTACTAGAACAATATATTTCATTGGTGGCGTTATTTCCCGAAGGTCTCAAGTCTAATGATACATGTTCAAGTAAGTAGGTTGGGTGAGGTGAGGTATCCCACCCAATCTCCTAAATTGGCTGGGTCGAAAGTTGTCGTAATGTGACACAACTACTTTACGATTAGCGAACTATTAAATACATAGATTTCTGGATGATAAATTCGTTCAAATCTTCCGAGTTCTGGCTACATACGATCAAATTGATTGCTTATTTTCTTGGTAGGAGGTCGAAACTTATGTCACTTTGAAATGTCCTTTTACTAAAATTATAACTGATGTCTGATAAATATCAATTTATGAAGTCGTTGCAGGCGAATCATCATGTCATGAATAAGACCGTTGCACACCATATTGTGCTAAACAATTCACATCTCATCATAGGCTCTCAGTTGCTTCAGAAGATGATCATTTAAGTAATATAGATTTGGCATTTTATGTGCCCTCAAGTGAACTTCTTTGAGTCCATGAGAAAGCAAACATAGACCCTCTTTGCATATTCTAGCTTCTTCAGGTAGCATCTATGCTAAAAACAGAATGGCACGCAATTCATTGTGGTAGTTGAAGACCATTTTTTTAAAATGAACGTAAAACAATACTTGATGTAATTTCCACTATACAATCTTCTTTTAGTCATTTTACTTTCCACTGTCATTTTACTTCACGCACTGACTTAAACGAAAAACTATAAAGTCAATACAACACTCACGCCACAAAATGAACTTTTAAGATACCGGCCTGGAAAATTAATGATACGAATGATAGCTTTTAAATTGTTCCAATACTGGAGATGTACACAATCTGCATTATGTTTATTATTCAGAAGCACAATAGCGACACTGTTGAAACAAAAAAGAAAGACCCCGTTATCAATCGGTCACTAATCAGCTTCAAACTAAGTAATGTAGGCCTTTTATTGATTAATTTTTACCAACACTGCCGAAAATAAATACTAACAAGGAAAGGACTTCAACTTGTCATCCGGACATCCGAATCAAACCTAGTGATGAGCAGTGGGAATATTCCCGGTGGGAAAGAATTTAAAAAAATGGGAATATCCCCGGGTTTTTCCCTGGCCTATAAATTCCTCCCCGGGATTATTTCTTTACTTTATCTTCCAAATTACAAGAACCATATGACTAATTACTTTATTTTAATATATTATGATTTACTTCTAGGTTTTAAAGAATTTGGAGGTTAAAAAATTTAAAATTATTTAACGGTACTTTATATAACTGATAATGTGATTTTTTAAGTTCCATTTCCATTTGCACTAAAAAGTAGGGTAATTGTTTAGTATTGGAGGGCAAAACTAGCAAAAAGTAGGATGATTTATGGAAGAAATGAGTTGATAGTGATGTTCAAGTAGTCAAGAAAGTATCGAACATATTTTTTAAGGCAGTAGGGGATTTATACAAAACGGAAAGGTAAGTGGAAGTGATTTATGTGAGAAAAGAAAGTGAATTGTTGGTAACGAAGATAGAAAATAACGTGTCATGCGGGGCTCTAACCCGCCTTCACTCGCTTACGCTCGCTCTGCATTGCTGTCTGAATTTAATGTTGGTAACGTAATTTAACGTATGAAACCATAAAACAACCGCATCGGAATAGAATATCGCAAAAAGTGGGTGCAAAAGCTGGCCCCCAATGCTAAAGAACAGCCAAAATTAGCAAAGTCTTAATTTACAAACGATGAAAAGGAACCATTTTGTAAAGTAATTTAGAAGTATGTAGAAATAGAGATGAAGTACTATTAATATACCCTGAACAAACATCAGTAATAGACGTCGGTCTATCTCCTCTCTCTGACTCAAATTTCTGAAGAGGTACTCGGACTTCTTTTACATGTGAATTAACGTATGGAATTTCGAGTAATACGTAGAATGAAAGGTCGTGTATGGCAATGTTACGTGCTAAAATCAGTAATAAAGATAAGTAAGTATCTTGCAAATTTTGTGAACATAAATATGTATGCGCAAATGTTGATAAATTGGTGAGACATGTATCTTCTAGCATTTACCCAATCTAATTGGTTTATAACATTTATAAATTTAATGTGTTTATAATATCAGTAATAGAGTCAAGTTGAGCAAATCCACTTACATATAAATTTAAACTGTTACTATATAATTTTCTCACATATTTAATAGATAGAACATACTGTAAATAAATATACATTTATGCGTACTCTCTAAATATAATAAAGTGTTAATAAAGTAACATAGTACCGTTCAGAATATATAGATTTTAAAAAATCCTCTGGGAAGAACAGTAATAATATGCTGTGATATAAAAATTAATTCAACTTTGAAATCATAATATAGTAATAGAATGCAATTTTCTTTCTGATTGTACATAAATTCCCGGATAAATACCCATTTTGTGAATCTTCCCGGGAATTTACCCATCACTAATCAAACCTAGTCTATTCAATAAACATAACAAAGATATGTTAATACACAAAAAATAGCTACCATGGACAACAGAGTAAGTCCCTGGGGCCCATTAACCCTGTTACTATAAAGAAAATCGTAGACTCGGAGTAAATAGCTATTGCGTCAACACTGTTCTTTGCGAAGCCATCGTTTATAGTTCATTCTCTTCAGCGTGAAACATGTTTTCTAAGGTGCTATGTATTTTGGCCCATAACGTACTGGAACAGGTAAAATTAGGAGAATGTCGGGAAAATTCCCTCCAGAAATCCCTCCCATCAACTTTGTCTCCCTCTGGAGTGGACGCAGATAAAAGCACACAATCCAAATATGTCTCGAAAAACACTATAGAAGATAAGAAATAAGTGTACCAAGCTTTGTTTTGATAGACGGAATAGGTATGAGGGGAAAGGTTATATATGAGGAGGATGAGGAGGAAATTTCCCTCTGACGAGTTGGATGTCGTCCATAACTTTTGATCTCCTCCATGTGCAGTTTATCCCCCTTAGATTTTCCTTTGATTCACACACTGAATCCTACCGGCTCCCGTGTCGTTCCAGAGAATGCACAACTTTAAATAGAGCTATTTTAGAAGACGTTTTTGCGACTTATCCTCAATTTACCTCTCCACATATCACTATTGAAACGCCTGTTTCATTTTACAGAGAATGTGTTAAAGTTCTTGACATCAGAATAAATAGTACTGCTTTTATATTTTTAATATTATATTATCTTTGTAAGTCAGGTCATAGGTATGGTTTGGTATGTACGGAGCGTATTGGTATATAATGCTTCCCCTCATACCTAATCCATCTATCAAAACAAAACTTCGTACACTTATTCCTTATTCCCCGTAGTATTTTGCGAGATACATTTGGATTGTGTGCTTTTATCTGGGGTCACTCCAGAGGAGGCCAAAGTTAATGGGAGTGATTTTAGAGGGAATTTTCCCGATATTCTCCTAATGTTTCCTGTTTAAGTACGTTATGGGCCAAAATACATAGCACTTCTGGAAAGCTTGTTTCATGCTACAGACAATGAACTATAAACTATGACTTTCCAATGAACAGTGTTGTTGCAATAGCTATTTCACTGCGAGTCTACACTGTAAAAAATCATTGTGTTATTTCAACGACATGCCTATGTCTTAACAAGTTTGTGTCAAAATATAACACAAACAAGTGGTTAGAACAACTCACTCTCCATTTGGAGTTGTGTGTCAAATGCCGGTAGTTGAAATGACACACAGCCTGTTTGTTAAATTAACACAAGTATAGAATCTGTGTTGTTTTCTGCGTGATTGCCAAATAAGTTGGGCATCTAATTATAAAGGCTTATGAATTGAAGCTACAGACAAACACAGTAGAAATAAATACTTAAACAAATCCAGGTATACGCAAAATTTCAAAATACAAACCGCGCGATGTGTTTTCAATTATTTTACATAATTTTTCTGAAGAAACCCTAACAGCACAAGGTGTGCTAGGCATGTGCCATTTAGGTGTTCTAAATTCATCTCCCACATTTGATGCATATATTACTTCTTTTTCTAAGCGATTGTGTAAGCAATTGTAAACGCATCTACTTTATTAGATGGCAACTATCGCCGATCATTTGAAAGTGAATATGGAAGAACTATAAAATAAAGTAAATAGACAGTCGTCATTTTGTAATAAAATTAGGTCTACATGGCGAGCAGATATCATCTTATCCCGAACGGTTATCGTCGAATATACGCGGCTTAAAGGAGCACTCTGATTAGCCAAATTCAAAAGACCTCAACAATTCATCCCTCTACAAGCTACATTTTCTTTATCGCCTCTGTGGCCAAGTCGGAAGAGCACGCGGCTAGTAATTGAAAGGTTGGTGGTTCGTGCTCGCCCCCCGCCATTGGATTACATTTTTTTACTTGTTTAAAGTGTTATTTTTTTTTTAGACTCAGCATAATGTAAACATATTACGCATATAGGCCATTTAACATATTTTGGGGGAGTAATTTTGTGGTTCATTAACGCTTACGGTACGGCTCAACACCGGTTGTGTGTTAAAGACGTAACACCGCCCCCTGTATACGCCAACACCGCGGGGTATGTGTTGAACTAACACCGTATAGTGGTAGTCACGCTGGAACCACTGCCCTGTGTAAAAATCGAGTTGAATTAACACAACCATTTTTTTTACTGTGTACAATTTCCTTTATACTAACAGGGTTAATGGACTCCAAAGCTTACTCCGTTGTTCATGGCATCTAATTTTTTGGGCATGAACATATCTTTGTTATGTTTATCGAATGGACTAGATTTGATTCGGATGTCCGGATGACACATTAATGTCCGTTCCTTATAAGTACTTCTCTGTTATCTTTCGGCATTCCTCCAACTCTTCGTTTTTAAAACTGTTTGTTATCAATTTCGTTAGCTTTTTAATTGTTGAAAGGGTTGTCAGTGTCTTTGAAAGTACTATAAATTTAAAAAACAATATTTAAGTAATTCGTAAGTGATTTACAAGAAGCAAGGACTGTATTCTAAATTTCAATTTTTTTATGCTTATTTAACTTCTAAGTGTTGTAACAAAGAGGTATTAAATCAAATATCTTAAATCAAATATCAAACAGATAATTCCTATTGAGTATCAAGTTTTCCATAAAGACCGAATTTAATACAATAATAATAATAATAATAATAATAATAATAATAATAATAATAATGCCCTAGAGTGGTATGTACAAGTCTTGCTCCAAACAAATATATGTTGAGGATAGAATGAGATGATGATGATGATGATGATGATTATTATTATTATTATTATTATTATTATTATTATTATTATTATTATTATTATTATTATTATTGAATATTGGAGGATTCAGCGCTATATCTCAAGTCTTAGAAGAGTTCAGAAAAAAAAAAAAACACGTATGGCTGATGAACAAGAAGGAGAACGCCTTCGTGGCTAAGCGGTTTGCGTACGCGCTTTTGGCGTGGGAGATAGGGTTCGATTTCTGGAGGGAGCTCATGTGGTTAGGATTCCATGTTAATCAGTAGGTCCATGTCTCTTATATCTTAGCTGCTGAAAGGGAAGCTAAGGTCAATTCAGCAACAAACAACAACAACAATGAGCAAAAAGGACAAGGGATGGGGGCGTGTGATGTATGCAAGATTTATGAAGGGTCGCCAAGTAATCGAGTTTGAAGCCAGTGCTCTATACATTCTGCAAATATAGGATCAGTTCGATACGTGTTTCTTTGTGTTACACTGTAAATGTCCAGCAACATATATTAGAACCATAGATACAGAATGATACATAAACGAAGAAATCTTCTTTGTTTTATCTTCCAAAGACGGTCAAGTTTCAAATTTCTTGTTACTTCCAATAAAACTTCTAACTTCTGCTTTTCTGAAACCTTTTATGTTCTTTTCAGCGTCTGCGGTTATTTTCTTCGAAAGAAGTAATTTGTGCAGATATTACAAGGAAGTAAAAGTTAACGTATTGTGTGTTAGTATTGATTGCATCAGATTGAAATTGAAAATAAAACTGTATGTTATTACGGTAATTTTAGTGCTATCTGCATAGGGTCTAAATGAGGTTGTAAAGACTCAAAATGTGCAGACCAACTATAATAAAATTTTAACTGCAGTAGCGATGTAAGTAAAAAACTATGACAGGAATTGAGCTCTGTGATCTGTAAGTATTTTAGAGTGCTTGTATTACAAACGCAATGTCACAGTAAATAATAAAAAAGTGAAATGAAATCTTTCCGTTTAACGTCCCATAATAATGCCCTTTAGGCTAAAGGAGACGCGTGATTAAGGCAAGTGAATGATGGTGGAATAAGAGATGAAATAAGAATGTAGAAGAAAGTGAGAGTACCCCTAGAAAACCAACAAACACAATATTGTTCACCACAAACTCACTTGGTCACGGATCGATCCAGCGACACCATGCACCAGACGGAAGCGCTCCGCCACTGAGCCACCGTACCCAATAGAGTAAAACCAAGAACCGAACAAAGTAAATAAAAAAGAAATGTTACGAGTTCTGGAATCATATTTGTCTTTTTTTAACATAAGTAAAATTTCCTCATAGTTAACATTTCATAATTAAACATTGCGTCTGGTATCCGAAATCAATTTTCTTTACACGAAATGTTTTACTAAAATCTTGGACACTTGTCATTCGTATATATGATGGATTGTGATGCAATGAAGTGAATATTAACTTTATATTAAATTCGTGTTTCTAATCTCCGTTCTTCAGTCGTACTGTTATTATTTTCAGATATAAATATAAGCACACAAAATCTAGGTAAACTGCTGTTGGAACATGTGTACCACTAGATCTTCCTTATTAATGAACAAACCTAAATGAGTTTTTATTATTGCGGAAATAAAATAACATATAAGTACAGTAATATCTTTTCATCGTAGCGTCTCTAGTTGGTGTCTTGGTGGAACCATTTATGGACGTTTTGATTATATGTACACTCATGTCCAAAATGATTGTCGCATCTCTATAAATATGTTGTTGTAGGGATATAATTTAATAACGAATTAGCACAGTATTTCTTATAGCGTTAGTATGTGTATAATCGGCAAAGACATGGATGTGGCAAATCTCGTTTCGAAAGAGCAATAAATAAGGACAATAGAGCGAAAATAGAACTTTCTTGTCCCTTTTGCAACATTTTGTTTTACTCATTCTAATTTTTGTATTTGTAGTTCTTTTCCTATGAAATTTACCGCAAATATGCATTTCCCGATTCTACACAGAGTATAAGTATTAAAAGTACCCAGCAAAATCATTATCAAAATATATTCTTACAAAAAGGCAGTTATAGACACGCGACAATCATTTTGCAATTACAAACCACCTGTAAATTGGACATTCAGAGCACGAGGAATGAAAATCAAATTAGGAAAATTACAACGATATTATATATCTAATCTATAAATTACTTCCATTTCCAATTGAAACTATTTTGGGTAACGATACTTAAAAGTGCACAATATGTTATGACGAAGAAGAAGAAAAATGTAGAAATATGTTGAGATAGATTGATGTTCATGTAATGGTAGTGTTATAACTAGAGATAGTTGTTTGTTTCGTGTTGCTATGAAACAGAAAGATTATTATTCATGGAGTTTTGAGAATAAAAGTTAGTTGTTTTATATATTTGACGAGCATAATTTCCAAGGTATGCAATTGTTATTTTTTGCAATTAAGTGTAAAAATTAAAGTGCTGAATCGTGTTGACTTATCAAGTGATTCGAATTGTAGGCAATATATGTAACAAAAATAACGTTACAAAATGGTGAGAAAAGGAGACATACTGTCCATACGCTCCGTTTAATACGTGAAAAATTGAATTGTTTTTAAAATCATAAGAATTATTTACGTTACTTGAAGTCATCTTTGAAGCACTGAAAGGAGTTTCAGATAGAAATCTAAACTGAAATATCTCCAAAATAATTAAACATGGAGTTGAACCCATTGGACACTGAGGGCAGTTATGAAAACAAGTGTTGTGAATGGATTATGTTGAAGTATAATTTCTTAGGCCGCGCCTCCTTGCATCCGAATGCGACTGCGAATGCGAATGCGAACTGCGAATTCATGTGCCTATACTACATCCGAAGTTTTGTGAATGCGAATCAAGTTGCAATATCTCTTTCAAACCTTCAATGTGAAATATTTTTGCTTGAAAATTCATATCTTAAAGTTTTCAGAGCAATAATAATAATAATAATAATAATAATAATAATAATAATATCTATTAATTTTCTTTGTGTGCAAAATAGGGTGAATGTCGCTCCTGTTATTATTATGCTTCTGTGATAACCGCTATTTTCACTTTAAAATAAATTAACTAAATAAAATTAGAGATTGCAAAATCAACCAACATTCTAGGAAAATTTTCTCCATGAGTAGAAAACCCGTTTTTGCTACTTCAAACATATTAGTCAATAATTTCATGTATTCGTAAAATCATTATTTGAGGAACAAAGAGTAAATATAAATTGAATAAAAAGTTGCGGTTCGTGTATTAATTTTAAAGAGAAAACAAAGAAAATTATACATACCTTCTACTCCAAGTTCTTTACTTACATCTGCCCATAATTTGTTCACGACGGGTCGTTTGTGATAATTTGGATGAGCTTGGATCCACAATGGAACTTTATAAAAAACACAATTTATTAAAACATCAACATCTATTTCCATTTTTATTTTTATTTTTATCACCGCATCTCGCAACGTCGTCTACTTTGACGCAAAACAAACTTTCTTCTGTCACGTAGCGCTCAATTTCTCTGCAGACGACTCTCCATTCGCACGAATTCGGACGAACAATATCAGCATGTTGGGATCGTTCGCATCTTTTCGTCGGTTTTCGCAATTCGCAGGTCGGAACTAGTCGAGGCACTCCAATTTATTTACACGTGCTGGGAAATTCGCATTCGCAATCGCATTCGGAAGCAATGGAGGCGCGGCCATATATTCTTTGTGCTTTATATATTTGCGTATACTGTAACCTACTTACTCGATATGTTATTGGGCACACATTTCGATAATACTCTGCAACGTTCTAAGAAAATAATTAAAGACATATATTTAAAGGATACTTCTCGTGTAGAACTGGAAAAGAATAATTATTACTGTACTTCATTAATACCGTTAAATCGGTTAGCGTAGGCTCCTTTGACGTGGGAAACCCAGGTTTGATTCCCGGCAGGAGCTCAGGTGATTCGGATTCTACGTTAATCAGTAGGTCCCGTCTCATATAGCCTCGCTGATGAACTCATGAGATGTTAAAATCAACTCAACTCAATACCATTAATTCTTTATGAAGTCTGCCTAATATGAAAACTAATTTTGATGAGGTTATAGACGTAATAATATAGTACAAAAGGCAATGCTGTAATAACGGGGAACATTAAACACTCTTATGAGATACTGGATAAGTGAATGTTATCTTACGTATATTATAGACTAATTTAATGCGTATGTATTATCATATTCATTTCTGAAGAAGAAGAAATTGGTTATTATACATAAGAATCGTCATGACTCGTGCACATTTATTATCCATAAAAGTCACCAACATAATTCTATATAACGCATTACTGTGTGCAGTTTGTTTGTAGTGGATATTTATGAAGGTTTTTATGTTCGCCAAATTGTAAAGAACTCTGACTCTATTCAACGGGGATCTAGGAAAACCGAAGAGGTCCAATTTATGAGATGAATGTTTCTTTGGAGAAACCAAATGAACCATGAACTATTGTTACCGTGTTCTAGAATTTTCGTTGTTGCCCTCTATCAACACAAAAGCTAGCAAGGCTCAAATATATTCTATCGGAAAATTCATGCAAAGTTGGCTCTGCATTCACCAGCAAGATGCCCATAGAAAAAATACAGCTGATAAAATTCATGAATCCTGAATCTCACGAGGTAAGTCTTCCTTCCCTCGTGTGCTGTGAAACTTCGTTGAAGATAAAGTACAATTTGACAGCAAATGAAGGAATTGATTTGTAGGTAGAAAACCAATGTTGAATGTTGAAATGGTGAAGTTCTAACACAATGTTTGACGTAAGATTTGCAATTTCTGCAGAGATTCTTTTTCCATGCCCACAAGAAAAGTAAGGATGTACACTCATGTCCAAAATTATTGTCATATGTCTATAAATATGTTGTTGTAGAAATATAATTTGATAACCAATTCGCCCGATATTTCTTACAATGTTAGCATGTGTATAATCGGGAAAGACATGAAGGTATGTGGCAAATTTTATGTCAAAAGAGTAGTATATAAAAACAATAAAACGAAAATAAAACTTTTTTCTCCATTTAGTAATATTTTATTTTAGTCACTCTAATTTTCCTATTTATAACCCTTTTCCTTTGAAATTTACCACAAATATACATTTCCCGATTATACACATAGTATCAGTATTAAAAGTACCCTGTAAAATCATTATTAAATTATATTCTTACAAGAAGACAATTATAGATATGCGACAATCATGTTGTACATGAGTGAACATAAATCGTTTCCAATTCTTTTCGATACGAATGATTGTTTTACTATTATGTTATTTATGCAAAAAATTCTACTCATAAGTGTAAAATTAGTGGTATTAATTCCTTCTTAACAATGCAGTCCAAATCAGTTGAATACTGTATTAAACATGGACTATCATAGAGAATATTTTATTGCAAAACCTAATAACACAAATAATTTTACTTCTTTCCTAAATGGGATATACAGGATTTGTCCATGAGCTCCTCCGTGGCTAAGCGGTTAGCGTACGCGCCTTTGGCGCGGGAGACCCGGGTTCGATTCCCGGCGGGAGCTCATGCGGTTCGGATTCCACGTTAATCAGTAGGTCCACGTCTCATATAGCCTCGTTGCAGAAAAGGGACGTTAAACTCGAACTCAACTCAGGATTTGTCAAGAAAGTAATGAGACTGGCCGGCGCGCAGTGCTCCAATCGCCAGTAGCACGCTACACGGGGGAATTGTGGCGGTGGTTCAAGCTAAGCAACACATTGGGTGGCAGTCGCTTCCGACCTCTGAAGCAGTGAGGATCACGCGTGGCGCAAAAGCAGTTTTTGACTTTTTGTCACGGTAGAGAATGTGAGAAAGAAAGCGTTCGCTGGAGCAGCACAACTTAATTAAATTTTGCTTTCGGCAAAACCTCTTCCGAGACACTTGCCTTTGACAAGGAAGCTTACAAAGAAGACGTCTTGTCAAGGGCCCAGTTTATCTGTGATTCAGTGAGTTCAAGAAGGGCGGGAGACCGTTGAAGGCATGGAGCGAACAATTCTCGGAGCCCAGGAATTTTGTCACTTTGGCAACATTTTTGGCAAACCACTCATTTAAGAGCGTTCAGAGCAAACTTTTATCGCGTAGCGCTGCTCCAACGAATGTGCCCCATTTCACATGTTCTCTGCCGTGACAAAAACTCAGAAACAGCTTTGGCGCCACGTGTGGCGGCCAGTCTCATTACTTTCTGAACAAACCCTGTATGCCAGATATCTTGTACCAGAGAAATCTGTAGTACACTGAGAAACGATTCTAAGCAGAAACGATTAAATGGTATAGATTCGATACGATTTTTAACGTTTACCAAATGGTGTAGAAATAACACCAAACACTTAATAAATGAAGTAATATCACAAATGTACAATTAACATAAATGCAGGTGCCGGTAGTTGCCATTTTGTCACTAAGAAGCTGAAGTAGACACAGTTAGGCTTTGTCGACGACTAGTGAATCTCGTAAGAAGTTTGAAAGATGCACCAACATCAATTTGCTTGCCAACAAGCAAAAAAGTATTGTGTATTATACGTCGTTACAAATGACTACCTCCCTTAACGAGGTTATAGAGTTTCGATGCAATATATATAAAATTTACCTGGTGTATTCACTTGCAGTGTCACATGTTACTCTTAGACGAACATTTACTGATGGAGGAGTGACTTTGTTTATCTTTCAAATGAGCAATAATATGACTAATGGGGCCTGGAAGTGTATCTTTACCTCAGCATGACAAATGAAGTGTAAGAATGCATTTTCTCTGTTAAGGCTACCCGTGGAAACTTTTGTCTCTCAAATTACCATGCCCGCTTAGGCATACAGCCTATCTTGGTAATCACTACTTTCCACCTATTAGCGCACACACAAGTACAACCACCCAGCATATAAGCACACACATTAAAAATATAAGTGTTGGTTCGGATATGTTTGAAAGTATAAAGTAACCTTTTGGTTATAACAATTTATTGTTATACCTTTGCAGCTTTTAATATAAAACTCAAATCCCTTCAGTATACTTTGAAACTTCTATTAGAAAAGAAGAAGAGATTGGCTGTTATGCTCATTTCTCCTTCATATTACACACTAACACACACACACACAAAACTCATACGAAAAATACTAAACAGAATATTGAAATACTGAAATTTTAGAATAAACTCATTTTTTATCTTCCACGTCCCAACGATACTATATACCACTTCACTTAGCACCAGTCGTTCTTTTAGAAAAAATGTTCCGGAGGGCACACGTAGAATTCCGGGGGGGACTCTCTCAGAGCTCCAGGAGGCAGCATCACCCAAAAAATATGTTCGGAAGAAATACTGCTTAGCACTGGGACTTATTGAATTTTCGATCTAAAAAATTATTAGATTCTCATTTTAAAAACACACAACTGAAAAAATATAAAGGCACCCAACAGAACATTATACTGCATTTTTCGGAATGAACTCGTTTTTCTTTCTTTCTTTCTTTTTTTCTTTTTTTTTTTTCCAAGACCAACAACAATGCTAAATATATCACTTCACTTTCATTTGAATTTTTAATGTTGAAATTTTTCATGCTCATAATAAACAGACAACACTGAAAAAATACTCAACAGAATATCGAACTACTTGTTTCTTCGTTGTTTTTGGAAAGAAACAATTTGTCTTTCTTCCTACTTCGAATACTGAATATATTATTTCACTTGGTTCCAATAACACTGATTACATTGGTCGGCCTGAAAATCCTCCCACGAGGGTGAAAGGGTGTACCGGATAGATTTCGAGACGCTGATTACGAATATCTCATCGAGAAAGTTCCATCACATAAGATTTTTTTTTTTTTTTTTTTTTTTTTGGCGGGGTGCTATTTCCATAATTGACAGAAAATCGTATTGTTTGTATTTAATATGTTTTCAGTGTTTGGAGTGCATAATTCTGAATTTTTAAGAGGGAGAAAGAGTGTACCGGATAGATTTCGAGAAGCTGATTACGAATATCTCATCGAGAAAGTTCCAGCGCCTAAGTTTTTTTTTTGGGGGGGGGGCGGGTGCTGTTTCCATAATTGACAGAAAATCGTATTTTTCGGAATTAATATGTGTTTTCCGTGTTTGGAGTGCATAATTCTGAATTTTTACGAGGGTGAAAGGGTGTACCGGATAGACTTCGAGAAGCTGATTACGAATACCTCACCGAGAAAGTTCCAGCACGTGTTTTTTTTTTTTTTTTTTTTTTTGTGGGTGGGGTGCTGTTTCTATAATTGACAGAAAATCGTATTTTTCGGAATTAATATGTGTTTTCCGTGTTTGGAGTGCATAATTCCGAATTTTTACGAGGGTGAAAGGGTGTACCGGATAGACTTCGAGAATCTGATTACGAATACCTCACCGACAAAGTTCCAGCACGTAAGGGTTTTTTTTTTGCGGGGCGGGGTGCTGTTTCCATAATTGACACTAAAATCGTATTTTTCGTATTTAATATGCGTTTTCCGTGTTTGGATGCGTAATTCTGAATTTCTATCTTAATCCAAGAACTGTTACTAGACTATATCCCAGGAACATTCTTTTCTCTAGCTCACAATCCCCGGAAACGTCCCCCTCCCTTGGGTTGCGAAGATTTATTGTCGTTCCACGCTGCATACACTAAAACCTAGGTGTTATTTTCGGAGAAATATTTCGTAATCAACTTGCGATCATTTGTCGGCTCCGTTTTGTCTAGACGACAGACAGATTGTTGAAAAAAGGCGCCAAGACATACACCACATTGTCGCGTGAAACAAATATTTCAGTTTCGAGTTGATCTTGGTGTTAGAAAGTGGTGTTACGCTGTGTCTGTGTATACCGCAGATGAAAAATATTTCTGCGTGAAATATTGACGTTTGTGTTAAACGAACATGCCGAGAACTTGCAACAATTCGACAGATTCATTCTGCTACATATGGGGAGAAATGATTTTCAAGGGACAAAGTAGACCATTGTCACCGTTCATGAAGACAGCCTACCATCTGTACTTCGGGTGTAAAATCGGCGACAAGGATCGCGTTTGGGCTCCGAAACAAAGGATGGTTGAAAGGTACACATAAATCGATGCCGTTCGCCGTACCTATGGTTTGGTGAGAGCCCCGTGATCATGTTTCAGACTGTTACTTCTGCCTGACTAATATAAAAGGTTTCTCAATAAACATGAAGCATAAAATACAGTATCCTAACTTGGATTCCGCGAGGAAACCTGTGAAACATGTTTGCCTGTACCTGTACCACCAGATGAAAAATACCCTGTGCAGTGTTTCATCCGATGAAGAACCTGCTGCTTGTGAGGATGTTGCACAATCTTCGAGTACACAGTCAGATCCCAATTACGCTCCAGTGCCTGCCACTAATGAACCACATGTGATAAGTCAGGAAGACTGAATGGTCTGATCTGAGACTTAAATCTTCCCAAGTCTAAGGCCCTGTTCCTTCCCTCACGACTTCAACAATAGAATCTACTAAACCAAGATGCGAATATATCTATGTATAGGAAAAGAGAGGTGAGCCTAGTTCCTACATTTACAAAGGATGGTGATTTGGTGTATTCGCAGAAAATAAAGTACAAACAGTTCCAGTGGTCTGTATGCGCTGACCTTAAGGTTATTGCTATCCTCACCGGTTTACAAGGAGGTTACACAAAGCACTGCTGCTTCTTGTGTCATTGGGATAGTCGAGCCAAAGGTCAGTACACCATCACAAAATGGCCGCCAAGGAAGCAACTGGTCCCAGGGGAGATGAACGTGGCTAAGGAACGTCTTGTGGATCCGGAGAAAATATTCTTACCACCACTTCATATCCAATTAGAGCTCATGAAGGTCTTCGTCAAGGTCCTGAACCGGGATGGTGAAGCATTTAATCATCTCATAAAACTATTGCCAAGACTCAGCGAGGCCAAGGTGAAAGAAGGTGTTTTTACGGGACATCAAACCAGAGACGTTTTTAAGGATACTACATTTTCTTCTAAGGTTAATGAAGTGGAAAGTGAGGTTTGGGAGGCCTTTCGAGAAGTGTGCAGTAACTTTCTAGGGAATCATAAGTCACCTGATTACAAAGACATTGTGGGAAGGTTAATTACTTCATTTCGTAACATGGTCCTAAAGTTACAGCACCATATGTCCCTAAAGTTACACTTCCTGCATTGCCACCTGGACTTCTTCCCTGAAATATACAGCTTGGGGGAGGTCTCTGACGAACACGGGGAAAGGTTTCACCAGCAAATAGCTATCATGGAGAGGCGCTACAGTGGTAAATGGAGCGTGAATACGTTGGCAGACTTCTGTTGGAATATGACATGAGAGACACATTATAGTAATTACAAGTGGAGTAAGAAAACCAAGTAACAGGTAAGTGTTTAACTTTTTATGCAATTTTATCTGCATAATTTATATTGATATTTAAATTATAACGTGCAAATTATTATGGGTGTAGAATAGCATCTTTGGGCAGATATTGAAACATCCCCCCTCCTCCCTGAAAACTGGTACGTCCTGGAGAAAACGGGTTACGGATTCGAACTCAGGAGCTCGAAATCTATAGAAATCACCTATTTTCGTTCGTGGGAGCAAAAAAAAAGTTACATTTTGCCAACCAGTGATATATATCATTTCATTTAAAACGTAGCCATTATTTTAATTCTAAAAAAATGTTACATGCCATTTCCATTATAGTTTAGTACAATTCAAACTCAATACTTTTAATCACACTAATATTCATCACTTGAGTGGTCTTGTAATTTGAGGGTGTAGTATATTTGAAGTAGTTTCTTCGAACGTTCGAAGCTGAGGCGGTTCGTTGTGACATTACGGACAAAGGACCAATTTAAGAAAAGTCTTTCAATTTGCGCTGAAGATGCTGGAATGTTCAGTAACTTCATAGCAAATTCTGACAACTCCTTATGTTGCCGATTAGCGAAATACCAGAATGTGCATGGTGTTGTAATTCCCTTCTTCATAAGTTCTCCAAATTTTCTAGATTTTTCCCGATATTGCTGTTAGCTAGTTAATTCTGAAGGACCGAGGTTTTCCAACAGAAACTCCTCTACTTGTTCGTGATGCTTTTCGTTCAATTTCAGACCTTGGTACAGTGGATGGAGATTATTAGCTGCTGACTGTATATGTTCAAGTATTGATTTTTCCTTTTTTCTACATGTGTGAAGAGATTCACATGGGCATCAAAGAAACGAAAATTCATCCACAATTCAACGGCTTCTGCAACACTTGCCTCTGTGTTTTGGAATGCAATTATTAGTTCACTCACTGGATTAAGTACTGCGAGTGTATCGGAAACTTCTTGGACAAAGCCACTGTCATAGAGGAGGGATTTAACAGTACAAGGTATTTTATCAACTTCATCATTGACAACAACTTTCCTCATTGCAGTAAAATTATTACAAAGGGAAATCAAAGAAACGAAAATTCATCCACAATTCAACGGCTTCTGCAACACTTGCCTCTGTGTTTTGGAATGCAATTATTAGTTCACTCACTGGATTAAGTACTGCGAGTGTATCGGAAACTTCTTGGACAAAGCCACTGTCATAGAGGAGGGATTTAACAGTACAAGGTATTTTATCAACTTCATCATTGACAACAACTTTCCTCATTGCAGTAAAATTATTACAAAGGGACAGGCATGCATCCCTCTGAGAGCTCCATGCCTCAGAGAGCCACGCCTCAGAAAAACAGCAAATATTCGCTAGGTACCTTACAATTGGAATGAAGTGGGGTGCGGTCACACTGGACGAAATGAACAATCTAGCTGTGCAAAAGTCCAAAATCAAGTTGCTTGGAATTGCATCCATTGTACCCATAATCAGTCACAAAGAAATCACATATGACAAGAACAGGAGTAGAAAAATGTGACGTTCTGCAGGGAAATGGATTTGCACGTATAAAAGTCGGGTTGTGATACAGCATCAGGTATTTCTAATGGTGGTTAGATTTAGAGGTCAAAGTTAACCCATCGTGCTCAGCGTTTGCTCGACTGTTAGGAAATGAGAACTGCTGCATTTGCTGCTTACAGGAATGTACTACGATTGAAGTACAAATTGACTGAAAAATTAAATGCGTTTACCTCAAATAGCACACGTACATCTGATGTTCGTACAAAAAATATGTGATATTACACTTTAAGGAAAACAATAAAGATATCCACGTCGAAAATTGCTTATGTGCAATAAATGAATGTTTTCGAATGCAATAATAGTGACATGAGCTGCAGAGAACTGCAGTCTGTAGATGAAATGAAATCTTGGAGTTTTACTTCCCACGATTATGCCAGTTAGGCTAAAGGAGACGGTGATGATGAGTAATGAATGAAATGGTGGAATTAAGAAAGTGGGAGGAAACGGGAGAACCCCGAGAAAACCCACGCACACGGTGGTTGTCCACCACAAAGTTCACTTGGCGTGGGCTGGGATCGAACCTAGGACCCCAAGCGCCAGAGGTGAACGCTCTACCACTGAGCCACCGCGGCCCCAGTCTGATGATGCGTCTAATAGTTTCAGATACGGTATATATATATATATATCCCGGAGAAAACTGTTTGATATTTGACGTGAAGGAAAAAACCTAACTGCCAGAAATGCTGCAGTTGCAACATATGTCTGGAGAAGACTGGGACTGGAGAAGACAAACACAGATGAAAACGAGTCAATTTCTGTCACTTTGGTACACTTTGCAATCAAAATTGTTTACTTGCTGCTGAATGTACTCGTTTTGATCTGTGTTTGTCTTCTCCAGTCCCAGTCTGCTCCAGACATATGTTACAACTGCAGCATTTTTGGCAGTTAGGTTTTTTCCTTCACGTCAAATATCAAACAGTTCTCTCCGGAATCCAGATACCGTATCTGAAATTATTGAACACATTATCAGACTGCAGTTCCCTGTAGTTCATGTCACTATTATTGCATACGAGAACATTCATTTATTGCACATAAACAATTTTCGAGGTGTGACTGATTATGGGTACAATGGGTGCAATTCTAAGCAACTTGATTTTGGACTTTAGCACAGCTAGATTGTTCATTTCGTCCAGTGTGCACCGCACCCAACCTCATTCCAATTGTAAGGTACACTGGCTAATATTTGCTGTTTTTTTCTGAGGCATTGCCGATATTACTCCGGATGAACTTAAGCAAGTAAACATAGTTTTCTAAATTTCTCATTCTCCCTTCATTGCTTGGCACAAACCACATGAAAATTGGACTTCACTTAGAAATTCTAAACAAATAAAATCCATGAGCTTCAAAGAAATCACCCTGTATAAAACGACAACCATGCATGTTGTTCCGTATAGCTGCGAAACATGTTCGCTTACTCTGAGGGAAGAACGTAGACTGAAAGTATTTGAGAACAAGATCCTGAGACAAACATTCGCACCGAAGAGGAGCAAAAATGGGTAATGGTGAAAAACTTCAAAACGAGGAACAACAAAATTTATACGGTTTACCAAACATTGTTAGAGTTATCAAATCTAGAAGGTTCAGGTGTTCAGGTCATGTATATTGAAAAAAATCCATTATCCAGACAGAGGTATATTGTACAAATATACGGTATCCTTATTTTTACTACATAAATCAGTACGAAGCATACGTTATCCATTTCCTACATATGTATTGCCCTTGGGTGTTACATCTTCCCGTTGTAGGATGTATGCCATTTAAGTCTTCCGTATATTACACACATAAAATGTTCGATACGACAGCTTTATGTTACATACGTCCATCTGTATGTCCGTCTCCTTTACCCAAACCGGCATAAAGGTGGGACGTAAAAGTTAAACATTTTATTTCATTTTTTCCATCTGTATGTGAAATCCTTTCCGCCAATATACAGTTTTTTTTTTTTACTTCGTACAGAAAGTACGCTCATTCGGAATACTTATACGGAAAGTACGTATCAAATATACTTTTTGAGTTATACGTATGTTGTACGTTAAGTCCAAAACTACATGATATACACATGTAACCTACGTTTTTACGTACGCTAGATACGATATTTTCCTCAGTGTAGGCAGGATGGAAAACTCTTTCAAAGTCGTAACTGGAAGACCAATCGTAAAACTACTATTAGGAAGACCTAGGCACAGATGGGAAGACAATACTAAGGTAGATCTTGCAAAAATAGGAATACAAAGTAGAAACTGGATCTAGTTGGCTAAGGATAGAAGTCAGCGGATAGGTTTTGTGAACACGGCATTGAACCTTCGCGTTCCATAAGCAATAGAGTTAGTTACATAAATTGCTTCTTGGTGTTTATTGATTTTCCTTTGCAGCTTGTATACTACTTTCAATAACTGTAAATGAATTCAAATGTTAATCACACAGTTCGTTCACACTCAGGGGCGCCCATCAGGGGGGCAAGGTGGGGCGCTTGCCCCCCTAAGAGTAAATTGTACATGAGAATATCGAAAACCCAATAGAATTTTTACATTAGTTACAGCAAAATTTGAAACTATGCTTATACTTACCCCCTCGTGGAAACCACAACATGGTCGCCCTTGTTCTGACTGCTTTTTTTTTTTAACATATTAATTTTTGTTTTGTTGTCTATTACGTGGGTAATGAAAACTGGCATGAAAATTAGACGGAACTAGAGATGTGTTGAAAGTTGCAACAATAGAGACCGGTTTTGGCGACAAACAAAAACCATACTTCCATAATCGTAATAATGTGATAGAACAAGTTGTTAATTGTAAATTTCCAACAACCGGAAAAAAAAGAGGAAAAGAAAAGAAATAAGAAAAAAGTACGTGGATTATTTGACAGAAGATTCAACATTCAACTGTAGGCAACAGGGTGATCACTATGTACTACACTATTCTGTTAACCAACGTTATCTTTTTAAGTTTTTAAAACAAGTGATATCTGAATACAACGGAATAATATACTCAGTAAATGAATAAAAAAGAAGCTCGAAGAAATAGTGATGCCATCCCGTGGGAAAATCCTATTTTCTCGGATTTTTTCACAATTTCTCCAATAGGGATAAGGGTATTTTCATAGAAATTATCAGTATATAGGCCTATAAGATTTTTCATACATTTACCTCAGTGACGCCAACAAACTTTGATTTGGGTGGGAAACATAGGCGCCCGAAGGGGGGCTGGGTGGGGCCCAACCCTCCCCTGGCACACGAAAATGTATTAAATTTCTCAAGATTTTCTTTAAAAAAAAATACCAAACGTAATATAGCAACTAGGGATTTTAGCCTCTTGCCCTAGAAACTTTTCTTCGGGCGCCCATGGTAGAAAATAAACTAATGAGTTTCAAGAAACGTGGAATCAGAGCTAACTGTCAAATTTTGTTACTGTAAAATGCCTGCTAGTATAGAAGTGATTTATACAGTGACTTTAGAATCTTAAAAAAAAAAAAAAAAACACCATGGAACTTATTAACAACCCTTGTATTAAAAAAAAACAAAAAAAAAAAAAAAAAACGAGAAAGAACCCTCTTCCAAAGTGTTCCGCACGAAATTACTTGAGAATGAAACTTGCCTTATCTAGTTTCGTTGCGTTGCATCATAGATTACGACACAATTGCAAAGTGCAAATAATTTCGTACAAACAAAATATACTTGTTTTCTTCAACATTTTCAATTCTCTCTCTCTCTCTCTTAATTACTTATTCAAAAAGTGTTTGATTAACGTAAAATGTTTGAATTCACTCATATATTGAAGAATGTAAGTCATATTCACTAGCTCCACTTTTTATATTTTATTCATTTTGAATATTTTGTAGGCCGTGGGAAATTCAAGAGCAAATGGTAATTTCTGCCTCCCGAGATGGGATCTTATAACGTTTCAGGTTGGTATCATCTGCGGAGAAGTGCTCTTCTTCGTTCAGGTACATTACGATATTGGCGGTTGGATACATTCTGTCAACCTTATGATATTATCGAATATTTCAATAACCACACACACTAGATATAGAAATGGCATATATTCTAAAATCTACATATTCTTCGAATTGAAGTTAGTAAAGAATAAAGAAAGAAGTGATTAACTAAAAATATCGAACAAATTCGGCTTTCAATTTCTAATTGGGGAAATTTGTTGATGTCAGTGCACACTTACCTGGAGTGTCGATTAATCTTTAAATTGTTTCTCTCAAGTTTCGTATCTCCATTAACTGGTTTATTTCACTCGAATATGGCAGCCTCTTACTGTTTCATTAAAATTATTACTCACTTAAAATCATTAAATTACAATAAATAGTTAGTAGTCAGTTTGTCAGGAATACCTTGATCCAGGTGTTCATTAGCCATATACAGAGAATATGCTCCTGGATTATGTATCCAGTATCAGTATGAATACTTCAGTACATTGAAGTATTCAAACTATCAGTATGAATACTTCAATGAAGGAATCAGGGAAAACTTCATTGTAATCAGTAAAGTAGCTATTGTGTCAAATTCAGCAATATTATCCATACATAAATGTTACCATGTACCCCACACTTTATTATACGGAAGTAATATTTTACGAAACGCAAATAAACAACGTGATTTTTATCATGCATATGTTTCTTTTCATACTGAGAGTTTGCTGAGACGAATTGTCATAAGCGACGATCAGTGGATGTTCTGGGTGCAGTCCGAATGTGTAAAAATAGTGGTTGAGCAAGGGCCAACTTCCAGACCCGGTCGCCAAACAGGTATTTTTCAAGCATAAAGTATGCTCTGCGTGTGTTCGAAGTATGAGGAAGTAGTACACCTCGAGTACATTACCAAAGATCGTTCAGTCAACACTGACCTTTATTATGAACAATTGGAGTGGATGTGTGCTGCACTACGCAAAAACGTATTCTGCATTGGCGAACTGAAAGCGCACATTGCTGAGGCAGTAATACCACTAAACCATACTCGGATCGAAAAAAAAAAAATAAATAAAAAATCAGGAACTTGATGGTATCACACTGACAACACTAGACATATAGCCCTTGCTGTGCCCATTCGGATTACTGTATATTTTAGTTCATGGTGGACATTCTGAAATCACAATTCTTCGCCAACCAGCAGGAGGTGAAAACAGTAGTGGTTACCTTCTTCGCATCTAACAACGTAGAATCGACGTCAAATCAAGGAACTGACAGGAAGTTGGCTGCAAACAGTCTGCTTTCATTGTGCTGTAATAAACAGATATGTTGTGTACCAATCATTTCAAGACTTATGGCTGAACCTTGTATTTATAAAGTGACCAAAGTAAGGACGCGTTTGAATAGTAATTAATCAATCTTTGTACATAGTCGGCTTGAGCTTTTATAATTTGAATTTGATTGAAATCCGTATCTTACGCGGGCGAGGAAGTTAAACATTTTCGCAAAGAAAAACGGCAGCAAATTCTGCCTTTCCTCTAGGAATTTGATACTTCATTTCAGATGAGTTTATTATTTCTTTTCTAGTCAAGTGAATATCATTAATGGTGAAATGTGATTCAAATATCCTTTCAAAGCCTCCTATTACTCATAACTCTTTTCTTCTCGTGTGACGAATGGGATGTTCAGCTACTATTGTATAAGATGAGTTGAGTGTAGTTCACTAGCACACTCGAAGAAGACGACGAAAGTAACTCTTTAAAAACTACTTATTTATAAATTTTTCGGGGCATCTATGACTAGTGATGATAATTTTCCGATTCATAAAAACATACTCCACTTATTCCTATATCGTTGTTTAGCCGTGATGTGAGGTGGAAAATTTTCTTCTATATTTTCCCAGAAAATTTTGCGTTCTAAACAAATATCAGTGATCAAGTAACAATTCCTCAGTAATCATAAAATTGATTGAATTCATGTATAGAAATGTTAAAAAGTGAAAGATCGTTTAAAGAATCTGAAAATTTTCATGGCTCAGACAATTTTCAGTACTATATAGGAACAACTGAAACAATTTTTCATGAATCGAAAAATTGTCTGTCCTGTATGGAAAAAGTGAAAAACTTTTTATGTGTTGAAAACTTTCATCATTTTGAAGCAAAAATAAAACAACTTTTTGTGAATCGGAAAGTTTTATTGTTCTTTAGAAACAAGTGAAAGGAATTTTCATGGATCCGGAAAATTTTCATTGCGATGTAGAAGCAAGTGTAAAAACTTTTCATAAGCCTGAAAATTTCGGATATTATGTATAGTGATGTTAGATGGAAAATTTTCCACTATCTTTAACTGCACGTTGAGCTATAAAATTCAATTCCTGTAGAGGAAAGTTAGACAGCAACAAATTATAATTTTCCAATTAGCTTTCGGGAACCGGAAAATTTTCTAATATTTCAAGTTTGGAAGTAAAAATTTACATAGTGTTTCTCTCTCTCTTTCTTTCTCTCTCTCTCTCTCTCTCTCTCTCTCTCTCTCTCTCTCTCTCTGTGTGTGTGTGTGTGTGTGTGTAAAGTGCGAGGATTATACATCTAGTTCGTAGAGAACAGAGAGTTGATTTTGAGTTCTACGCCCCTTTCAGCAGCGAGGCTATATGAGACGGGATCAATTATCGTGGAATGCGAACTATATGAGCTCCCGCCGGGAATCGAAGCCAGGTTTCCAATGTCAAACGCGCGTATGCTAACCGATTAGCAAGGAAGGACCTGGCAGAGATAGATAGATAGATGGATAGTCTCTCTCTCTCTCTCTCTGTAAATTTACTTCCCAACTTGAAATACTAGAATTTTTTTCGGTTCCCGAAAGCTAATTGGAAAATTATGATTTGTTGCTGACTAACTTTCCTCTACAGATATTCAATTTTATAGCTCAATGTGCAGTTAAATATAGTGGAAAATTTTCCACCTAACATCATTATACATAATATCCAAAATTGTCCGGCTTACGAAAACTTTTTTTCCACTTGTTTCTACATCATAATGAAAATTTTCCGATCTATGAAAATTCCTTTCACTTGTTTCTAAAGAGCAATAAAGCTTTCCGATTCACAAAAAGTTGTTTTACTTTTTGCTTCAAAATGATGAAAATTTTCCGACTCATAAAAAGTTCAATTTTTCCAAAGAAGACAGAAACTATTTCGATTCATGAAAAATTGTTTCACTTGTTCCTACATAGTACTGAAAATTGTCTGAGCCATGAAAATTTTCAGATTCTTTAAACGATCTTTCACTTCTTAACATTTCTGTACATGAATTCAATCAATTTTATGATTACTGAGGAATTGTTACTTCATTACTGATATCTTTTTTAGAACGGAAAATTTTCCAGAAAAATATAGCGGAAAATTTTCCACCTCACATCACTACCTATGACATTAAGCCCGTCAATATGAGTAATGATATTTCAGTGATCGCACTACTCGCAGGAAGGAGAAGGAAGAAAGAAATGAAGAGCGAAAGAAGCGCTCTTCGACCTGTATGTTAGGTACGGTCTCGGCATTTGCTTGGTGTGAATGAGGAAAATTCAGGAATAGTTGAATGAGAATGGCTGGCCTGAAGTAACTATTATACCTTTTCAACCTAATGTCCCCACCAGGAATAGAACTCGGGACCACTCATATCCATGGTGATAGCGTTAGCGACTACGATACCCGGGACCACATGATGTATTTTGTTTTATTACAATTGAATAAATATATTTTACTTATCTACAACTTTACAAAACGTTTCTTTATTATTTACTTTATTTTATTTTCGATTTTTAAACTTGTTTATTGTCCTAACATTTTGTGATAAAGAAATTCTATTTCAACTCATTGTGAATGAGCTTCGAACCACACGGTTTGGTATGGCACAGATATTTCTTGGAACCAGTTAACCGCGTTATGAAGGGTATTCCCGTTTTGGTGTACGAGACTATAGTATAAAATATAAAACTCAAGTACAACTTAATGCAACACACACTTGATTGGATAAAATTATCGTTATTTTCATGCTCTATACTACTACCAAGCTCTTGTTTTTAATTAGAATAGTACCATTACACAATTACCTGACGTGTTACAGATCATTTCTACCGTTAAAAATAACACTAAACAATATACAAATATTTACGTTATATTTGAATACCACGCAATATAAACTTTATTTATTGAACGGACACAATGTTTGAATTAGAAATAATCACTTAAGTAAATATGAAAATCATATCATTGTTGGAGTTTTTGTTGTTGTTTGTTTAAGCAAGCGTTTGATTGAAAAATAGCTCAAAACGAGAAGAAATTGATTTTATAAAGAGTGTAACCATGCTTGCGTGAATGCATGGAATATTCATTTATATTCCCTTCAATTCAGGAAGAAGTAAAGATTTTATCAAAGTAGAGCAGAAATAAACACGTAAACAAGAATAACGTGACTAACGTGGCAAACTAACAATGGTGATAATGTCACGTAATATATATGTGTTCATAACCACGTTCATTGTTTGAGATACTACGTAAATGAAATATTTCATTCAGAATTTTATACTAACATAATTTAATATCGTATATACAGTTTGTGTCAAAACAACACCGACAACGTTTGGAAGGTGATTCCTGACACCTAGATAAGACAAAAAGTATAGACCAACTTGGGTGCACAAATGCTTCCTATCGGAGTTCCAGGCTGCCGAGAACATGAAACAGTAAACTTTAAAGGTTCATAGCTCCAACACTATGGGACCTACCGTAGTCGGGTCCAGACGTTATTTAGGAAGTACGAGGATCATTCAATAAGTAAAGAGACAAAGTCTATATTTTTAACACTAATCAATGTTTTTTTTTTTTTTGTTTCAGGGGTGTTAGCTGGCAACCTTGGGATATGCTCTGATCTGCTGTTTCGTAATTTTATGTCAACATAACTTCAAAAATATCAATTCATCAAGGCAAGTCCTCTAGAAGATTGCACCTTAGAAGAACAGCGCTCAGTCATTAGGTTTTTAGTCGCAGAAGGTGTAAAACCAAGTAAAATTTTTTCTCGAATGTTGAGACAGTACGGTAACAGTTGTATGAACCGTGCGAATGTGTACAAGTGGGTTGATCGGTTTAAAAGTGGCCGAACAAGTGTAGGTGATGAACCCCGATGTGGACGTCCAGTAGAAGTTTCTGGTTCTTCGTTGGAATCGAGGATTGACGGACTTATTCGTGATAACAGAAGAATTACTGTTGAAATGATAGCTGAGGAAGTTCAAGTAAGTGTTGGAACTGGACCACTCAAAGACGCCCTACGTGGAAAAAGATTTGCTAACAATGAGGAAGTTAAGGCAACGGTGCAAAGGTCGCTTCGGGGTAAATCGAAAGAGTTCTTCGCCAAGGGAATTAGGAAGCTGCAAGAAAGATGGGACAAATGCATAACTGTAAAGGGTGATTATATTGAAAAATAGCCTTAGTTTTGAAAGATTGAAATAAATCCTTATTGAGCTATAGCAATTTGTCTCTTTACTTATTGAATGCCCCTCGTAGTATGTGTCCTATTAAAATATCCATGTTTCAGAATTCTGCGGTACTTCCGCAACAATTTTTATAGGGGTAGTTGGAAAGTATTTCAAATTGTATGACAGTAGCCAAACAGCCTCCATAAAAATTGTAACGTGAGTACCTTGGGATTCTGAAACCTATATTTTTGGATATCACAATATTACAGCGTTTCCCAACCGGTGTGCCGCGGCATACTGGTGTGCCGCGAATGGGCCGCTGGTGTGCCGTGAGGAAATCGAAACAAATTATAAATTCTATAGGAATCAAATGCAAGACATAGGGGAAAATGTATATTTGTATTTCACATTACTATAAACCTCTACTATAAATCTACAATTTTAAGTTTCATACTGTGTTATTTTTCTGTACATTTTTAATGATGGAAAACGTATTTATCATTATCATGACCATTATTGCTTCTTTATTGCTGCAGACTATTTCGTAACTTGAAATTTTAACATATCATTCAATAAATTCAACAAAGCAAATATGCATACATTTGTGTTTTAAAAGGATAGGAGATTTGTTTATTTATTCATTATTTAGTGATCTTCCATTTTAGTTAAAGATTAGGTACAGTTTTCGAAAGAGAAAGTGGATTTTTAAAAACCCGAGTCCTGATTTCATTGCAATTGTTTTCCATTTTAAAATTAAAATGAAAAATAAGCATAATAATTTACGAGGGGGGAAAAATCAGTGATCGAGCTTTCTTCTCTGTAAGGAAATCAGTAATCACAAAAAATACCACGGTATTTTATATTTACAAATAATATATATATATATATATATATAATGGGTGTGCCGCGAGAATTCAAGTTACACCTATAGTGTGCCGCAAGTTGAAAAAGATTGGGAAACGCTGCAATATTAGTTCCTAAGTGAAGATTTGACCCGACTAAGATAAGTCCCATACGTTTGGGTCTATGGACCGTTAAAGTTAATTTTTTCATGTTAATTTTGGAGCTATGAACCTTTAAAAGCTTCATTTTTTATGTTTTCGGCAGTCTATAACTCCGAAGGGAAGCATTTGTGCACCCAGGTTGGTCTGTACTTCTTGTCTTATCTTGGTGTCAGGAATCCTCTTCCAAATTTTGTTGGTGTTGTTTTGAAACACCCTGTCTATCTCCAAATATTACGATCATATATTTACTCGTCTTTGGTGTTGAATAAAATATGTTTCCCACATCAAATAGGAAACCTTAGGTTAGGATAGCTAGTCATAAGTAGGATAATTATATCACGTGCAACTTTCTCTGAGCAGTCAGGACTATTAACTCCAACTTGCGGATTACTTCTCTTTATTATAGTTATTGTTGTTGAAGTTTTGTGTTCTTTTTCCATATTTTTCCTTTTGGAGAAACGGGGAAACTAGATTTTACGATGAGATTAGAACTACTGTAATGTATTCAATATTCTCCCACCGGATTCGAACTTGAGACCACTACAGCAGAGACGCGTCGGGTAGTAGTAGACCAGCAGGGAAGGGTCGAGCTACTGCTGTTACTTTTCTAGTAATTATTATGTGAATCTAATTTCTCATTGCTTTCAACAAAAGTGAAACATTCATAATAATAATAGCAAAGAAAAAGGAAAGGAAATTAGTGTTGTTTCCTTCGCAATGACTCAGTATACGCTGATGAAGAAAACGTAATTTCCGTTTTCTGTTCAGCTAGCTGGTTACAAACAAACCAACTTTGAGCGGATTATATGAAGAAGTTTACATGGTACTCGCCTATGAAAATGATTTTTCGTTTTCGGATATAATGATAACAGTTTTAGAGGTACTGCATTTTTTCCCCAAGAATGAAATTAGAAATATTGTACTACATAATATAATAAAGAGAAACAACAACAAAGCCACACTGTACGACAAGCGATATAATGATTAATTATTTATTGGGCGAACAGATATATCTCAATCTTTTTTAAGGACACTTTCTCTCCTTGCTTATTCTGCCAGAAAGAATTTAAAATACACATATTTTTAGCAATATCTTCCTTGTTCTTTTTAGTTTTGTTTATTTGATTGTGACATTTTAAGGCTAATGTCGCTGTTTGATATATACTAATACTCAGAACACTACAAAATCGTTTCTTAGTAAACTGATAATTGAATCACACGTTTAAAGGCATACTATAATCTTCGAACAGTGCCTGTCCCAGCATGGAATGTGATACTCGCCTGCCTCCGCTCTTTCCGATCCTCAAAAGCGTAAGTTCGATAACAATTTTACCTTTGTGGTTACATACAGTATATGTGTAAAAATTTGAAACACTTCATACAATAGAGATTTGCAGGCAATGGATGATTTTAAAATTGGTAAATCGGCGTTACATATACATGTAAGACAATCGCATGTAAGTAATCACAAGCTAACGTAACCGTACCTTACCGCATATGAATGTTGGTAAGAGTATAGTACAGGCAATATAGTAAAGTTTAAACCGGACTTGTTAATTTGCCTCTTTCCGTTTGACATAAAATATATTTGTTTCATCCTATCGATCTACGCTAAGTAAGCATGAAAAATACGGGATCATTTTTTGAAAATTTGTGTAAAATTTGTCTAATCTACGAAAATACTTATGTGCAAGAAAATTATTTATGTAGAGGGAGAACATAGGAACAGCGTTAAAAATGTGCCATGGTTACTATAAAATTGAAATGCAAATCCACTTGTAGTGATTACTAGTCCTGGCTAGTGTACACTTTTCGTACCTGTCTTTCTTTCCACATATACTCAACTTCACTGATCCATCTGCTCCCTACTAATGCATCCTTACATGCGCTCGAGCTTCAAGCTGCCCTTAATCATCATAGATATTGTTACTGAAGTGACCACCCGTCAGATAGGGACCGGAGGGCATTAAAACCGATTGGAGCAGCTAAAAAGACCACTGCAATGAAAATTACATCTCAACTCAATTCCGGCGTACAGAACATGGTTTCATCGAAAACATGGGACAGAAACTTCATAAAATGAAAATTCATGGCAGGGCCGCTATCGCCAAACCCCTGGTCACAGCAGTTAATGCGAACAAGCGTATCCAGTGGTGCACGGACCACAAGGCATGGACTTATGAGCAGTGGAAACACGTAATGTGGTCCGATGAATCGACCTTCACCTTGTTTCCAACAAGCGGTCGTGTTTACGTATGGAGAACACCGTCGCAGGCCTGTGATACAGACTGTCTGCTCCCAACTGTAAAGCATGGGGGTGGTTCTGTTTCAGTATAGGCAGTGATATCGTAGTTTTCTGCACTTACCATCATAGCCCTGCACGGAATGATGAAAGCAAAATTTTTTGAGGCCATTTTGGGGTACTAAGTTCTACTCATGGCCCAAATATTGTTCACTGATGGTGATGGCATCTACCAAGATAATTTGGCACCCTGTCACGCTGCAAAAACGGTGAAATCATGATTTGAGAAGCGTGACCAGGAGCTATCACACCTCCCATGGGGCCCACAATCACCAGATCTGAACATCATTGAGCCATTGTGGTCTGAGTTAGAAAGGCGTGTTCGGTCTCATTACCCTCCACCAGCATCCCTTACGGAACTGGAGCATGTTTTGGAGGAACATTGGTACAACATACACCACTATTCAGGAGCTGTATACGTCCATTCCACGTCGGATCCAATCTCTTTTGGACGCAAAAGTAGGCCCCACACCATACTAGGTATGATTTTCACACTTTTGCAAACGTTTTACTGTATATATATTTTTTGTCCAACTCCTGCATATTCACTGCTGTTCGTAAAAAAAGTAGCCCCTTTTCATAATTTCAAGACTCACAGGTGCTACATACAATGCCGTTGAAACTACCTTAGCAACCACCTTAGCAACAGGTTGTTTGCAACCAATATGACTTCACCTAGTAAAATTCACAGCAGACGACTTTAGCAGCGTATTGTCCAAGACAAAATATTGTCTCTAAGGATGAACTCCTGTATCATTAAGTGTTTTCGAAATCTTGCACTCCACTTTGTGTATAGTCCGTGTTAGTAAACATGAATACAACTCGACTTTTGTATTACCCTGTGTATTCAATGGAAATATTCTCAACCGGTCTATTGACGTGAATCTACTAGGATGACCCGCATTTGATAAAGACAGCCTGGAACACGTTAATGAACTTCATGTTTGGAATGTTCTTGCATTTTTTTAAAGTTTTCCTCTCTTCGAATATTGCTATTCACTGAAGCATTCAAATTAGAAAAGGAAATCAATAACATGTTTGTTACAAATCTTGAGGAAGAGCTCTGAAGAATATAGGATGAAAATAAATGATAGAAAGACAAAAGCAATGATGATTTTAACGAAGCAGTCGCTTTTGAATGTAGACGTAAGAGAGGAGAAATAGAACAGGTGATAGCGTGGATAATATTATTAGTGATCGTAAGAAGTGGGAACATGGAATAAAAGCATGGATAGGAATGGCGAAAGAAGCCATCAGAATCAAGAGTGGAGAAAAAAACTCATAAAATGCTTCATGTGGAGTATTGTACTATTTGGAGGAGAGACATAGACATTGCGGAAAAGTGATTAAAAATGACTGGGAACTTTTAAAATGTGAGTTTGGAGAAGGATTGAAACAGTTAGCTGGCTCGAGGCGAAAATCAATGACAGAGTGTTAGAAATGTGGAGTGGGAGCAAAGAACAATCTTAGATATTATTTAAAAGAGGAAGATAAACTGGTTGAGACATTGGAGGAGAAAGCACTGTATATTCACGGAATTGCTAGAGGGTATGGCGACAAGAAAGAGGGGATGAAAAAGGCTTTAGTTCATGCATGGCATTAAGAAAAAGTGGAACCTAAAGACGAACAGATTAGCAGAAGATCCTGAAGATTGTCAATTGTGGCAAGTGTCCTGCCAATAATTGCAGAATGCCTATGATGGTAACTTTTCGCATTCACAAATTTCTCTCATTCCCGTTGCGTGTATTTTGCATCTCGTTAAGTTTCACCGTTTTACTCGGATGACTTTCTAGTTGTGATTATTCCCTGAAAGTAATGAGTCAGAGTCCAAAGGTGAAGAAGTGATGCAATCTATTTCAATGGAGTACAAAAATAAAATTAATGAAGAGGAACAAAGTAGAAAGAAAAAAGTGTTTTTCATTAAGCTTCAGCTGACACAGAAAAATTCCATAACCGGGAAAACAGCTAATATATTCTGTTTTAGATAAAGTTGTATGTTTTAGATATTATAATTTCAAATTAGGAAAAAAATGACAGTTCTTATTACTGTTGTTGGTACATATACTTTATTCCATATCTATTGCATTGTAGGACAGCATTGCCTGTTTTGTTAATTCCCATAAACGTTGATTCTTTTTTTTTAAATAAGGAACTACTAAATTGCAATTTGTTTCAAAATGCTTTAAGACTGTTAAACAGTTTTGTTAGTCGCCGTATAAAAGAAATAGCATGTCTCAAGTATATATATTCTATCTGTTCGAGTTTCGATGCATTGTGGGTAGTTACTAATCGTTCAGGGGACTTCATTTCAGTTTCATCTTTTAAAACTCTTTATATGTCATAAGTGTTCGTGTTGATATTCTATATACTTTTATTTCATGTGAATGTGCGTACTCCGAGCCAGGTCTTACACAAGAACTGAAATTTGGTCATAACCATCTAAAATTCTGATCAAATTAAGTGGTTCAGTTCGCGCACGCTGAAAAGTTGCTTGAAGTTAGCTAGCTTCAAAGTTCTTAAAAATATGTCAATGTATTACTAGTAAAAAGAGATTTTAAAAAATACAAAAAGAAGAGAAAAAGTATAATGTTAATTTCAATTTCTAGTAATAATTTGTCAAATAGCTATTAGAAAATTGTTTAAAGAATAGAAAATTTGTTCTAAGAACTTTCTTTAAATACTATGAGCAATTATTCAAACAGTCAAAGAATTTGGTGAGCTATGTGAAGTTGGTCCCCAACATTCAAATAATACCAATAATTAGGTAACAATTTGTTCACTATTTTCCCATAGTTTGTTCACGCTTATTTAAGGAGAGAGAGATGAAAACTAAGTTGGGATATGTTACGCTGTCCCCACATATTCAAGATTTGAAAATTAATACTATCAAAATTTGTGTTAATATGTTCAGTATGTTCCATATGTTGTGAACGCTTATTTAAGAAGGGAGAGAGACTATAACAAGATGGTGGAGCAAATTTTAGACTTGGATACTCAATGTCACAGAGTCAATCCAAACCAATACCGACAATTATCTCGCAATCTGTTCCAATTTTTTTTTACTAGAGCCCATAGTTTTTTCAATCTTAATTAAGGAAAGAGAGATCGAAAGAAAGTGAGGATGGGACATTACTCTCCCATTCTGAATGACAGAAATTCAATTCAAACCACTACCAATAATCAGACCACAATGGGTTCCAATTTGTTTATAATGACTCATAATTTGATCACCCTTACTGAAAGAGGAGTTGAAAACAAGATTTTGGCCAATTTCATATTTACATACTCAATATATCACAAAATCAATTTAAATTAATAGCAAAAATTTCGGTATGAATTGTTCACTATCTCATAATTTGCTCATGCTTATTTAAGGAGAGAGAGAGAGAGAAAGAGAGAGAGAGAGAGAGAGAGAGAGAGAGAGAGAGAGAGAGAGAAGAAAGAAGAAAACAAGGTTGGGGAAGGGCAACTTCACACTTGCGTACTCAATGTTACAAAATCATACCAAAAACAAGTAACTATCGTTTCACAGTGTGAAACTAAGACTTTCAACTATGCGAATTCAATACTCAAACTTGAAGTAGTCCATGTATAAGTAGATTTTGCAAAAGAGTAATAATATCAAAGATACAACCTGTTCCTTGGATGCTGAATCCATATTAAAAAGTCATTACTCGCTATCACTTACTGATTTTGCTCTGTTGCAATAAGGATTGAAAGCAAGCATTTTTATCTTTCAACCACTTCTGGTTTGAATAGAGATTAAACGGAGGAGACCTATTCTTAAGACGCTGAATCGATTGCAAAAACAATATCTTGATTTGTATAATTAATTCATTTTCCTTGTACAGAATGTATGATAATTTTCCAAGCTGAAAAGAAACTTGTTCAGTAAAGAAATCATGGTTATCACCACTGCTGGGAAGCTCACGGGGCAGTCTCTCAGGCGGCAGTAGAACTTCCGCCAACTACTCAGAAAATCCCGCGAGAGAACTTTTGGTAATAACATGCGAAAGAGACCGGCCTCAGCGCTTACTGACTTTTGTTTCTACATAAAAGTTTTAACTCGAGATTTTCGATTTCGATTTGATATATCAAACAAACAAAGAGCAAGAAATTGGGGGCCCCAATCCGTACCAACTTTGCTTTATTTTGCAGACTCAATTGTTATGAATATTTTATTGAAATATTAAAAACAAAAACTTTTTTATATGAATGTACGAACACGAACTTTTCAATAGTGTAGTACTAGAGAAAATAACAAAATACGTCACGAAACAAATAAGTTACAAGGACTAGTTGTTTGTCACGTAGTTCACTCTCTCCAACCAGTATATAAGCTTCGGAAAATTAGAACTTATCATCATACATCTTCCTTCGCTATTTGTGTCTGTAACCTGCGTCTCACATTTGGACTAGAAGCCACGACGAAGATGGTCAACATTGAGTTGAGAGAGAGACCTCCGAACTACACATGTAAGTTTTATCCTTTTGAATAATTTCAGTCTCTAAGAAGAAGTAATTTCTTCTATGGCAGTCTCGTGCTAAAGGCCTCATAGATAACAGATTCTTAAATCTTGCTTTATTTGTTAATTTTTCATTATTGTAAATTACTGCAGACAAACTTGAGCTCAATTAAATATTAACATTTGATTCATTATGTCTGCATATTGTAAAATGACATATTATTATTTGTAATAAATTCATATTTTGAAAATTCTTTCTTTTTCACACATACTACTGAATTTAGCAATTTTACTGTTGTCATGAGAAAAGATACTAACCACTATAATAAAGGTAAACAAACACCATTAAATTATACATGGCTATCCCCGCAAGCAATAGAGATTAAAATATTCAAGCAGCACATTAGTTTTGCTATGCTAAATAAAAGAGGCCTAGGTTACGAAACTACTTCTTCATGAGCATTGAAATACAACATATATACGATTTCTGCGTGTCTTAAATGATTTCTGGCTTATATTTCTTTTGGTTTTAAAGTAGTTTGTAAACAATGGCTCATAGACAACAAAATAGCAATACTTCATCAACTCCTCCTTCTATAGCTTTTCCCATGTTCATAGATACCTTTTCAAATTCCGAAGGTCAAGATGCGGAAACATTCATTCAGAAATTTGAACGATTTTCTTTATTGCATAAGTTAAATGAGGATACCCAAAAACAAGTCTTCAAACTTTCGTTGACCCAATTCCCAGCACTTTGGCTTAACAGAAACGAGCAATTTCTAAATTTATCGTGGTCAGCCTTGAAGGCCAAGTTTTTAAAACAGTTTTCTCCTTCTTCTTCCTCTCTTGAGGCCACACTTTTGTTTCAGAAATGGCAACAAGAAAAAGATGAAAAACTCATTCCGTTTTTATATGAGAAATATGACCTCTCACAACGCATTACACCTCCCATGCCTTTTAAATCGTTCTTATTGCAAACGATAATATCTCTGCAGCCTAGATTTGTTCCTTTGTTTGCTCAACATCAGTTTGAAAATTTTACAGAGTTAATAAACAAAGTTCAGATTATAGAAAATTCAGATGCTTTATTACGACACAGGACGGAACAGGAACACAAGCACATTGCATTCCAAGACTCTGCTACCTCCTCTCCCTCCGCTTCGTCTTCCACGGATGAACAGTTAGAAAAAATATCAAAACAACTTGAAGCCTTGCAGGTAAATTTAGCAACGCGTGCAGAGGACAGTCAAGTCGTTGCTTCTGTTTCTCAACAACAAGGAAACCACAAACAGTATTACAAGAAATCCCGTAGTGCTTCTCCTCACAAAAATAAAAATCAAAACACTGATCAAGGTAGGCATAATAACTCACAACACAAAAATAAGAAGATACATAAGTTTTCAAATGGAAAACAAAATTCTAAGAAGTTTTATCAACAGTATTATGCTGTTCCTCCTTTCCCATATTACATGCAACCTTTTGGATAGCCATATGGTTCCTACTTTCCCTCTTTTACTCCACGAAATAACTATCCTGCGTTAGAATATGAACCATTATCAAAAAACGGGAATCAATAGGGGATGGGCATAGTATAAATTTTCAGACTCCCACCCCGCAATTTAGTGAATTAATCCCAATATATTCTCCGCCAACTAGAACAAATTCTGTATATCCAACCTCAAATTTAAATCCGGAAGCACCATCTTTTATACCTACTGCACACACAAGCTTGCACATTCCTAGAAAAAGTGACGACACTTTTCAAGATAGGCAATCATATCACTTGCCGTTCAAGGCAACAGCAAGTCAAGAGTCACATACCAGTTTCTTATATTCACAACCTAATTCCCTTGCAAGTGATATACATAATGCTACTACTATGTGTATAAAACAAAACAAGCATGATACACATGCCGTTACTCACCATACAACTCAGCCTCAGCAATCCCATACTAAAGTAACAGTCCCTTTAGTATTTAGAAATCAACTTCCTTATGTTACTGGTACCATATCAAATCAACAGTATAACTTCTTACTGGACACCGGCGGTATGACATCTCTGATACATTACTCCTTAGTGCCGCGTAATTGTAAAATATTTCAACTCACTACTAAAGTATATGGCATCAGTTCTACTCCATTACATTTAACAAAGGCAGCATACATTCCGATAGTTATAACGGGTAAGACTTTTCAAGTTTTATTCCGTATTTCCCCAATTGCCAATATTTCTATTTTACTTTCTAACAGATTTTTGACAAATCATGAGGCTAATATTTCATATAAAGCTAACACAGTCACTCTTACCCATTATGGGGACACCCATAGATATCCTAAGGAAAGTGACAAAGAAACATCATTGTCTGCTAAAGTGAGTAGAAACTGCAAATGCAATTTCTATGTTAGACAAGGTACAGCCATTCCTCCAAATTCAATAAGGTATGTTCCTCTTACTCTTGACACTCCAGTTTCGAATACTGAATTTATTGTTCAAAATCCAATCATTAGAAATATGCAAGGTTGTGTATTCATGCAAACAGCAGTAAATTCTAATAATATGTATTTACCGATTGTAAATCCGGGAAATACTAAGAAATATTTGCAGAAAGGAACACATATAGCTCAGGACGCTTTATTACCAAAGGACACACAGAAGGCTCATGTATATCTCATACGTAAACTTTACGAACCAACGAAACGACAAACGCGAAAGAGGGTGGCCAAACGTCTCGAAAAAATTAAACCATACATAGACTACAGTAAATTTAATATTAATCCTGATTTAACGCCAGATCAACAAGAGAAGATACTTTCAGTTTTAAAAAGACATCCAACATGTTTTTCTTGGCATAATAAGAATTTCCAAATTATAGACTGCTACTCTGATACACTTAATCTAGTAGACAGAGAACCATGGACATTTCCTACATATACCATTCCTTTCCGTCTTCGTGCTAAAGTCAAAGAAAAGATACAGGTGATGATTGACAATGGAATCATATCAAAATCAGATAGTTTCTATAAAAACAATCTCATTGTAGCTCCTAAACGGGATTCCAAACAAGTACGTCTTGTCTTAGATCTCAGAGAACTTTCATCCCGTTCAAAACCTGTCAGCGAATTATCCCCTGGTGTTCAGGACATTTTGGACCAATTAGCATAGGCTCGTTACTGTATAAAACATACATAGAGCAGAGCTTTCACCAAGTTAAATTAGACGAAGCAGATCAGGAATTAACCAGTTTCAGCGTGCATCAATTAGGGTTACCTCACAGTCTCTTTAAAATGAACACTTTACCCCAAGGTTTTCGGACATCAACCTTAATTTTACACAGAATAGTTAAAGAAATGTTTAGAGATTTTTCCCCTAAAGAATTTCTTTCGTATGTGGACGATTTGATTTTTTCGGGAGTACGTTTGAAGGAATGCTTAGAGTCTTAGAAAAAGTATTGCAAACTGCAGAAAAATTTGGTCTTTTGTTTAGTTTAAACAAAACTCAATTTGGAGTACAGATTTTTAAATTTCTTGGATACATAATAGATCAGGGCACCATTTCACAGGACCCTGACAAAGTTAAGGCATTAACTTCATTAGAACGTCCGAAAACTCCCAAGCAGTTAAAAGCATTCTTAGCTGCATTGCAATATAACAGAATGTTTTATAACAAACTGTCAATAGTTGCCGCCCCATTACACAAATTTGCTGCAACAAAAGAAAAGCTGTTGAAGTGGACCCCAAAATTAATTGAAGCCTTTGAGAAATTAAAACAAATGGTCACTTCAGCCCCCATTTTACAAATTTTCAACCCGTCCGCTGAACATATGCTTGTCACAGATTCCAGTTCCATTGGCTGTGCTGCGGCGCTTCTGCAGAAACTTCCTAATGAGAAACATTGGTCTATTGTACAATTTGCTAGCGCTACTCTCCCACCTAGAGTCAAAGCATACCCTATTTATTATGCTGAACTTTTTGCAGTGTTTTTCGCTCTTCGTAAGTTTTACAGATATCTAATAGGTGGACTATTTACTATTTTGACAGAGAATTTGGCATTAGTAACTGTCAAGAAAACTACAAATCTCACAGATCAAATGGTCAGATGGTTAAGCTACATACAAATTTTTGATTTTACTATTCGCCACATTAAATCCAAGCAGAATGCCCTTTGTGATTATCTTTCACGCCATCCTCTAGACTTATCCCCGGAAGAATATGAATAAATAGAACCAGAAGAACATCCCTATGCTTTCTTAGTTTTAGATAGTAATACTGATATAGCTGAATTACAACGTTCAGATCCGAAATTTTCTAAAATATAAAGGGTTTTACAAAATAAGGAGACAACTCATCCTAAGTATGCACTTTGGTCCAAGCAATATCAAATACAAGATCATAAATTATACAGAATCATTTATACACCAGCAGAAACTAAATTACGTCTATGCATTCCAGATTCATTGAAAGATACAGTCTTTCAAGAATTTCATTCGGACACCCATCCTGGTTTTCATAAGTTAAAATTTCTCATCAAAGATAGATATTACATACCTAACTTACAAAATTGGCTCCGATTAAAATTAAATGGATGCATAGAATGCAATAAATTTAAGCGTAATTATCGCCCTAATGATATTCACATACAAACATATCAGCCGTCAGTACTCTTTGACACTTGGTTTGTGGATGCTATAGGCAAATTGCCCACGTCCAATGGTTACAATTATATTTAAGTGGCTACAGAAGCAGTAACCTCCTATGTGGTGGCTAAACCTGTCAAAGATATGACTACCGGTACATTCCTACAATACATATATGAGAATATCATTTTGCAGTATGGATCGCCAAAATGCATACATATGGATAAGGCTCCGAACCACACCGCTATTAAAGTACAAGAATTTTTTAAATCACTAAATATTCAGGCAAGATATGCGCTTCCCGCATCACATCGCTCCATTGGCTCTGTAGAAGCTGCAATCTCCAAAATTCAATCTGCCATTAGGTTTTTATCTAAATTAAACCATTCCACATGGTCTCAGTATGTCCAACAAGCTGTAAGTGTTTGTAATAATAGGCCACTGACACAATCAGGTACAGCTCCTTTCACATTACTTTATGGCCAACAATACAGATTTCCAATAGATAATATCTTACAGATACCTACAAATACAGAGGACCAAGACAATAGACTATTACAAATTGATGAACTCAGGTCCTTGGTTCATTTCCATAAACATAGGATCTTTCAGCAATTAAAATCCAAAGCTCAAAATAAGCCCAGGGATTATCCTTTAGGAAGTCAGGTTATGGTTAAGAGAATGCACACAAAGAAGGGTGAGTCACCATCAATGTCTGCACTATATACAGGACCACATACAGTGAAAGCTAAGTCCTATCACAAAAATGAGTATATTATAGACATTAATGGTACATTGCAACCCATAGCCATAGAACGTTTAAAGCTTTACATCCCTGATACATCTCCAGATCCTATTTTTCAAGCCAAATATAGAAAATACATGGCTAATAGTGTACCCAAGTAGTATTATAACTATAATGTACATAGTAGATACATATGTCTCATTTCTATAAGTACTTCTTATATCTCTTATAATTGCTATATATATATATATATATATATATATATATATATATATATATATATATATATATATATATATATATATATGTAACATCGAAATGCTATACATTTCCTTTAGGTCGAGATGAGAGATGAAAAAAAATAGAAAGAAAACATATGAAGCAATAACGTAACAGAATAACTAACTAATTGAATATCATAATATTAATATTTATTTCAATGAACAGAGATACTTATTTCAATATATATTCATATTTAGTGTTTGTATATTTAGTAATATATTTAGTTGATACATAAAATATGTCTGTAAATAGTTAGAATATAGGTATAATAACATCCTCTCCCCTCCTCTTACAATCCTCTCCCCTATAATTAGTACACCAACCCCAATATAGGTCTAATACCTACTCTATTACTGAGTCATTTCTACACTCGCTAGATTCCACGACAATCAGTTCTTCCATATTCATCATATTGCAAGATTAAGATGCCAATAACAAGTCAGGTTATTCCTCCTTCTTATATATAGTCTCCCTCTCACGTCACTTCAATTCTGTTATTTCTATATTACGATTTCTATTACGGCATTTCCCGTTATGCATATACTTCTATGACATTTCTCCGAAGTGTGCGTGGTTTATTTCAAAGCCAGTTTTCTTTGAGATATGTTGAATAACGTGTGTGTATGTAATAAACCCTCTTTCCCCTTATCCCATTAAAAATTCGCGTTTTCACACCCTATATCCTAATCCCTTCTCACTCATGTATATATTATTTAAAATATTAGTTAGTAATCTCTCTCTCATCTCTCCTCATTCTACACGGCACCATGCCATCGCTCAGCTGTATCCAGCCTCCGAGATGATCTCACTTCTAGATATCACAGATGCCTAAGTAATATGGACGACCAGTCACGATAATTAACCGCAGACAGCAATCTACACAGCATTCCTGATACTTCAATTGTCATCAGCAGCATCTCATGCAGTCAACGTTCCAGTTTCCAGCAGGTGTTTCCAGTGGTTCTCCAGCAGACGCCTCATCGAAGTGAACTCAGCATGGACACGAACCAGTCACCTCCAGTGATCCAGTCTCACCTGATGGACCCCAGTTCAAACACCCACCCCACCCCATGTGTTTCACTCTTTACATTCACAACAAGACGCCACAAACTATCGTCTTCTACTATCGTTTGTGTTACATCTTGTGTTTATCTTCGCTCTCCAGCATCACTGCTTTGGTTGCTAGCGCCCATAACAGACTTGCAGATGACCAGCGGCAGTGTTAACATCTTATGACATCAGTTCGCAGCCAGGGTTTCCGTCGTCCGACATGATGTTCAGTGCAGTCATCCCACGAAGAGCTGGCCTCTCAACAAGGATACTCCCTGTTACGTCGCCCCTGCCTGAAACGCAGTCAGCGTGATTCTATGGAGTCGCGACCATGAGAATCAGTACGCTCCTGCCCATGGTTTCGTCTCTCACCAGATGCTCCATTTCTCATGTCACCGATCATCGCAGTTTATCATCAAAGGAACACGTTCCTTCTCAGCCGATCCAATTTGCTGTTTCTTCATTGTCAAGGTTAACTTTCTCCAAGAAAATAAACTCGGTTTTCAAGTCACAGTTAACCTTTATGCTTCTATGTTTATAAACACTAGTGAAGTGATTTTCAGAAAGTGAACGTGTTTTCATTTTCGTCTTTCTCTTTCCAGTGTACTCACTATATACAGTACACATACATCACTTCGAATTTTTTGAAATATTAAAAATATTATTCTTTTTTTTTAATTTGATGCTAAACATTCAAATGAAAGAACAATTTTAGCAGAAGAGGCTATGTTATGATTATTTTATTGAAATATTAAAAACAAAATCTTTTTTATATGAATGTACGAACACGAACTTTTCAATAGTGTAGTACTAGAGAAAATAACAAAATACGTCATGAAACAAATAAGTTACAAGGACTAGTTGTTTGTCACGTAGTTCACTCTCTCCAACCAGTATATAAGCTTTGGAAAATTAGAACTTATCATCATACATCTTCCTTCGCTATTTGTGTCTGTAACCTGCGTCTCACATTTGGACTAGAAGCCACGACGAAGATGGTCAACATTGAGTTGAGAGAGAGACCTCCGAACTACACATGTAAGTTTTATCCTTTTGAATAATTTCAGTCTCTAAGAAGAAGTAATTTCTTCTATGGCAGTCTTGTGCTAAAGGCCTCATAGATAACAGATTCTTAAATCTTGCTTTATTTGTTAATTTTTCATTATTGTAAATTACTGCAGACAAACTTGAGCTCAATTAAATATTAACATTTGATTCATTATGTCTGCATATTGTAAAATGACATATTATTATTTGTAATAAATTCATATTTTGAAAATTCTTTCTTTTTCACACATACTACTGAATTTAGCAATTTTACTGTTGTCATGAGAAAAGATACTAACCACTATACTATAGGTAAACAAACACCATTAAACTAAACACAATCGCAACGCTAAAGCTGGAACAAGCAATTCTAAAGGTGTTACTACTATTATCGCAAACTATTTCCACTCTATTCCGTTTCCCTGACGCAATCCCATATGAAATCAAACTCGCTGTGTTAATTAGAATTGAGTAGTAAGGCGTATTTGTTATTAAGGAACGAAGACCAACTCCTGTGTTGAAAACACAACAAACAGAGAGCAAGAGAGTTCTGCATGCATTGATATGAAAATTTGTTTGGAGTTGTTGAAATATACGGAGCAACGTATGAGAAAATATTTAAGTCTGATTCTGTTTGTAAAGATGAATCAAGTAACATAGAAAATGACTTCATTGAATGCTTCCCATGTATTTTGAACAATATAATTAAAAACGAAGTTTTACAAGCACAGTTTGTTTCAGTACAAGGAGACGAAACATTAGTAGGTATTATTATTATTATTATTATTATTATTATTATTATTATTATTATTATTATTATTATTATTATTATTATTATTATAACATTTGGCCTACCCTCTTGAAACTATCACCCCTCACTACTGAGTAATAGTAAGCTTGAAGTATTTTCGTTTTCAGTGGAGTATTTAGATAATAATGGCGTCTTGCTTTAAGGGGCTAAATTGTTTACAAAAAGAAAGTTACTCTTCGCTATCTGTTGCCGACCCAGGCATCTAACTAGGCAATTATCTTAAACAATTTTGGTGATTTCTCAAGTGAAAGTGTCAATTCATTAAAAACGATCATATTAAAGTTATAATGGTAGGAAACTCTATATAAGGCCTCAACAAAGTTTTCTGGTTGCTCTGGTCATTATGACTTATGGTCAGAAACATGTGAATCATCAATCAAAACATCACAAGTTTAAGTAAGCTGTTACTTTTCGATAAGAAATTTGCAGAATCATTTAACACATTACGATGCATTGGTTTCCACTTTAAGCTGTAGGGATTCCACATATCACAAGGCGGTATGTGGTGAAAAGTGATGTTAAGTTCCATCTTAACAAATAACCACGTCTCTTCAAAAATTATAGTATTCTCGGACACCAGGTGGTAATTTACACGGTTCAATGCCAGACAACACGTTTACAATGAATCGTTTTTGATAACGTCCGCCATGTGCAACATGTAGATTTCTTTCTCTCCACATATTACAGTTGCGCATATTACTCGTATCTCCTTTAGTGAAGCTGATCTTATCTGTAAACAACACACATTCTACAAATATTGGACAATGGGAAACTTGGTGCCTGATTACTGTCCGTTTTCGGCGCATTCTACATTAAAAACCCTAGACTATATATAGGCAAACCGTGTATTGATGCTCTTGTTTGATTCCCAGCTTTTGCTATCCTTTCTTTCTTCCGTTGTTTGTTCACGTTTAGCGAGTGTCAATTCAAGAACCAGAATTATGGATAGGAAACGAACAGACAGTTAAGAGAGAAAGAAAACTTTTACAGCTTTATTATTTTTAGACATTCACTTGGTGACTGGATTCATGTATACGCCTATGATACTCGAAGATCCTGGCACGATATAGCCGGGATCATTGCGGTTTAGGTGTAGCCAAAGAGCGTGCTTGCGCTTGATGTGCTAGATGTGCTTGTATACACCCTAATAAAATGATTTTGTTATGTTTCCTGAATTGTCATGAATCGTAAAATTTTATTATTTGTATTTACATTCATTGAAAGTACACTTTATTTTATACTTAATATTTTAAAATACAACACACTTCGCAGGATTGAGTATTGTAGTGAAAAAGTTGGTGAGATTAACTTCGTGCACCCCCTCTGAAAATTCATGTCTTTATTATTTTCTGCACACTCACAGGAAAAGTTTTGGCTATGCCTAGGATTTGATGTCGTTGTCGTGATAGTGTTCTCGTGTTTCGGTAGGGTTATCCTTGCCTTGGCATTTTAAATTGTACACTTAGCATTGTAGACGTCTGTATAATGCGTACCCTAAATGTAGTATCGTAAATCACAAGTTTGGAATACAAGATAAACAATAATCGTTTCGATGAATTATAATGCAAGAAAAGACTGTAGTTACTGACACGAGCAAACAAAACAATTTCGTCTCTCTCTTCTCTTTTTTAACTGTATTTCCTATACCTACTTTTAATGGTGCAGTTTCTACTGTTCATATGTTGTCAACTCCATATTCAGTATCCACAAAATGCGTAAATTACATCATACAACTTACATACTGTTTGCTTTTCCCTAGCCTTAGTTCCCTTCGTTTCTGAAATACGTAGACTACATGTACGTCATAATTACATGCCATGCTCATATCGTTGGATACTTAATCATTAATGAACCATTATTGGTTCATGGTCCGGAGCTAATTCCTTACACCAAATAAAACACACAAGTTCCAAAAATTTTAGGCTGGGGTAAAAGTGAATCTGAAAAGGTAGAGGGGCGGTAGGTAGCGGCATGACGCCACGCCGTCCAACTATCTATTTTTGTTCATTGATTTTTTTAGGAACGGGAGAGGCTGTACATATTTTTGGGAGGTGGGAAATGGCGTCTCCCGGCATTCCCCTAACTTGAAATATGCTCACACATATGATTATTTCATCGATTCTTCCATCATCATTCACTTGCCGTGACCATCTGTCTCCCTTAGGCTAAAGGACGTTATCGTGAAGAGTTAAACTAAAAGATTTCACTTCATTTCATTTCTTATTACAGAAACTTTTGACATCAAAATCTTATAATTCATTACATATTATAAGTGCAGCCGTGCCTTGCATCTTAATTGTGTTATGCAAAAAGTAAATATGTTTTGCAAGTTCATAGAAAAGCAGTTTCGAAAAAACAGAGCATGGATTGTTCAGTTCTTTTAAAGCAAAAGACTCATTTATTGTTATAGCATCCTATCTTCTTCTTCAGTCTTCTCAAACCTTTCCAATAAATATGATTTGTTTCCACCGAAAATGCACATTCTATCCACTAGACTAGCGGAAATGACTAGAATTTGAGTAAAAGCCTCATACAAATTTTGCATGTGTATCACTGTGTTTCTTTTTACTGTATCTGCTTCAGTCATACCGGATCACGCGTTTGACTGCTTCCAGGGCACAAAATTCTTCACCAGTTTCATCACTGCTTCCCAATATCAAGTATTGGTATCCAATATCAAGCATTGGTTCCAACCCCAACGATAACAACTGATTATGGTCTGATAGCTTTTCCTAAAAGCAAACTTCAATTATGAACGACAGCCCATGTGGTTCAGAACTCACGTTAAACTGCAGATCCACGCCTTATGTAGCCTGACTGCTGAACGAGACGTTAAATTCAAATAAACTACAACGACTAAGAAGGGGTATTGTGGAAAGTGTTCTGCAGACCAAATTTTCATCATAATAAAATTGTATTCGTATAAAACAGAACAAACGCCTTAGTATAAGAATAAAGATTTTGTTAAACATTTCAGAACATTCATATTAATTTGCTCCGGTAAAACTCTAATTTGCTTTCGGTTTCACAAAAAGGTAAAAAGCTGGTTGGTAATTATCCTTTATACGAATAATGTGATTTGTAGAATTATGTTAACATCTATAAATCATTGAATTCTATTGTTACCTCATATGTGGTTTTTAAAATTCTTTTGTACTGACAACAGAATTTCATGAGTCATTTATCTTCATCTATAATTTTCACATGATGAACTACATCAATAATAGAATATCATGCTGTCAAGGTTTGAACAGTTGTAATTAGTGTGCTCAATTAAACAGGGAATGGAATATTTGTGCATTCGTGTTGTTTGCACTAGGTACTTAACAATACATTATGTTCTTGTTTATAGTTGTAATACATTGTGAAAGTGGGTTTGTTAATTGTCATTTTTGAACTGTAAAGTGCACATGAGGATTATGATTCAGAAAAAGTACATTCGTTTGCCACTAGACAATGAAAATAGACTAATTCTTTGGTTTTGTGTCGTTTAGCTTTGTAGACAGAAGTGAATTTTAGGAGTGTAATATGAAACCAGGAATAAATAACATTTGCGTTTTGTTTGAAATGGTTTGTGAACTTAGTGAAAATTTAACAAATCATTTTAATAAAGATTTTCTTAAATCAATAAAGGACATTCTTCCTTGTCAATTACCGATACATTACTGAACATGTACACCACCCTAATATTTAATTCATGGGATGGGGAGGCTCAGTCGTAGAGCATTCACATCTGGTGCGTGGAGTCTCTTGTGCGATCCCAGTTTGGGCCAAATGGACTTTGTGGCGGACAAACAACGTGTACGTGGGTTTTCTCGAGTTCCTTCCGTTTCCTCCCACTTTCTTCATTTCACATTTGCACCCATTTCTCATCATCCTCGTCTCCTTTAATCTAACCAGCATAATCGTGAGATGTAAAACTGAAAGATTTCATTTCTATTTCATTTTCATGTTTAATTCATTCAGTATCTGGTAACACTGATTCAATAAATGAAGTTATTAATTTAATGTAATTAGTTTCGTCATTATAAATTACGGAAACATGTTTTGATTCTGTTATTAAACTTTGAGTGGGAGATGTTCAGTTAATTAAAATGTTATAATTAACTACAAGAAGAAAACTCATCAAAATAAGTGTACAAAGGCTTCGTGGTTTCCGACGAGTGAGTATGTTGTTCTAGCAAGACTGTAAGTAGTGTAATAAATATAAAGGAATAAACATAATAGTTTTCCAATATAAAATCAGAGTTGACAGAGAGAGAGAGTTCATTATCGTAAAATTGGAAATCCTATATGATAATTAGCATATCAAAGAGACTATTCTCCCTATGTTTCGCAGTAAATATAAGTATCGTGTTCAGAGTACGAAATTTAATGCCATGCGTGGTATGTGAACACACCTAGGTAATTATATTTATTCTCTTTCAGCAGAATTAAAAGAACGAACAATTAGATGTAAATATCAGAACTTAAGTGATGTATTGCAAAAATTGAACTCATTACTGTTTTTTCCCACCAACGAAATGAGTAGTATGTTTCTAAGACAAACTTAGTTTTCATATCACTAATAAGATTCTAATTACATAACAGGATAGGCCCATGCTTGTTTATACTTTGAAAATTATGGCCAAAATTAATTCAATGTATTGCCACTCTTTAGTATTCATTTCCATTCTCCTCCACATTTTACAATAATACAGTTATTTAATGAGTTTCATTTTACTATGATATCTAATAGAAAGCAGTTTTAATAAGTTAAAGAAAATTGGATTAGTAATGCTGATGTTGTATCTTTTCATTGCATTAGAAATGTGAGAAACGAAGTAATAAAAGGTTCTAAATATCATTCTTCACTTGACAGATGAAGCAAATTCAAGAGAATGTCAACGAGGACGTGTGGACTTTAATTATGCGGTGCTTCTTTTAACCTCTCTAGAATATTGCAAAACCTTCTGCTCGGCGGATACCTATCTGACAGTTTTATCTGACTGTGAAAAGACAAAGTGCTTCTATTCTGGCAAACTTCCCAACTCATTTCTCTAAGGACAAAATTCTGAAGAAACAAGAAATCCTGTGTCCATGAACAAAAATGCTATACTCAACTTTCTATTTGTATATATCAAATAGATTCCTTTTTACGCATAAACGATTTTAAACTAATTATGGTAGTTCTGGAGTTAGAATCCAGATACGTTTCATGATTGCAGCGGATATTTGTAACTGTCATGACTAAAGTATTGAATGCACATCTAAAATTGTCATTGTGGTTAATAACAATGAAAAAGAAAATTTCGTAAACGCTTTTTAAAATTTTAGAAATTGTGAAACAAAGTAAATGCTCGTTCATTGTGGTAAGTAGTCATGAAGAAAATTTATGCTTTTCATTAGTATACTATGTGCTTCAATGTGTGCTATAGTGTTTCATATTATTCTTTCCAAACTTGGTTTTGGGAGGCGCGGTAGCTCAGTGGTAGAGCGTTCACCTCCGGTGCTTGGGGTCCCTGGTTCGATTCCAGCTCGCGCAGTGTGGACTTTGTTGTGGACAAACACCGTGCTCGTGGGTTTTCTCGGGGTTCTGCCGTTTCCTCCCACTTTCTTCATTCTACCATGTCACTTATTTCTCATTATCACTGCCTCCTTTAGCCTAACCGGCATAACCGTGGGACGTTAAACTTAAAGATTTCATTTCATTTTTTCAAACTTGTGTTTTATACACAGTATGGTTTTCGATAAAATTAAAAAAACAAAAAACAAAAAAAAAAAAAAACACTGTTTGAAACTTAAATTAAAATGTGAAGGCAAACATACTACTGAAAAGAATATTCGTTAAACCTAGATTTCGATATGTTTGTGTTCTTGTGTCTTTCAAAGAATTTCTTCTCCAAAGATATGCTTTTCCATGCAACTTCCAATGATATTTTCGATAGAGCTCTGTTTCGTCCTTGCATTTCTTCATGAGCATTGTCGTAGTGATATTTGAAGATATACCTGTATTGTTAACTAGAGTTTGAATACTACTGCTTAAAGTGTCCTTCAGAAAACAGACGGTCAAATTTGGCAAACTTTGAATATTAATTATAGGCCTAGTAGCAGTTAACGATATCATTCAAAAATGTTTTCAAAATATGAATTTTATAACTTTCTAATGACATGACTCGTAAAGTGATTATTATATTCTGAGTCTGTGATGATAATTTGTATGACTGCTGTATATTATGTTATATTTAATGCGCTTTCTCACAGTTTACTGTATAGAGCGCTTGTCGTTAACAGCTGTGATTGTACAGGGGTACTTTAAAAAGTCACAAAGTGATACATTCATATCGCTCATTCAGTTCATCGCCTTCGACAAGCTACTAAGGTAAATGAACATTGAACAAGACTACCGTTCAACACCTTCCTGAAGTTGAAACTTTTTTTTTTAAGTATGTTGGATTAAATATCCAACAATATTGAATGCAACAATTAGATAATACAATCCTTTTAGTTCATTTTGGAAAGTTTTACTTCAGTATGAATCATTCATCATATGTATCTCTATGCAAATTTTAAATTGTGTGTATACTCTATAGGATATTTCTACTGTTCATCACTAAGAGCTGCCTCGTGCATATATGATTAGCATATACATCTTCAGAGTGGGATACACAAGTGGAAGCTCATATGGTTCGGAAAAATGAAATGAAAACTTTGTTTTACGTCCCACGTTTCTGCGGGTTAAGCTAAAGAAGACGGCGATTATGCATTTTTCTCCGTGCATAATCCAGTCGGCATGTAAATGTTGTTTTTACCAGGTTACGCGTGTCACCACATTAAGTAATGTTGTTTCATCAGTAGTACGATCTACACAACCGTCCAGCAAAAATTTTGTATTGTGGGATCACCATTTCAAATCTAGAATGAACGCCATGCCCATTCCGACGGTGGTAACTTACGTATATAATGTTGTTACTACCTTCCTACGAGTGCCCCTCTTGCTTCTTTCTAAATCTGTGACTCCCTACCTTACGAGAGTAATAGTTTTAACACGAAATCAATCATGTGAATAAAATTATCCAATCACAGCGAGTCTAGTTCGATGCCGAACTCCAGACTTGGCATGGTGTTCCCACCTGCTGTACTCTTATACATGAAATTACATTACTTAAGGAGCGCACCCGCGTAAATACGATGTATCCACACGGAAATCCTAGTCCTTTTTTTCTCAGTGTGAGAAATGAATAAAATGGTGGAATGAAGAAAGTGGGAGGAAACGGACAAACATCGACAAACTCACGTACACGGTGTTTGTTCACCACAAATTTCATTTGAAGCTGGGATCGAACCAAGGACGCGATGCACCAGAGGTGAACACTCTACCACTGAGCCAGCGCATCCCACATATGGTTCAGATTACATGTTAAGCTGTACTTTCACGTCTCAAATAGGCTCAGTGAGGAATAGATAGTCTCAGTGAGGCTTAAGTCTCAAAGATACAACCTTGGAACTTGTCGAGTGCATGTCAAACAGTCAAATAGTTCTAGTTAAAAATAATGAGAGTAGTGACTTTCTCGATATTTATATAAAGAGATAGGAAACTTTAAACAAGATTTGAAAACTTAATAAGTGCATGTTGCACCAAGTAGTATATTTTCGTTTCTGCGACAATCCATAGGGTGAATTAATTAACTAAAACATTTGGTATTTGTTAGTTACATCACTTCAATATACGAAATTTCAGTCAGTTCATTAATGGTATTAATATTTAAATGGCTGTTTCCTGTGTATGACTTTAGGTTTAATATCTGAAGAAGACTTTAATCTACATATATGAACTTAAGTAGTTGTTTGGATTCCATTTCAAAGCAGTGTTAACGTATGGATGTTAAAAGAAGGCTCTAAACGTCATTCGTTCTAATGTAATATTTCTTGATATCAATGTTCCTAATTTTTTATAGTTGTTATAATTATGCGAATTAATGGTTGCAAGTACTGTACCATAGAAGATTGAATGTCTATAAGATAGGATTTGTTACTGGACCATGTTCACAATTTTATCCAGTTTAATACTGAGACGTAATATATTTTTATTTATTATTTCTACAAATGAACAATTAATGAGTATATACAGACGAAACCGCGATGTTATTTATTAAATGTGTATCTTTTGAACCATGTTGTACGTAAGGAATATTTTATATTGGGTTTTGACATGATTATTGTCTTTCAGTTTACCATGCGTACATGAAACATTCAGATGGAATAATGACTGTACGCTGTATCACTCAGTAATAACCAACGTGAATGCAGTTAAAAAAACAACTTCCAAAATCCTAAAATATTAATAACTATGAGTCACTGTATAGAGTTAATAGACTTACTTGAAATATCATCTTCATCTTAACGAGTTTTATGTTTTCGTAGATACATTTTCTACAAAGACATTGCGTAATGTGCGTAATGATACTGCACGTATACATTTTATCTCGTAATTAAGATCTTCTTTAATGTTATGGTATAAAAGTGATGCTTCTGTCCTTAATCATATAGTCGATAATACTTATAAATCAAATCTCTATATGAAATCATCATTAAATGTTGAATTTTTTTTATCTGGTCAGGCTTACAATCATGACAATGGGCAGTACACAGCTCCAACTTGCGTAAACAAAATAAACTAGACATAAAAATGCTTATCTACAAATATATTTGCTTCAGAAATGAAGTTCGAAGCCTATCGAGATAAAATATATAATCCACATCAAAATACAACACAACACTCACTTCTAACAAAAAATCAAATACTGCAATGCAGATGTAGCTACACAGAGAAATATATCCATTTAAGATAAATATTTTAAAACTTGTTACTTGAAAAGGAAAGAATGTGTACCGTACTTTTCAAACCTGGAAAGTATCTTACATTAAATACTCGTTATATTTTCGATTATTATACGTATCTAAATATTTTAGTTTAAACAAGAGGTGTAATAAGTAGATATATATGTAGGAGGATACACTACAAGGTGGTTCAAAAATGTGGAAACATCCAAATGAAAGACAGCATTTTGAAAAATTGAAAAAAAAAAGCACTGTAGGTTAGTAGTACAGATGGAGGAAAACTTTCAAGATATGTAATGTAGATGTTCACCATCTTAAAATATCCGTTTTGAATTTACTTTCACTTTCTTATAAGGAAACCTATGTTATAATACCTGTTTTCATCCGAAATTTTCTCAGGAATTCAATACTGTGTTCGTTTTTCCTTTAACGCTTACCATAATGATGTTATGACTGTTTCTTTCCTTTCTTTTTCACATCGCTTCAGGTGACTAAGATAATATGGTTGCAATACAAGCAGAACGCATTAAGACCATTTTGTTGTCACGGGAACGAAGGACAAAAGTCATTGCTTAAAGAGCAGTTCGACTTAGAAATGCATTTTTACAAATTATTTCTATTTGTAGAGTTGAAAATTATAAAACGAATGGTGTTTGTTTTATCGCGATACGTTCAGTCGTTAGCGAGTAACAGAGGAAAAAAGATTTCGTGATGACGTTATACGTGGTCAAGCAGCGAGAGTAGGCTTCCATACACAGTGCCAAGCATTGCGTTTGTGAGAAGTGCGGTGACACGTTCTGAAGTGCGATTTCCTTTCCCAGAACTGGTTGCAAAGACTTAGAAATGTCATCTGCGTGTAGAAAATTATAATGTGATGGTGGGCTGCACAAACGTTTTTATAATATTTTAAAACGTAGTTTTTCCTACAAAGCATAAGTTCGGAGTTTCACTAAAGAAACTAAAATTTCGAAACCAGTACCATGTAAATGTATAGCGGACGAGATTGCTACAACACCTAAGTACCTTTTCTTTAATCATGCTTCCGATTCCCAAACATAAGTATGTTCATTTTCACGTTTGCTTGCAATTTTTAACGCTGACCCTATAATTTTGTGCTTCGTGGTATGTACAGGAGCGCGACATGTGTGGCAATAATGAAATAACATGTGTAAATTTTGTCAGAATGCGAAAAATACTTTTGCGGTTAAATTTATTTCATTGGAACAACTCTTGTCACTAGTTTAATCATTGTCAATTGATACAGAAAAATTAAACGAAATCAATGTCCTGAGGAACATTGTCATTGTCACTGATTCCTTCTACAAGCTGGTATATTTCACTCCCCAATTCACATTGTATAGCTTATTTCTAAAGCAGTATATTCGGAATCATGAGTGACACCGTCGCTATTACCCTCTAATGCCTCGTCTCGACTACAACCGTCAATTGCGTCTTTACGATATTTTTACATTGGTAACTGGACATAGATCGGCGCTTATTCAATGGCTCGGATTCTAAATCTTTCAATAATATACCTGGAACAACATTCTTTCTCAGTTTGCGTGTAAATAATTCTTCTGGCATTAGATTTTCTTTCAGTAAACATGACTGCTAGAAGTCGGACTCTTCAAGTTGTTTGAAACACACACGAGTGTTTTCATTTAGCACAAAATTTTTCCGATCGATTATCTTGAGCCACAATTTAAATCGATCTGGTGATTTCTCACGACTTCGAAACGTAAGAAAAGATACTTTATCTTCTCAGCTTTAAATGCACGAGAATTACAACTGAAAAGAGCAGTGTTAGGCATTTCTACCTCAATTCACACACATAGCACGCACTGTTATAACACGTGTTTTCTACTTCACACCAGTGTTTCTTTCAGGGGGCACACTTAGTATTCGGAGGGGCACATTATTTTCGCACTATACTATAATATTTATTATATTACAGATGTATTATTTTGGCATCTTCTGGAGGACACTCTCAGAACTCCGGGAGACAGTGCTACAACCAAAAGAAATGCTGCTTCGCGCAACTCTACGTAATTACTGCTTTCTCTCTACTCTTTTTTATACTAATGTTTTAGGAAAACCAACTAACAAAGTCGTCCCTCAAGAATTCAATACAAAGCAAGACTGTTAACGAACCCAAAACACAATTTATTAAATCCACTGCACTATTAAAGATTTATCAGCTGCGTACAAGGAAGTGGTTGCTGACTCACATTGAGTTCCTCGCATAACACACGAATGACGTCAGCATTTGCGATTCATGGTAAACAAACACCTATAGAAACTCAACGAGACGGCCTATCAAGATTTAAAATAAATACGGGTCTATATGTTTTTGTTAGACTTTCTTTTGCACCAAACTTGTTTCTAACTCGAACTGCTCCTTTAACAATCGTCATCCAGATTAAAAAATGAAAATGAAGTGAAATCTTTGAGTTTTACGTCCCACGTTTATGCCGGTTAGGCTAAAGAAGACGATGATGCTGAGTAATGAATGAAATGGTGGAGTGAAGATAGTGGGAGGAAACGGGAGAACCCCGATGAAACCCACACAGACGGTGTTTGTCCACCACAAACTTCACATGTCGGGGGCTGGGATCGAACCCGGGACCCCAAGCACCAGAAATGAACACTCTACCACTGAGCCACCGCATTCCCGTCATCCAGGTAAAGCATTCATTAGCCATTCAAAGTAAGGAAGTTTTTCAAGAAATTCAGGGAAAATTGGTCCGCGGACAACAAGGCCAAATCAGACAGGCTATGAATGGCGATTGATGAAACAACGTCAATATTAGTATTGTGAGTATTTAGCAAGAGTCCGAATCAAAGTACTCGTCGTTTTTGCCGCAGGAAAGTTGTGTTAATAGTACATCCATCATGCGTGTTCTGTCCCTGTTTAAGTAGCATCATTGTGTAAGTTTACCCGCATCTGTTAGAGAATGACCTCGATTGACGTTTAAAATTCGTAGAATTGCCAATAGAGCAAATACTCCAAAAACACGGTTTTATCTAGGACGTCTTATTCACAAATGAAGCCAGTTGATGAGTTGATTTTGAGTTTAACGTTCTTTTTCAGTAGTGATGTTATATGAGACGTGGACCTACTGATTAAAGGAAGCCGAACCGCATGAGCTTCCACCGGAAATCAAACCCGGGTCTCCCACTCCAGGGGCACGTATGCTAACCGCTTACCCACGAAGGAGCTAAACTTTTACGTTTCTAGTAAGGCGAATCAATATAATGTTCGGTGCTGGTCAGACACCAATTCTCGTTTGTGTGAAGCATCTGCTGGTAATCCTGGAAAAGCGATGGTTTGGTATGTGAGGCCTGGTGTAGGAGACTTGTTTTAGAGTTTCTTTGTTTATCAATGGTATTTTAATACCAATCAAGTATCGTCGAATGTTGGAAAAAGCACCTCTTTCGTTTTCTCTTATCTCAAGATGCAACATTCTCTGCCTTCTACCAACGCGATGATGCCCCTCAGGATTACAGAAATTTTGTTCGTGGATATTTTGATGTGCTGTTTCTGAACTCGCGAATCGGTAGACGTAGTGCTGCGGAGTGGGCACCACATTCCTTTGACCTCATTCCCCGAGATTTTTATCTTTGGGAACATCTCAAGTACATTGTGTATTCAGTGAAAATTCGGGATATTGACCACATATCAAATGCATGTGCAAGCATACCTGAAAGCACTTGGAGTAATGTTGCGGATGAATTTGAAAAAGGGATTACTTTTAGAATGCTCTGGAATGGACAACATATCTAACACATCTTTTAAGCAGGACAAATATGCGATATATGATGAACGTTGTGAAAACGTAACCAAAAAACAAACAAACAAAAAACAGTCATAACTTCATTATGGCAAGTGATAAGACAAAAACAGACACAGTGTTGAATTGCTAAGAAAATTTCAGTTTAGAACAAGATACAACAATATTTGTTTTCCCATTAAGAAAATGAAAGTTAATTCAAAATGACGGATTTCAAGATGGTAGCGCTCGACATCACGTGTACTAAAAGTTTTTGCCCCAGGTGTTACTTTTGCAACTCTGTTTAAATTCTGTCTTTTGTTTGAGTGTTTTTACTTTTGTAAATACTGTATAAGTATATAAATGAAACGTACGTACAATTATAAAAATTAGAACACACTTTATTCTGTAAGTACCATCGTACAAGTCACTATACTTACTATTAACGTGCCAGGATAATGTATTGCTCCCGCATGTAGGTACACAGTAATATGATTTCTCGATAATTTTCAATAAACCCTAAGCACAACATAATACAATTTCAACTAGGAAAAGCAATCATTAGTAGAAAATGATATAATTAATCTATACTGAAGTTCAGAAGTATTTCATATTTTATTTTCGTTTTACCACTGCTCGTTTTACGTAGCATTGTGATACATATTTCCATCTTTTACAATATTGTTTAAATTTCAGTCACTAAATGTAACAAGTGAGTTTCCTTTCGCTGTGTGAAGGTATTGTAGACTTCCAATAAACTAATTCAATACTCAAACTTCAAGAAATACATATATTCCTCTGGCTGTAACAGAGGAATAAGATCAACGATAGAAACCTGTTCCGCGAACGTAGAATATGTATCAAAAGGTCATTTTGCATACTCGCTATTCCTTACTGTTTTCGTTTCACGAGATAAATTTTGGAAACGGAAATTGTTACTTTTCATCACTTCTGGTTTGAATACCCGGTTATGGAAGCAGGTGTAACCTATTTTTTGGACGCTGAATTGATTGCTGAAACGGCTACTAGAAGTCTCTTACTTATTTTGCTCTATGGAAGTGAGATTGGTGAAACAGGAAATACTAGTAAATTTCAACCACTTCCTGTTTTTATAGAGTGTAGCGTGTTCCGATGATATATACTTTTCAGACACTTTGTAGGTTGCAGGAAACGGTTTGTCGCTATTTGCTGCCTTTTTTGTTGTCTGGCTAGAAATGTTGAAAGTGGAAATGTTTACTTTTGAATCACTTCAGGTTTGATAAAAGGTTAACGAAGGAGATAGAACCTATTCTTCAGAAGCTGAATCAGTTTTAAAAAATGCGTCTTGAAATTTCTTACCGTTTGAGTTTTACGGTAATCAGTATTGAAACCAAAATCACTAGTAAATTTTAATGACTTTCAGTTTCGGTATAATGTTACAAGATCTGATAATATATTCTCTTGAAACACTGAATCGATTCAGAAAATAGTTTGTCGGTGTCTGTTACAATTTGTGACCTATGGAGATAAATGTTAAAACCTGAAATCGTTTACTTAAAGAATCACATGTTTGAATAGAGGGTTAAGAGAAAAAAAATGTAACCTATTCCTTGGACGCGGAATCAATTGCAAGAAATAGCTCCTTACCGTTTTCGTTGTGTTGAAATCATTATCAAAATCGGAAGTAATTATCATTTCAATCACTTCTTGTTTCGGTATAGTATTTAGGGTGTTAACGATATATTCTCTTGAGATCCTAATTCGATTGTAGGAAGCCATTTTTCGTTAACTATTGCCTTTTTATTCTTTGCAGATAAATGATGCAACCGGAAATTTTTAATTTCTATCATTTGTAGGTTCTATAGGGAGTTAGCGAAGGAGATGAAACATATTCTTAAGAAGCTGAATCGATTACAAACACTACATCTCGATATATCTTATCGTTTCTGCTCTATCAATATTGAAGCCGCAAGTACTAAAAATTTCAACCACTTCCATTTTTGATAGAATGTGGCTAACAGTCACGGTATGTTGCCTTGAGACACTGAATCGTTTGTAAAATGCAGCTTCTAGCTACGTCTTACTGTTTTTGTTATATTACGATAAATTTTGAAACTGGAAATGGCTATATTGAACCAGACCCCTTTCTATTTGAAAAGTGGGTTAACAGAGGAGCTGAAACTTATTTTTAGTGTCTTTTCTATGATGATTCAAGCCACGTAATGCTGTTATCTAAAGAAATTTAAAGTTAGATTACTATTCTATTAATTTTGTATTACTTTCCTGCAGTAAAGAACTTAAACGAATCATATTTTAACTGTTTAATACTAGAGTTGATTGCACAATATCGCATCTTTATATCACTTATCGTTTTTGCTCTGATACCTGTTGACAGATAGACAGACATAGCCTCTCTATAAGACTTCCGACACTTGTGCATAGCATAATACGCAAGTCTAAAATCAAATTGCTACACAAATGCAATGCAATAACGCTAAACTACAACTACTTTCAATCATTGTGTTAAACGTGTTTTTTATGACATGTTTTGTCAACAACCTTTTTAAATTCATATCTAGGATTTCTCTTCTCTATGATTTTTATATCACGTATTTTACATTTTTCTGCGGTAAATAACGTAAACAAATTATATTTTAACTATTTAATTGCTAAATGTGTACCGTATTGAACATAAAAGTGCAATGTTAAGTTTACAAACTGTATATACTGCATAGACTTTTAATTTTTTAACTCTGCAGTTGATAATATATATAATTATATCTTTTCAGCATAACAGAAATTTGGATTCTATCCAAAACTGTATTTTTACGTTTATATTTTCTGGAGAATAATTAATGATGTGGCTAGTTCGTGCAATTAGAAGCTTGGGTGAACAAGCCCGATTTGTATTCGAAAGAATAATTTTCTTTGCATCAAAAATTATATTATTGTGTAAATTTTAAATGTAGTGTAACATTTCCTTGCAACATGTGTCCAGGTATCGATCATATCATTTATCCTGTCAACATTTTAATTCCGAGATCTAAAACTAAACTGTAGTTTGAACAATATTGATGAACACAATAGCGAAAATAAACAAAAGAAGTTACACCTAGTAACCATTGTAGCACGTGAATGAAATTATCTACAAGAAAACAGTGTGTAGTGCACTATACACAAACATACAAAATATATTATACATACAATACCAGGTGATGCCCGCAAGACGAGATGAGATAAAAAGTGAGGTTGCCTCGGCTCATTTCGTAAATTTTATAGAAGTGTCATCTCATCTCAATCCTCAAATAGTTATTTATCATATCGTCTCGAATCTCGAGACGCTTTACTTGCTCTGTCTCATTTTGTACGTGTACTCGGCTTGTGGAATTACTTGTGGTATAATGTTGCTCTTGATAATAGAAAGTTTAACATATGTTCATTCCGATGCATACATTCACCATACTCAAACAAACGTAAAAGTCGTCGACAGTACAGTATTAATAGTAGGATATATTTAAACATTGGGATTTTTTGGGTATGTATCAAATGATAAATGCGACTGAATATATATCTTGAAGATATAAGTTAGTAATCAATAATATCCTGTCACAGCTTCGATTCTTAAAGCAAGAACCTTGAAATTTGATGTATTATGATATACTGGGTTCCACCTTAAACTACATACCTTGTCTCACATATCCCAGTTGCTGACAGGGATGTTAACTCCAATTCAATCAACCAGCAAGATGGCAAGATACACTATGGTTAATGATACTGTGGTTAGTAATATAAAATACTACTTATACTTTGAGCCTAAGAATGAAAAAACAGTAATTTGGTATCGAAAATTCATTTATTGTGTTTCGAAATATTCTTTTTTATGATCAATACACTTTTGTATTCGTTCGAACCATTTGCCAAAGCATTTTTTCCCATCTTCTTGAGACACCTCCATAACATGGTTTCTCAACGCATCAACGGCTTCTTCCGTCAACGGAAATCGGTGCCCATTAAATGTATTCTTCATATCCGGGAATAAGAAGAAATCATTGGGTGGCAAAAGAGGACTATACGGCGGATGACCCATCAATTTGATTTTTTGAGAGTTCAAATAGTCGGTTGTTGGACGAGATGTGTAAGAGCTCGCATTGTCTTGATGAAGAATGATCCAACGGCGCTTGTTGGTTGTCCGTATTTGACCGAAGACTTCTGGCAAATAAATTGTTGTGTACCATTCAGAGTTAACAGTTCTACGTTCCTCCAAAGGCACAGTTGTCACATGACCAGTTTTCCCGAAAAAACATGTGACTATTTGTTTCGATGTACTTCGAGCACGAACAACTTTTGTTAGATTTGGCTCAACTTGAAACACCTATACAGTCCACTGCTGTTTACGTTCTGGCTCATATGCATATATCCATTATTCGTCAACTGTTACAATCTTATGTACGTCTTTTGAAGCATTGCCATTGTATTTATTGAGCATTTGTGTGCACCAATCGACGCGAGCTTCTTTTTGAGTTTTTGTCAAATTATGTGGAATCCAATGAGAACAAATATTTCTCAAAGCTAAATGATCATGTAATATTTCATATATGCCTGTGGAACTCATGCTTAGGGTTGGCTTAATCTCACAGTATGTCACATGACGATCTTGCAGTATTAGGTTTTGCACAGCATCAACGTTTTCTTGAATAACAACTGATTTTGGACGACCTTCGCGAATTTCGTCAGTGAGCGAATGGCGGCCACATGTAAAACCGTTATACCAGCGTTTCACATTGGCAAAGGATAGGGCTTCATCACCAAATGTGGAAGTAAATTGATCGATGTACTCTTGTCTTGATAATGCACATCGAATATTGCAATAAATCATCGCAGGAAAATTTCCACGAGGTAATTCCATTTTTCTGTTGTCACGCAATCTTCAAGTCAGCGTAAACAACACTAATAGGGCTATCAAAAAACATTTGAAGTACGTTATGGTCAAGGGTGTCAAACGTTTCTATGCAAACAAAAAAATAGTGCCAAACTTTTTTGCCAAGGCTCAAAATATAAATATTGGCCCTCTTGCTCTTTCAAACAAAAAGTTTCAGAATTGTGCATATTTATGGTAACTCTATATATTCCGTTTCTATAAAAATATTGGATATTAATCTGTTTTATCATATACAGGGTGTTTCAAAACAACACCGACAACGTTTGGAAGGTGATTCCTGACACCAAGATAAGACAAAAACTACAGACCAACCAAGGTGCACAAATACTTCCTTTCGGAGTTATAGGCCACCGAAAACGTGAAAAACTAAAATTAAATGTCCATAGCTCCAAAACTATGGGACCTACCGTAGTCCGGTCAAGACTTCACTTAGGAACTAAAATGCACCCAATTCAAATATCCAAGTTCCAGAATCCTGCAACAAGTTTTATAGAGGTAGTTGATGAATACTTTAAATTGTATGCCCGTAGCCAAACTACCTATATAAAAGTTGTGTGAGTACCTTAGGATTCTAAAACATGTATATTTGAATAGCGTATATATTAAAGTCTGTTTCAGGCAACCTGATAAGAAACTTCCCTACCTCCCATCTCTTCCCACTGCAGAAGGGGAAAGCAAGTCGTTGAGCTTCACAAGGATGGAAACTTTTCTAATAAACAGAGTCGTGTAAACTCTAAATTCGTACATCAATTCGCTCGCACCTGATGTAGTGAAAGCACTGCTGTCATTTTTAGCTATCAACCCCGAGTAACAAACAATTATTGTTTTAAAATGGTCTTAGAAAAGTATTGCATATTATTTATGTACTAGTGTACCCTACTATAAAACATTTTATTGTCTTATCAAGTCTCGAAAACATTAAAATCAATAAGAGCTAAATCTGGCCAATTTTGTATGAATGTGGAGGTTGATTCCCTATCACGAATACCAGAAAGGGAACTGTGGGGTTTCGAAGATAAAATATTCATAAAAATATTTGGTGCGAAAGTGGTGAAGAGTCAGATGAATTAAAACGCTATAAAAGCTTTTATTTCACAAATTCTACAGGTAATCGCGTATTATAGAAATAGTGAAGTTAAAATATATAAGATAAGCATGTCACTTTGCTTGTATGGGAAATACGCACTAATTCACCAAGTCCTATTTAAAAAGAACAAGAAAGAGAATATTGTCTCGGCGAAAGAAAAGGCTCCGGACAATGCAAAGCAGGATCTTTGAGGAATGGTTGATAAAAAACATGGTACACTGACTTTTCGCAGGTTAAAATCTAATGGAAAAAAAATTCTCTGCTGCGTTGAGCCTTTGAGCCCTTTAAGCCAAAGCCTTCGTTATTTTTGTATAATTGAACTAACTAGTATTTACCATTACTCTTTCTTTCTTATACAATAATCAACTCTTTTTACAAAATTAGATTATGCTGCACGCCATAACTCATAACTGTCTCTCTCTTGTAAGTTAATTACTGTAAATGATTATTCCTATTAATGGAGACCAAAATCTTATTAAGGCAATAAAAAGTCATTTTCACCCTCCTCTGCGACAGAGGGGCACACACACACACACACACACACACACATATATATATATATATATATATATATATATTTATATATAAAATTCTTTTTCTGTTCGTTCTTTTTAAGGTAAGAACATCTGTTTATAAAAGAGGAAACGAGAAGTGTTTTTTTTTTATCATTTCAGGTTCTATTAAAATCCTCTTAACGCTCTGATAATTACCCATACATATTGTATTTGGTTTTTGATTTTATATTATTATGAAATTATTGCATCAAGAAATAAATACTCATTCAATTATCAACCCTGCCATCCCTTACCATTCCAACATTATGTCACAACCCCGACTGCCAAAGGAAGTAAAATAAACAATGTAGCTGTTCAATAAAATTTCCGTTATAATAACACATGTCTTACTTATCTCACTAATACAGGTAAATGTAATTAGGAGTTTTAAAATATGTAGTGCTTTTATGGAAGTTGTAATTTATTATTTAGGCATATTTAGATACACTCTATACCTCCATGTGCGGGGCTGATGGTGGAAGACGAAACACAAACATTCACCTGTACTTGAGCGCAGTGGGGGAAACACATATTTTTCCTATCAGGTTATGTAGAACAGATTATAGTCCCTAAGTGAAGTCTTAGCCTGACTATGGTACGTCCCATAGTTTTGAAACTATGTACCTTTAAAGTTCATTTATCACGATTTCGGCAGCCTATAATTCCGAGAGGAAGCATTTGTGCACACAGATTTGCCTTTTTTCTTATTTTGGTGTCAGGAACCACCACCCAAATGTTATCGGTGATGTTTTGAAACACACTGTATATATTTTAGAAATGTATTAATACGAACATATAGTTGAAGAAGACATTAAAAAAATATTTTATAATGGTTATTTTAATATACTTAATTTCCAGAAAATAGATAATTTTATAATAATTTTGCACAGTTGTACTTTATTGATATTTTAAGCCTCCGGCGTGGGCGCTGTTGACAGTACAATAATGATATTTCTTGTATTGTAATTTATAGATGTTACTAAGTGGCTACCTCTATCTCTCACATATTTTATAAGATATCCCTCGGCGATACACTGTACACTGGTGCAGGTTGCTCTCCTCCGTTCGTGTGTAATAAACTGTTACATTGACCATAATTTGTTTTTCTTTTCTTTTTCCTTTTTTAACTGGTCCATTCTTATTCGATATGTGCCGACCTAGCTGCATCAGTGGCATCAACCCTACATACACTGGACCCATGGGTCACAACTTTAATGTATTCTGTAATGATGGGAGCGAACTGAGATGTTCGCGAACTGAAATTATTTTTTAAAATTGAAATCAGTGTGAATACAATTACTCCAGTCTAGTTGAGTTGATTTTGAGTTTAACATCCCGTTCAGCAGCGAGACTATATGAGACGTGAACCTACTGATTAACGTGGAATCCGAACCACATGAGCTTCCATCGGGAATCGAACCCGAGTCTCCCACATTACTCCATTCTAGTTATATAAACATGACTGGCCTTTCCTAGCTCGGGGGTCCGCCCCCAGACCCTCGCGTTTGCTTGGCCTACAACCTTGTATCTCTTAAACCCAGATTCTACCGAATTTTAATATTCTCTTCCTATTTCAGCTATCTAAAAATAAGATTTTGTATCCAAGAAAACAACCATTTAAATAACATTGGAATTTCTTCATCTCCCTTTAGACCTCTTAAAATTAAAAATATTCACTTTTAGCAATTTTCCTGTCGGTCAGCCCCGGAAGATTACAATCATGGCAAATTTCATTTTTGTAATACTGTCGGAAGTGCCTAAACATTTTGGGGTGTAGAAGACTACCATATAAATAGCATGGGAAAGATTTTTCAGCTCCCTATAAACCCACCTAAAGTTGGAAGTTTTTATTTTTACTGATTTACTTAGGTAAAGCTAATGAAAACGTGCAAGCATATCGAATTTCAAATTTGAATTTCAATTCCAAGTACCTAAAATATGAGATTATAGGTCCAAAACAATGCTCATTTAAATTACATGGGAAACTTCTTTATCCCCCTGTAAGATTCTAAAAAAATTAAAAATATTCACTGTTGGCAATATTTCTGTCGATTAATCCCGAAAAGTTACAATCATGTCAAATTTCAACTTTCCATGTCAACCGGAAATACCGGTACCCCTTTAATTTATGTCAGTTCATGTACTTTTATATATAGTTAGGATTAGGATACCGCTTTATTACATTTTAACGTGTTTTTTTATTATTTTTATGAAAGACATACAAGAAATATGAAATTATCCTTTTTAAAAACAAATAAGACAAGGAATTTAAACAAAACAGTATGAAGGCTAAAGTTAGAAAAAAGAACTGAAAGTAACTTTTAAACATAGGACTCTAACAAACAATATTTATGTCAAACTATGTGCGTAGGACTCTGGATATGAGTGTGTGTGAGTATACATTTGTATACCGATATATTGTTTGTGAGCCGAGGGAAAATATGTTCGCCAATTTGTTCCTACACCGTCCTGTTCGTTGAACGTTGGTCCAGTGTATGACTAAATTATTAATACTTGATTAAGGGAGATGTATACGTGTGACAAGGCATGCTCTTCCGTTTTTGTCTCCCGTATCACAACATGATAGTCTGCAGCTGTATTTTACATACACATAAACATTATATGCGTTAATACCCGGGCGTTATATAGAATAATTTATGGTAATATGACAAAGAAAACAAAATGGCAAAATTGCTCGCATTATTAGTACATAATTTCGCAACAAATATTACAGAAACTTTGAGTGATACCTTATCTAGAGTCCCACAGTGTTTACTTTGAAAAACGTGTATGGCTGTTGATAAAACTAAAAATACTAACCTTACAGTAATTGCCCATATTTAACAAAATATATGTGCACTATAGGCAGACGTTAAGGTTAGCAGATGGTTATCATTAGTAATTAAATTATTATCCAACAGAAACTACGATAAAACATAATAATGGATAAAATAATTCTAAATACTTAACACATAACATATTTGGGCCGAGAAATACAACTACAGAATACATGAAAATATTAAAACGAATATTCACCATCTGCATTATAATACTCTTAACTACTTCAATACTACACTGTCAGACACGGGAACCAAATTTGATAAATTAAAATGTTTGTACATGTCACGACAAATGTAAAGTACAGCTTTTACTCATAAGTTCCACTTCATTTCGAAGATGTACGTGGGACTCTGGATATGAGTTTCTGTGTGTATGTGTATGTGGACATGTTGTTTGTGAGCTGAGTAAAAATACTTCCACCAAATGTATTCCTTAACCGTCCTGTTTGCGGAGAGAGGAGCTCGTGAAACATCTACCATAGTATTTGGGTCAACAAGAATTTTAGGAAGGATAAAAATGGATCAAATATTGCGGTCTTGGCCAAGAATTTTAGGAATGATCCAAAAGTGCATCAAAAGATTGCGATCTTGGCCAATAACTAGTTTTTCGATCAGGTGCCACAAAATGTTTGAAATCGAGTTTTCGTAATTTTTACAGACTAAATATATCATACTGAGTTAAGTGATAGTTCGGGTTTGGCTAAACTATATGTAGTTTTCCAGATATAAGGGCTACAAGAAAATTTTGCCTGAAATATATTGAATCTTTTAATCCAAAAAGGTAAAATTCCTATCGTGTGGAAGCCCTTTACTGCCTTTCCATCTTTGCGACGCTTGCGCATATTTTCTATCTGATAAACAGAACGTGCCGAAAACTATAAAAGATAATTTCGTTGTATTTGCTCTTCTGAAAAATGATTGTGAATAATAGAGCTACTTATTTATGAAGGTAGTTTTATTACCAATTTTAGTGTTGCATTTCCTTACCTCTTTTGACAAGAAACATAATAGACGCAAATTATATATATATATATATATATATATATATATATATATATATATATATATATATATATATATATAATATGTGCTTTAATTTGGTCTGTTTTGAGTATGAGTTTTCGCCCCTTTCAGCAGCAAGAGACATTTAAATGTCTTTTTGAACCGTTAAGATCTTAGTACAAATAATAAGCAAAACACAGAACGGGTACAAAATCTACAACTAAGCGGTGCACATCCAACTTTGTCAGAAAATGCGTCTAATATTAACCTCCTATTAAGTTTCTCATCATCCACCACTCATCTCAATAGTAAAGAACATCCGGGTGAAGGGTGATCAAATAATTGAAACTATCTTCTAAGCTTCACCCACTTCCCGACGTTGACGGTCGGCTAATATAGGATATTACAGAACTTTGGATTGAAGCATTCCTAGAAACCGAATCGTATATGATAAAATTTTAACCACGTTTTGAAATTCCTTCAAAGATTGCGTATTAGTGATCAAATAGTAAAGAAGTGATTTGAAAGAAAGAAAAGAACCAGATTAAAACTTGTTCAGTTCAGATATGTTTGTACTACAAAGATGATATTTTCCCGCTAAAGTCTGAAATATACCTTACAGTTAGTCAATTATAATTTCAAATTGAGACACAAAGAAGTAATGATTTTCTAGGAGTTACAATTTTAATTTCAAATATACATGCTAATATATAAAAAACATATCTTACATTATTATATTAAGATACTATATTTGTAAAACGGATGCAGTTGGTAATTTGTCTAACTATAAATCTAGCGGTAAATTTGGATTTAGAATACAAAAAAGTGTCTTTGAATGTGCGTGTTTTGTTCGGAAAATCAAAAGATAAATCAAAGAACTGACTACCTCGTATTATTTGTCAATCTAACATTCCATGGATAATCATTTACGGACGTTAAATTTTGCATCTATCGATAATTGTGATTGCTAATTTGCAGATTATTCATTTGCAAAATATGGAAGTAAATTTTAAACTGACTCGCAAATATATTTGCAACTTACCATTAAAATGTATATTTTAAATATTAATAAAAATATTATTGTTTAGTGATTCATACACTACTCATCATATTCGCAGCTGTAATTTACAATGTATGCAACTACGAGACAATTTTCGTATCTCATACTGAGTCAACCTGATGAAATATCAGAAACGATTAGATATGAGAAAATGATTATTTTTAGAGATTGTATAAAGAAAATAAGGAAATGAGAAAAATTTGGAAATCAGGAAAGAAAGCATAATCTCTTTATAATGTATAATATGTGCGCTTTCAACCATCTTTTTACTGGTTTCAGCGATTGCAATCATTAAATGCTCATTACGATCATGATACAAGATTAGATGTAAATAAACTCTTTTCTCTTCCTCTATACACGTCGAAATATTAGTCAATGAGTTCTCTGTATTCATTATCCCCGCAAATGTCTATGGGGCATGGAATAACCTTACACCTAATTTACGACAATCTCAGTCAATTAATCTATTTTAAAAAAAAGTCGGTTGAGCACACTCCCCATGAGCTCTCTTGACCCACTATTATCTGACAAAAATTCTAATTTTTATTCTTCTTACCTTTTATTTGTTCTCTTATTCCCTAAATGTATATAAAAATATTATATGTTTATTTGTAGTAACTTATTCATGCGTGCATGTGATCAATGAAGTTTAAAAGTTTGTTACTGAACTCTCTATGTGTGCTTGTGTCTCTGTCTGTCCGTCTGTCTGTTATTTGCGATTTTTTAATTTTGAGCCCACCGTTATGTAGAGCATTATAAATTATCTGAGAAAGTGATGGAAGTTTTCGCGTCCCCTTACCGTTCCCGAGATATTGGTAAAAAAAAAAAAAAGGCCGATTTCCGGAGGTTTAAGGAGCCATATCTCGGGACCATAAGTTATAGAGAAATGATATTGGTGTTAATCAATACCTATGAAGATGGTAAATATTTTGGTACCAAACAGTAAATGGTGGTCATTGGCCAACTAGCCACAGTTCCGCAAGTATTGTACAAAAAATTTCGAAATTCGCGAGATTTAAAGAGCCATATGTCTGGAACGGTAAGTCATAGAAAGATGATATTTTGCGAGAAACAGAAGAAAGTGCAGATAAAAAGATTTAGTTTTACATGTATTAAAAATCACAATTATTCTTCCAACTCTCCATTCTTTTTAAGTTCGTTCTGGCAATGCTCTTGGATCATTCTCAACCGGTGTACATATAAAAATTACAATCATATAATATATATAATGTGTGTGTGTTTGTGTGTGATTGTAATTTTTATTATCATTTCAATTAGTATTCTATAAATACTTGGTACTAACATACTAATCCTGATCATTGCATGGTCAAGTAAGACATAGGGCATGATTAACATTACTTTGCCATATAAAACAAGACTAAATAAGTAAATACTACTCAATGATAGTCTTGGTACAACTATATGGAGAAATAATGGTAAAACCCAGGTAATTAAATCTTTAAGAATCAAACTTGTTAAATGACTGTTAATATAGGAATGCTTATATGACAAAGGACTTCCTTTTTTAAATGTTGTTTATATGCAAGTACGAATCTCATCTTTAGTCATTCCCCTTGTAACTTGTTGTGTTAAACTATAACTAAACTATTTTTCTGGTAAGTTTAATGTTTTTAATTTCTTGTTATTGCTTGTTGTGATATTCAGTTTCAGGGCTACTGGTTGAGTAGAGTATTTTCCTTGGTTTCTGCTTTATATTGCCTTTTCAACTCGTGCATACTTAAACTCTGATTTATGGTTAGATTTTGTTTTATTATTGTTATTGTTATTAGTAGTATTAGATTTTGTACTCGTACTGACTAATTTGTTCTCGTATACTGATATTGTATCTTGTAATTTTACCACGTTTATCTACTGAGGTTGAGGTGGATATTAATACGATATTGTGAGTAATTGGACTTAGCTTCATCGTTTACAGTTTGGGGAAAAATATTTATTTAGCAGCTTGTTGTTTGATTTGAGTTTGTACATTGTATTTTGATACGCTTTCAATTAGTTTGTGTCGTCATAAAAATTTCTTCGTTAGTTTACACGTATTGTATTGTTGACAGATGTAGTATTAATTTACAGTTTAATTTAAATTCCGTTTATCAGGAAATCGCTTTGTTGGATTTCCTATTCTATTTTAGAACGTTTATATTTAATTGACATATATTTTAACTGCATGTTCTCATGTGTGGTCTGTTTACCTGTTACTATCTCAAGCCTCTTAGGAATATACTGGTAATCTCGGTTTGCTTGGACGGGTCTACCAGGGGATGAAGTTTCGGCAGATTTCCAAATGACTGCAATATGCAATATCCAAATGACTGCAATATGCAATATCCGTCTACACCTGTCATCGCTTCTGATAATGTACGATGTACTCTAATGTGATTAGAGAAAGTTCTGTATTCCTTGGACAATCCTCCGGAGGGAAGATCTTTCTATCTGTAGAGTGCTTGCAGGAAAGTGTCAGTGCCAGGATGCTGACAACCATTTCCGATTCAAGTACAAGAGAGGAAGCTTTACATTATAAAATGCTGGTCCCAAATCCAAATGGTGACCTAACACGTATCGTTGAATCCGGGGAAACAGAAGTGTACCTCGACGTGTTCGCGGAATCTTTCCGCGAAAGACGGTAGTCTTTGGACGACAGAGGTGGGCCTGGCCAGAATAGAAACTCCCAGGTTTAACCTTTGGCTCCCGATCTTGATTTGGACTATGTCGGGCTGTGATCAAACTGTGGGATTTGGTAGCTTGTATTTTTTCCACGGAAAGTGAGCTTGCATTGTGACACTCGTGGGCCATGCCTAAAGAGCATAAAAGGACCCGAGTTTCCAGCAGGGCTGCCTTGTCCAGTAGAATGAACTGGTAGACGCTAACGACTTCGGTCTAACTGCGCACTGGACGTATCCCACTCTCCAAGTGTGATGTATGGGTTACTTGCTTAAGTGAAAACCAAGGTCGAGAGTCAAATTTTGAAGTTACACTTCGTATAGGAGGACTTAATAGACCAGTGATTGAGGAACTATGGGCCGGTTCCATCAGCGATGTCGGTCCATTAACTCAAGCCCAAAGGTTGCAGCTCGTCCTTAATGGCGGGTGAATACGCTGCGGTAGACTACTTAATCTCTATATATTTGTAATAGTACTTAATGTGTAATTTCTGATAGAACACATGTAAAACATAAAATTCGTTATACCCATTTTTCTTGTGCTATATCTGAATTGAAATAAGTATGTTCATCCAGCTCCTTACATGTGAAATTTATATATGTTCTAACCTTCCATTTACGGTATACGGACAAAATCTCGCGGCCGAAACATCGCCGCCCAAAATCTCGCCGGCCAAAACCTCGCGGGACAATATCTCGCCGGGCCAAAACCTCGCGTGGCCAAAACCTCGCCGCCCAAAACCTCGCGGGACAAAATCTCGCCGGGCCAAAACCTCGCGTGACCAAAACCTCGCCGCCCAAAACCTCGCGGGCCAAAACCTCGCGTGGCCAAAACCACGCCGCCCAAAACCTCGCGTGGCCAAAACCTCGCGTGACAAAATCTCGCCGGAACAAAACCTCGCCGCCCAAAATCTCGCCGTGCCAAAACCTCGCCGCGAATGAAACTTTTCTTTAAAATTTACCCAATGTGTTTCCTAATATGCAATTCCACATTACAAATAATAATAATAATAATAATAATAATAATAATAATAATAATAATAATAATAATAATAATAATATACAAAACATCGTGTGCGTGGGCTTTCTCGGGTTATTCCCGTTTCCTCCCACTTTCTTTATTCGATCATTTCCTTCATCCTGGTCATCTACGTCTCCTTTAACCTATAGGACATAATCAAGGGACGTCGTAAAAACTCATATATTATTTCATATTTTCATAAATATTATTAGATTTTTGTTAAAATTTTAAGTTTTTGGATGTTCCAAAGTTCACGAAACTAACCTCGTTAGTTGTCATTACTTTCCTTATGCAGACTTTTTTTTCCCTATACCCAGTTTAAAAACATCCTGTCGCCCTACCTTCACATTGAAATCCTCTAATACAGAAATAGAATTTTCATATGGTATCGCGGGACTTGGTCAAATACCCGTGATACTTCTGAAACAGCGTCTTTTATACCGTCATCCTTATCATCTGATGGAGCATTTACATTTTGGTCAGGCGAGATTTTGGGTATGGCGATATTTTGGGGCGCGAGGTTTTGGCCCGGCGAGATTTTGGCCCGCGAGGTTTTGGCCAGGCGAAGTTTCGGCCCCGCGAGATTTTGGCCCGCGACGTTTTGGGCGGCGAGGTTTTGGCCAGGCGGGGTTTTGGTCCGGCGAGATTTTGTCCCGCGAGGTTTTCGGCGGCGAGGTTTTGGCCAGGCGAGGTTTCGGCCTGGCGAGATTTTGGGCCGCGAGGTTTTGGGAGGCGAGGTTTTGGCCAGGCGAGGTTTTGGTCCGCGAGGTTGTCGCCGCGAGGTTCTGGCCGCGAGGTTTTGTACCCAAACCCCATTTACATATCTCGGAATTTCTCGCATTGTTCCCATTATCTTATAAAATATATTTTATAGATTTTTACGGTATATCTCGTAATTCGTTATTTCATTGAAATTACCAGGTAACCGATAAAGTTCTTGCCGTTTTTGACGTCCAATTAATCATGCGTTCACAGAGAGGAAATGAAGTGATACACGTGCTTGTTAAGTAATCAAGAATTAGTCCGACCATCGACCTTCAGTAATACAGGCACTTTATGCACATACAGCAGTCATAGGTCTTTCAGTGTCGAAGAGAAATGAAGGTATCAAAGAAGCTTTCTTGCGCGTGTTCGTTGTATGACTTTAAAGTCAGTATGCCAGCTTCCGCATCAAGTTATGCATATACCAGGCATTTGGAGAGAATGTCGTGAACGAAGCACTGCCAAACATTGATTCCAGAAATTTCGTTCGGGAAATGAACCTCGCAATGGATGACCACATGTGTTGGATGACGAGACCCTGGAAGCAGCCATCAAAGAGGATAATGGGTCTAACGTGTGATGAACTTGTAGAAAGTTTCCATGTTTCCGCTGAAACAGTGAGTCTGCACCTGCATGAGATAGAGAAATCATACAAGTTAAGCAATTGCGTATCCTACACGTCAGCAGCCAACAAGGAACAGCGAGTGACAACCTGTTTGTTCTTGCTGACTCGACAGCTGGAAATACCCACCTTCGATCGCTTGCTCACTAGTGACGAAAAATGAGCTCTCTATGACATTTCTAAGCGTACCAGATATTGCTTGTCACCACGTGACCCTGTTTCTCACCCCTCAAGATACTCTTGCAGCCATGAAAGATTATACTCTCTGTATGGTGGAGTCGACAAGTGGTGTATCACGAGCTCCTTCTACCTGATCAGACTATCATTGCTGATCTCTATTCTCAGCAGTTGCAAAGAGCGCACCGTGAATTGCAGTAGAAGGAGCTAGCGTTGGTGAATCGCAAGGCAATAGTAAGTCACATGTGGCAAAGAGGACCCGGGAGGCCCTTCAGGAACTTGGCTGGGAGATACTGTGCCATGCACCATATTTACTGTATCTTGCATCAATGGATTACCACCTGTTTCGTTCCTTTGACAGTATCCTCCTTGGGAGATCCTTTGCAAATAAGTGAGAACTGCGGAATGCACTCACAGTTTTCATTGCATCCACAAGCTCCGAGTTTTATAACTAGGGTATTGTGCAGCTGCAGGAACGATTACGAAAAGTGTTGCATGTTGAAGGTGATTATTTCGAAACCTAAAGGTACTGTATTGCTTGTTATTTATCACTGCTCTAGAACGGCAAGAACGTTTTCGGTTACCTGATAATATCGAATTGGGAAGCAAGTCATCACATGTTCGAAACCAGTACAATAATCCATCGTAAGAACAAATTGATTCGAATTTTCATATGTAGTTTGTAAATATTATGCAACGTGAACCTGAATAACAAACGTAAAGATGTTTGTTGGATTTTCCCTAGCTTTAATTGATTCAAACCATTTTACAATTCGAGTTACTGTTTAGTTACCACTCCTGGAAAACAATTTGAGAACAAGAAAAACCTTCTTTAATATATGAATGTTAAAATAACAAACAATAATTTTATAACCTATTATTAAATTTATCCATATAACCTAAAATTAAAATTATATCAGTGTAAAATTACACGTCGTACATAGTTTATAAAGCTGACAAATTCCATTGTTATTTTTATAGTTTTATTTGTTACTATACTGTTGAAATTTCATTATACCTGTTTGATTACACTAAGCCTACGGTTAAAAATATTTGTGCATCGAGTTATACTGTAGCTGGTCGTTCTTATTGGAAACGATTAGACATTCTAGTGGCTGTAGCTATCAACAAATGACACGGTTGGGGTCATGAAAGCTCACAAGTAGAGCGCTTAACTCTGATCGAGGCCTCCGTTCAGTGTTCGTAGGTTTCTTTAAGAACATTTCCCTCGACTGACACAAAATTTTCACTTTTCTTACCAAATTTTCCCTAGTTTGATAAATTTTAAATTTTAATGACGAAAGTTATATAGTAAGATTAATTTAGGTATATTAAAGTAACTTCGAACCACATTTGCTTTGTTCATTTGCTTGACGATGATTAAAGCAAGTGAATGATGATGGAAGAATGAGAAAGTGAGAGAAAAACGGGAGTACCTAGAGAAAATCCACGGACACAATGTTGTTGACCATAAGCTTACTTGGCTGGGGCTCGAACTAGAGACCCCAGCCACCAGAAGTAAGCGCTCTACCACTGAGCCACCGTGACCCCCATCCAGCCAATAATGGGTGCAAATTATGCTACTTTCAGCACAAACAAACTACTGCTATTGTATTGGTTTATTTCTGAAGAACAAAGAAAAATTTAAGCATTGATATTAGTCAATCAGTCGTCTAGGGAATTTCCCTCGACTTTTCACGTTTTATCGAAAAATTCCCCTTTTCCCTTTATTCTAAATTTACCTATGAAATTTCCCTAGATTAGGGAAATTTCACTCAAACTACGAACACTGCTTCCGTTGTAGAACCCAGGCTGGAATACTTTGTGATAGATATAATCAATATCGTGCCGTTAGGAGAGGGGCGAACGGGGCGAAGTACGTGGGACACAGAATTCGGGAGGATGTGCATGTGCCTATAAATTAAATTGAAGGAAGAAAGTAATAAAATGTGCTCAGAATCAAGGAAAAACACGGTTTATTTTTGAATTTTTTACAGTTCGCGTCACCCATGGTGGCGCTTCGCGGCTGATCTGTTGACCTCACTCATATGTGTGGGAGTGCCATCGTATACTCTCGCCCCGGGCGCTGATTTTCCACGGCACGACACTGGATTTTCGACGTTTTCTTATTGCTTTCTTGTTTCCTTCCACATTCACATTCCGCCGATTCCTTCAAAATAATTCGTTTCTGGTAACCATCTCTCCTTTACTCCTAGACTAAAGGACGTGTGTCTGGTACGTAAAAAGTTTCAATTCAAATAATCAAGAGCACGATTATTTGGATGTTTCTCTGTAGTTGTACGGTTAGGTGTCACAGGACTAGAAGCAGAGAAACCAAATTTTCACGTGAATTTAATTACTTTTTTAACAGCTCTATTTTATAGAAGTGTTTACTTATTTTGAAATACAGTTAGATAGAAAAGATCAAACATCTCTCTATTTTTCTATGAATATAGAGATACACGAAACACTGGATATCTTTATATCCTCCCTTTATTACCTCTCACAATCTTCCTGTCAAGTCTAGCTAGCCAGTCTCACTTTTGTCTTCACTTGTTTACACAAGATATAAATTCCTCTGCCATGTTCCTCTTCTTCTAGAGTTATTGCTCAAAGGAACTATTTACACCGGTTGACGTTTACGACACAAAGTTTTATTAAAGTTGGTTGGATCTTTGCTGCGCAAGAAAATTACCTCATGTGTGCATGTAAGAAAAAATTGGATCATTCAACACCTTTTGACTGAATAAAGAAAATGAAACGTGAACAGTTTTAATATATACAGAATGGATACCAATTTCTTTGTGGTTTATGAACAAGTAGTTTACTTTATTTTAGTATTCTACAGTGAAATAAACCATGTAAATAATTTTGTATGGAAGTGAAAAAAATAATGATTTTTAAAGTTTAAAGTCCCATGCTTATGTTTTTCAGTCTAAGGAAGACGAAATATTTTTATATGACAGAAGTTACAACTGGTAAGTATAATGCTTGTATCATCGTAAATATAGAATTTTCGTCACTAAAATGCAAGGTGACCGATTGTGTCAAAAGATGTAGCTGGCTACCAGTTATCCTAATTATTCTAAGGATAAGCTAATATAAACAAACAAGACACTTACAAATGATCGAGGAAGTAATTCCTAGCGGTATGGAGATTATTATTTTTCCTCAATGATTTATAGGTTACTTGTTTGTTCATAACAGTCTATCCGTAGGATATTTGGTGGCCAGCCACATCTGTTGACACCATCTCGTACCGTCAGTAGTTACCATATTACGTCATAATTTTGAAAAATAGATGCTTTCACGGTACGTAGTTATTACGGTCGTAGAATGTCTGCACTTGATTCCAATGTGTCTTTGTTTTAGAACGATATACTCCATTCATATTCTCACTTGTTCACGAGCAATGCCACTGATTTTTTCACGTTATTAAAAGAAAAGAAACAACCTTTGTAAGTTTTGGCATTCATGAAGACAAATGTCCAACTTCCTCTCCGTGGTTTATTACGAACAAGTGTTACGCATGTAGGCTTCCCTAGGTAGCAGTTTCTCATTATTCTTCTTATTTGCACTTATGATTCATGAATTCTGATGCTTCAAATTTCGGGTTACATGACTTTCCTGGTACACTGTAGAATTTAGTATATCCTCAATATAACGAAATCAAAATGTTTTCAGAAAGACACTTCAATGATGTGTTAGAAGCACTTTCTAAACTAAATAATTGTATGGGTTTTCTTAATATATACGATTATTTCTGCATATTTTAGTATTTTGTCACAAAATGTAAACATAAGAGAAATCTTTGATATTAATCCTAAATTTAATATAGTATAGTTTAGATCTGTATATCAAAATTATTTCAGTAGACTAAAATTAAAATTGGACATGAATAATCTGGACACAAGTTGGTATAACATCACTAACAACGTTACCGTGTCACAAAACACTCAAAAAGAAAAAAAAATGGTTGTATGTATGATCATGGTTTAATATGGGCGTCAGTTACAAAGCTATTTGTCCCCGTCACGAAGAAGGAAAAGAAGTTAAGATGTGCATTCTGTAGAGTAAATATATGTTTTAAATTTTGAACTTTTGAATGCAAATGATTAATTTCCATATTGCTATCACTCTAATTGCACTTACCTTGTTCTTGAAAGTGTTAACAGTTGTAAGAAAAAAAATCGACGCTCGGTAATATTTAAAGTTAGTTTATTTGTTCTAGATTTTTGTTTTACGACTTTCAGTATTAGTAGAAGAATGAGATCGGATTTAAACTTTATTCTTGTCACGTTGAATCCGTATGAAGAAAGGCACTCATTACTGTGTTTCGTCCATGGGCATCAACATTGTAAACGAAAGAGGTAATATATTTCTACTACTACTGCTTCGAACAGAATAATAAAATCGGAGACTATCCTACTCAAGTCACACTAAGTCTATATCGGAGGATTGTTTCTCGCTATCTGGTACCATTTACCATTATGGCGATCGGTGATGGAAAATCGTGAAATTTCTACTGCTTGAGGATTGAAAACAGAGATTAACATGGAAACGAAAGTTGTTCTTTAGAAGCTCATTGCATTTTAATAAGCTATTTGTCGTATTTGCTATGTAGAAATTAATTTTAAAACCGGGAATTGTAATGTATTTCTACGAATTCAGATTTTATTTCGGGGATAAAGATTATTCTTGAAAGGTTTAATAAAGTACAAAACACTTCTTCTGGGTATCTGTTATCTTTGTTTATTGACTTGGAGTATAACGTCCCTTTACAGCATGCACACAATGTTAGACTTGGACCTAGACCTGCAAGTTAACGGTGGATCAAAGTGACTGACATAAGCTTTCTCCAGGAATCGAGACCGAGTCTCCTTGACTCGTGGCACGTATGCTACCTCTTCGCTTAGTAGCGAGTAGTTGAAATTAGAAATTGTTCTGTCTACCACTTCTGGTTTCAACAGAGAGTCAGGGAAGGAGAAGGGGCCTATTACACTGAAAAAAAGGTTTGCTCAGATTGACCAAAAAATAGGTGCTGGTTCCAAATTGTTTGGTCAATATAGCACCAACCAAACGTTTGGTCAATATAGCGCCAACCAAAGGTTTGGTCACCAGCACAAAATCATTTGGTTACGATTTGTTTGGTTGCAGAAACCTAGTATTTGGTTACCATTACCAAGTTTGCATTTGGTAGTGTTGACCAAATAATGACCAAATAAGTAGGATTTGGTTGGAAATAACAAAAATTTGGTTAAAATTATGCAGGTTTGGTTCTTGGAACGAAATAATTCGGTTATAAATACTAACCTGCATTTAGTGAATTTGACCAAAACATTTGGCAGACTCTACCAAATACTGTTGGTACAGGTACTAAACTGAAAATAAAAATAGAAATTACACTCTATTAATTCTATGAAAGTGGGTCAAAATTTCCCTCAACTTAAGCTAATCCGTTCCTACCTAAAACCTACTTATCCTATCTTATTCTTCTGTATCTTACCCTTTTAAAGTCGTCCTACATCTCGATGCGCAGCTGGAGCGTGTATTGTAAAGTTTACCCAAGGCACATTTGTTATGCCAAATTTACAGCCAATAACTAACAAAAGAGTAATACAAACGAAAAAAAAAGTAAACTTACCTCGAAACACGGTGAATAGCAGCGGTAAGTTCCAATTTAATAATGAATTGCTCACGAGATCCCTTGTGTTGCTGCAAGTGACAATAACTTGTCACTTCACATCATTGGGAGTTTGGTGTTGAAATTTGGATAGTGCAAACAAGTCTGTCTCACACACGTCCTTTGAATCTCAAGCGGTGTAAAGTTGAGATTGTTAGTCATTCGTTTATTTTTTTTTTTCGGTAGAAACATTATGTAGTTTCACTCATACGCTCAAACCGCGATCCACACTTTCTATTCGCCATGTTTACCCAGAAATCAAATTGATACACGTGACCTTGTAACTAAACATTTTGGTCAGGAAAACCAAATCTTTACCAAATCACTTAAGATTTGGTTGGCATAACAAAATGAATCAACCAAATATTCTAACCAAAAGATATAGTGCTCATGACCAAACATGTTTTCTATAAGTGACAAAATTTTGGTTAAACTAACTAAATAAAGTGACCAAATGCCCTGACCAAACAAATTTTGGTATTCCTGACGAAGTCCTTTTTTTCAGTGTATTCGAACGCAGATTCAATTAGTAAAACTAAATAAATAAATGAGTAAAAATTAAAAAATTAATATCTTATCATTTTTGGTCTTACATTTGTCATCGGATGGACACTTCATTTAGCGTCATACACCCGTTTATGATTGTGATTATAATTATAAAGATGGTTGTGAAGGAATTTTATATGATGGAGAGAAACGAATGACAGTTTTGAATTTAGTGCGGTTGAGTTAGTAAATAGAGTTTATTATTTTCTGAACCCCATGCATGAAATTAAATAAATTAAGCTAACTGTAGGTACAAAGGTAACAACGTTTTACTTCTCCGATAAGCAATCATAATAACAAAGGTATTTCGAGCATGTTAGTTTAAATCTGTCAAAAAAAATTAAGTAAAGCATTCACAACCCTTCCGTTGATACTGTATATATTTTGCCGCTTAATAATTGAATTTTAAACAAAGGAAGAACAAACTAGTAACCTTTTGATTCATCTAAGGAATAACATCTCGCTATCGTATTCCATAATCTTCCTGTACGAAACGTAATCAATCACAGATTTGTTGTTAACATCAGACAAGTACTGCTGTATACTGTTTTCCTACCTTTCTTGTGTATCAAAAACACTTAATCCTAACAACAGGAATTCTGTAGACCACACAGCAGTTTCCTCCCAAATGCCGTCTCATTGGTTGGTTGCAGTGGTGCTATTCAACCGGTTTGGGCGAAAAGGTTGTTAAAATATTTCGAGTTTGCAGAACCGTTTGTTATACCAAGATAAACCTACATACACACATGCACACATTCATCACCAAGCCAAACGTGGAAGAAAGAAGCCAAACAAAGTATGTTTAAACCTGACAGAACCCATTTTCAGAATTTAAAAATTAATCATGCAGATCGTTTGTTCACGATTGTTCTCATAAAATTTTCGTTTGTTCAGGATTTATAAACAATTTATATCAAAAACAAATTGGGCGGTGGCAACTTCACGTAGCAGAACCCATTTTCGGCAATCGAAAATAAACCATGCAGATAAGATTTTTGTATCTTTTGTATTTCTATTGGCATAGCCAGTGTGTGCTTTGCAAATATCAGCTGGAAGGAGGAGCTTGTAAAATACAATTTTTTCACAGCCAAAAACAGTTGACTTATTTGAAGAACATTACTTTGCTCTGTACACACGAGAAGGTTAATGGAAGGCGATGGGAATGGTAAAATTATTTTAAATATCTTTGTACTTGGAAATTCTTACAGTACAAGATTAAGTACAATATCTCAGAAGAAGGTATAGACGTTTATTCCTTAATCTCAAATGCTCAGATATCAAGAACGAGAACTGGGATCATATGAGTGAAGCAGTGAGGGTTATTTATATTTGAAACTCATACATACCATTATTAACAATTGTCGATCCATTGCTGGATGATGGTCATTTAAATACTTCTTGACAACCATCTATCTTGGATCATTCGTTTCCAAGATATTCGAAGTGCAACATAATTACGTCACACCATTTGTACGCTGTATACGTCGTTACATGTCACAAGAGAATTACATCTATTTATCTACCTACCTACACACACACACACACACACACACATATATATATATATATATATATATATATATATATATATCGAGAAAGAGAAAGAGAGAGAAAACCGGTTGTTAAAAAATTAGAATAGCATCACTGGTTGATTGGTTTTGAGTAGAATGTTCTTTTTCAGCAATGGTTGTATATGAGACTTGGATTTACAGCTTACTGTGTGATCTTAACTCGTTGAGCTTCCACCAGGAGCCAAAACCTGATTTCCCACGTTGAAATTACATATACTGATAATATATTCACGAACAGGCTCTCCGCGGTGTCTCGTGTATTTATAGGCATGACTTTTATTATCTGTATCACCTTCAATGGTCTTTTTCTCCTCTTTTCAATTCGCAGTAATGATTAGTTGTTTCATTGCAGAAAAACAAACAATATTAATACAGTATTAACAACTTTATTTGAAGGCATTATGTATTTGAAATGTCTATGCAGGCGGCACGTTTGAGAAAATCTTCTTTGCTAACAAGGGATTTTAGTCATTGGTCGAAACATTGCAGGGGGTATCAGTAGCTATTGTTAGATATGATGCATTTATGCAAAATTTCTTTTATATATAGCAAGGTTTAAAGGGAACTAAAGAATAAACTGAATATTATCAAACATCTCCCCTGTCTTGCGAACACGTTTGTGCAAAGGCAAATGGCTTAACATATACCACATATTTATTTCTTAATTAGGATTCACGCTTGACATATAAAGCTTATTTTAAGAAATATTTAAGTTTTTACAATTGCTTGCTCCAATTTTTGCGTTGCGATTTTGAATATTTTGCGAAGAAGGTACAGAATATGGCCGCAATTAGTAAACACATATTAGTAGGTGGAAACTTAATGTTATGAAAAGAACTATTTTACAATTAAATATGGTACCAACAATAAATACTATGTGTATTCTGCATACTAAGTTTGATTAGAATGTAGAGCATGTAAGGATTGGAAAAGAATCTATTTACAAATATATAGCTTTCAAAAATGGACAAAATATATTGTACAGTGTTTCTTCCTGTAATCAGTCCATTTTGTTTCCAAATAAGAACGCATGTTTCTCTGGTTTGGTCGGAACCAAAGATGATTAAGAAAAAACCTAATGTCTACTTTCTTGATGCTTGGATTTCCGTCTATCACTTTACGCAAACACAACAGTAGTTCAGCTCTGCAGACTATGCCCATTCACTCGTTAGATGCTTCGTACTTTGTATTTACTTAATCAATGTTTTATATTTATTTTGAAAATATAAGAAAGAGTTGTCAAAGCCAACCTAAGTGTACAGCATATATAAGAACAATTATTTAATAGTTAGGATTCGGACAGCAAACCATGTCATCTCTTATTTCCCTTAATACTAACTTCTACGAAATTTCGCTTTCCTTCTAGACATGCATTCCATTGCTTATTTACATGTTTGGATTTTTATTGGAATTTATTCCACTGCAACAGATTACTGAAACAAGATGAAGCAGCAAGCTGTGTGGAATGACTTTCCATTACGTGGTTGAAATCTTAATGCCCTACTTTAGAACTCTCATTACCGTGAGACTGCTGTGAAAAATGTTTCCAACAAATAGGTAGATAAATTGGAGCGAAATGCAATTCACGATCTTTACAGCATCTGTTGAATCCTTTTTTCCCATTCGAAAAACTTTAATCCAGCAAATCAAATGGTCTGCAATGTTGAACTGATGATCACGTGACCTTCGCGGGTTATAGTTCTTATTACAGTATAACATTCATCTGCAATTACTGTGACCAATAAAGTGAATACCTTCATTTCTCTGTATCTTCTAAGGCACAAACATTAAATCCTGAAGAAAAAATATTGAATATCAAATATTCAAATAATTCAATAACTGAGACGAGTTTATATTTTCATGTTAGCACATTTTTATATTGTTGATACATCATTAAATCGAGATGAATATCATAAAAATAAAATATCATTTCTCAAATGTCATATTTAATGACAGACGTTCTTTACAGAAATTAGCGTTCCGACGCTATATGAGGCGTGGATCTACATCTTAAAATGGAATGCGAACAAGTATTATAGTTTCATTTTTACGGGGGGGATCGAACCCAGGACCCACGAATAAAAGTTGCGTGGACTAGTCATTAGACCAAAAGATTTTTTTTTTCTGTAATATAAGCTACAGCATATTGCTGTTAATGTTGTCTCAAACAAACACATCGTCCATTTAATGGGACTTCTCTCAGTAATTTTGAATAAAGAGGTAAAAGCAATTCTCCCTAGATGTTAAGCATAGTTCCAAAGGATTGTCTCTCAAGAAGTATCCACCACGGACGGATTTTTCTTTAGGTGCATCTGTAAACGTTCACTCCAAAGCAAAGTTTTCAACCATGTCTGAAGCCGCGCTCCGCATTGCAGGGGCTTTAATATATTTATTTTTCGAAACGACAAAAATATTTCCTTATATACTCTTACTATCAACATAGGCTAATGCATTGAACTGTTATGTACTGTGAATTTCGTATGAAAACCGACATTCTATAATTATAGGCAATATAATTTTCTAACTGAGCGACAGTGGTTTAGTTGGTTAAGCGTCTATCTGTCAACCAGACGGCCAGATTTTGGTTTCTGATAAAGGATAGAATTTATTCCTTGTTCTGTCGTCTTCTCAATTAGGTTCAGAGATACCCGCAATCTATGCATAAGAGATACCTGGGATTTTGAAGGAGAGTGAAGATGTTTGGGACATGAATAATCAACATTCCGAAGTTAGCAAGTAAGTCTTTCTCTTTTGCCTATTTTTAATTCGCCTACATCTCTAATTAATAGCACCATTTCTATCCCATTTTATATGTAGGCGAAACAATTTCTGGTTGATCTATTTCTATTTCACCTAATCTTCCGGGAAAGGGCTACTCAAAGTTCTAGAGATTACTCTCTTAGAATTTGTACCTGTTTCTACAATCAGTGATCCATGAAAACGCAAGTAAAGGTGCTTCGAATTTACTTCAGAAAAAATTCAGATACCTCGCGTACGTGCGTACGTGTACCCTATTATTTAAAAAAAATCTACATGTTTGGATGTACGTTTTTTTAAGCAAACAGAAATAGATATTTAAGGTTATTATGAAACTTCTAATATTTTACAGTTTTTGAATTATTCTCACTTCCCCGCCTGAATATTATAAAACCATTTTGGTATTCGAGTTTCCTAATAATTATTATTATTTCGTTTTATTAGCTTGCTTTATTTTATATAATATGTTTAATTGGCCAATATTACTAATCGTCTGTACTGTTTGCTTATAAGTAATTGTGTGAATTAACTTCCAGTTGTGTATACTTTATTTTCAATTGGAAACTGAATGATAGAAGTCAGGAGGAGTGGACGGGACTATAATATAACCCAAAAACAAATCTGTAGGACATTAAAAATCCATATCTGGGAAGATTAAGCATAACGGAAATAGGCAAAAGTGAAATTCCTCTTTTGTATACATGATATAATGATAATGATATACTGATAATGATAATTATATAAATTGGCAGCAACGTTATATTCGCAAATAAATATGCCAAGCAGGAATAAATCATTCAGAAGTGTAGAGCTCTTCCTCCTCACAACTTCTGAACTCATTTGGCCTGTCCCTAATGAGGAGCGCACGTTTATATTTTTATAATCTTCTAGCTAGTTTCTTTATTCGTATAATCATTAACTTAGTACCACGGACAGAGCAGCAAAAAGAATAAAAAAATATACTTTCTTCTAACCCCGATAGAAGACTGAACGTGATAATAATGAGGGTGCGACAACAGTTGAAATGGAGGAGAGACAGAAGTGTGGAGTAAAAAAAAGTAATGGAGAATGGTTTCACATGGATAGCTCACATATTTGAACATCCATAAATACTATACCATGTAAGAATAAGGATACAGTTAACCACTAGTTCACTCTTTAATTAGAATTATGTAAAATATATCTATATTAGCTCTATATATAAATTACCTCTATACTAACTTTGTAAACTTCTGACAGTTGTATTATTTTGTTCACTCCTTGGAAAGCTTTTAGTAAGGGAGTTTTATTTTAAGATAAAGGGCGAGGAAATTCACCTTCTGTCCGTCAGGGTTTTACAGTCTGATGAAAACTGAAAGCCATGTTCACAACTTGTATTCTATGGCATAGGAAGCTAAGAGTTAATATTCACCAATTTACTGTCTTACATACTTATGAGGGAACCTATCCAAGTGTAACTCTGACTTCGAGTCGAGACTATGGCCGTTGGATACCTTGTCCCAAAAGAACATAACACGAAAAGGGATACATCCTCGATCGCAACCGTTGCGAAGATATAAGCGTGAAATTTAGAAATTGAACTCCATATTATACATTACAAAGTCAGATTCCGGGTCAGAATTTTCGGAAACGGTCGGGTAAGGAAACTCAGCGAATACGTATCAAATTTGTGTGGAGAGTCCATCACCTTTTGAATGAAACATTTCTGTCCCTGGGGCACTCGCAGGGTCCCAGGCGGCTCCAACTCAAAATTTGCAAACGGAACCGGGGGTCAAGTAGCATATTGTATGAAAGCTATTGTTAAATAAATGAAGATAGAACAAATCTCAACTCTCTGCGATAACCCTGTGCAAACGGGCAACTGGTCAAAATGTCAATACAAAAAATGAAATGAAATCTTTGAGTTTTACGTCCCACATTTATGCCGTTTAGGCTAAAGGAGACGGTGATGATGAGTAATGAATGAAGTGGAATGAAGAAAGTGGGAGGAAACGTGAGAACCCCGAGGAAACCGACGCACATGGTGTTTGTACACCGCAAAGTTCACTTGGCGGCGGCTGAGATCGAACCCAGGACCCCAAGCACCAGAGGTGAACGCTCTACCACTGACAATGAGCAACCGCGGCCCTCAAAATATCAATCAGAAAATCTATGGCCACGCTTTTAAATCCGTTAAGTTGCGACAATAACAAAACAGAAAAGCATGTTTAAAAATGCAAGGTTGAAGTAAAGCAAATTGCTGCAGAGTTTCTCTCTCAAAAGCATCATCCTATATATTTTATTGATGCACCATTATTCCAGTTTTCTCCAACCCCACTTCTCTCCAAGTTGCCTCAAACCTTCAACGTCACTCCTTTTCGTCTTTACCATCATGTTTCTCATTCAGCACACAGTGCAATCTGTGAATTTGGGGTCCCGATGCGCGAAACATTGCCTCTTGACCTTCTCACTCTCCACGACAGGTGCGATTGACAATGTATCCTTTCTCTTCTAGGACACGAAATCCAATGGTCATGATTATTCTATGGTCCATTTGTCATTCGAACTCACACTTATACTTGAATAAGGTCCTTTACGCGACTTTGTGAGAGACTGCAGCAATTTGCTTTACTTCAATACCTTGCACTTTTAAACGTGTTTTTCTGTTTTGCTATTGTCGCAACTTAACGGATTTAGAAGCGGGCCATAGAATTTCTGATGTAGGTTGTATTGACATTTTGAGCAGTTGCCCGTTTCCACAGGGTTATCGTAGAGAGTTGAGATTTGTTCTATCTTCTTTTATTTAACAATAGCTTTCATACAATATGCTACTTGACCCCCGGTTCCATTTTCAGTTGAGTCCCGGTTGAGTTGGACCCCGTCTGGGACCTTGCGAGTGCCCCGGGACACAAATTTTTCATTCATAAAGTGCTGGGCTTCCCACAAAAATTTGATACGTATTCGCTGAGTTTCCTTACCCGACCGTTTCCGAAAATTCTGAACGGAATCTGACTTTGTAATGTATAGTGTGGAGCTCAATTTCTAACTTTTCACGCTTATATCTCCGCAACGGTTGCGATCGAGGACGTATCCCTTTTCGTGTTATGTTCGTTTGGGACAAAGTATCCAGCGGCCATAGTCTCGACTCGAAGTTACAGTTACACTTGGATAGGTTCCATAGTTAGTGCTTTTCCATATAATACTTAAAATACGAATAATTCGTTCAGTATTTCAACAACTCAGACACCAGACGCGTGTATACGTCGTGATTGACCATAAATACAAGGTCAAACTTGCTCAAGAGATATCATAGTAGTCGGATTATTTAATATGCAGCCCGCCACTCAATCAGTTTTTAATGACAGTGGCGATGAATACTTTACAGCATCAAAAACGTGATTTGTTAATCTATGATCTCGAACTTGGGCATTACACTAGAACAGCAACCCAAAACATTTCTTGTGCGAAAGATACAGTGAACTAAAGCACAACATCGCTTTGGTTCCAAAAAATTCGAACATGTATACATTTCGAAGATCCGTCAACTCCGGGCGTCCCAGGGTAAGAGATTCTGAAGTTATACGATACGTTATTGTCCAATATCCATTCTCTATTGCGCAACGATTGTCAAACCAACGAGCCATATTCCAATTCATTGTAATGGGTGAATTTAACGATGTCGAGAAAACTAATTACTACATGAATTGACCTAGACCCTGAGGAGAGTGGGTGTGTGCTGAACCGCTGCAAAATCTATATGATCTTTGCTAAAACGGGTTGTCACATGCGACAGAAAGTGGATATATCTGCGAAATCCAAATGTGCTAAAACAGTTTGAGCAGAGCCAAACAGGATCATTTCGAGCATGAAGTCACGCTGTGGGTGTGGTGGAACTGCAAGGTGGTAATTCACTTCGAGTTCGTTTCTAGCGGTCCTAACACCGATGACCGCATTCGTTTCGAACAGTTGAGTCGGGTATATGCTGTGTTACGCAGAACATATTCTGTATTTGTGAACTAAAAGCGCGCTAACATAATGCAAACCTACACTCGGATCGTAAAGCGCAGCAAAATATTCGTGAAATAATGCCACAGCCGGCATAGAGTTTTAAACTTGCCCTTTCGGAATACTACTTGTTTTGGTCCTTGGCACATTTCCTGAAATTGTGATGCTCATCAGCCAGCACAAGGTGGAGACACCAGTGACGGAGAACTGTATCCAAGGACAAGATTTGTATCAACGTGAAATCGAGAGAATGGTGGGAAGGTGGCTCCGGACAGGACATACTAAGTGCTATAATTGAGTGTCAACCTACTGTACTTAATAAATACAGGTATGTTGTGTATCGAATATCGGAAGACTCATAAGTAATCCTTGTATCACATCAAGTAATATTCCTAATTTAAAAAGTTAAAAATAATACATTTAATATTTGATGTATTCAACTCTTAATGGCCTCCCTGATAATTCATTCATGCACAATAACTAAACAGCATCTATGCAATTTCTAGCCATTTACTTTGTTCAGGTATTATAACTAATTTTTATAAATAAATTACTATATACCCATTTCCTATCAAGTATATAGCGTAGAAGGAGGAATTGTGAGCTATGTTTTTTTTAACCTTTCTTCTTCACAAATTATAGTTGCTTTTCTAGTTTTTAAGAATTTATTGTATGTGTGCAGGTTCGTCTGCACCTACTGTGGTAGTAGTAAGCTTTCGGCATCTTTACTTTTGATGCTGCAACATTTTCATTGTAGTTGGTCTGATGTCATCCCCTCTTTCTCAAAAACTATCAGGGTACAAACAAAACTTTTTTCGGTACAAACGGTACAAATGATTTGCTCTCGAAAGGAAGGTGCATTTCAATGTTTTTGTGCTGCGATACGGGGAGCTAACTTGGCGCCCGGATAGCCCACCCCCCAAATGAAATCTCTTTCTTGAAAACTATTAGGGTACAAACGGTACCAACGATTTGCTTTCGAATGGTGTATTTCCATTTTTTGTGCTGTGATACGGGGAGCTATCTTGGCGCCAAGATACCCCAAGTTGACCTCTCAAGTAACTCTATAAGGAAAATGATGCAAACAAAAATATTTTCGGTACAAACGGTAAAAATGTAGTACAAACGGTACAAATGTAGTACAAATGAATGACCTAGTCATTGTTTAAATTTTCTAAAGTAGGGGCTGTCTTGCCAGACGTTTTTTCAAGACTTCCAGTTATTATTTATACCACAGTATATTGTCCTGTAAACTTAATTGAAAATGCATCGCATACGAAGAAATCTATAAGCGGTCAAAACTGTGGCCGCAAAGTAAAAAACAACTAGGAAAACCAAAAGAACAGGCTTTGATATTCAAACAAGCATTGAAGGTATTAAAGATTAACGCTAAACAACCATAAACTGTTACAATAGAACAAATGTTGGCACTCTGGATTGATAAACAGAACCTATTTACATCATCAGCATTATTGGCTTACGAAACTGCCACTGGAGGCCTAAGTTTTAAGTAACTTATTTCTAAATCTCAAAGATATTTGAATGCCTTTTCAAGCTTTCCAATTATTGTTTATAGCATAGTATATTGTCCTGTTAACTTCCAAAATGTATCACATACGAACAAAACTTTGTCCGGAAACGTAAAAATAAAATAAAACCAAGAGAACAGGTCCTGCTATTCAAACAAACATAGGAGAGACTAACGCTTAATAACTATAAACTATTACAATAGAACATGTTTTGGAACTCTGGATTGATAAACAGGTCCTATTTACAGTATTAACACTATTGGGATACGCAACGGGCACTGGAGGGCTAAGTTTAACAAAGTAGCTTAACCCTTATCCGGGCAACCGGGACCTCCCATTCCCAGTAGCTTTATTTTTCTCGAATTTTTCAATAACCACACATATTTCGATGCCATAAAATTCTGAATTCTTCTATCGTTAGTCGAAGTTAAAATCATGAACATATCGAGTTGATAGAACTAATTGATTTTCTTTTAAAAATATTGAAAATCTTTTCCTGACGAAACGGGGCAACCGGGGCCTAGGAGGACCCGTATAACTTTAAAGCAATTCCAGTGAAATATAAGACCAAATGGTCATATAATTAAAATTAAACACGTGGCTATTGTAACCTTTAGTCGGAACAGGATGTGACAATAGGCATTGATTTTTGCGTGTTCTGCACTTAAAAGATATACTGGGCCTGACAGGCCCCGGCTGTCCGTCTACGTTACAAAAATTTCTTGCCCGGATAAGTGATTTATTGCTATTCTGCTGGGCTTACAAAAGGGTTACTCAAGTATTGTTGTTTGACAATTATGGTATATATATATATATATATATATATATATATATATATATATATATATATATATATTCTAGATTATTCGAAACTGTATGTGACAATAGGCATTGAATTTTGCCTATTCTGCACTGGGTCTGAAAGGCCCCGGTTGCCCGTCTACGTTACAAAAATCTCTTACCCGGATAAGGGATAATATGCACAATGCACAGCATTTAAATGAGTTCTAAGCAAAAAAGTTCACTTAAGGCATTCTGCCCATTTAGCCCCACATCATGCACCCAATTACCCCGTGGGGGTAATTGGAAGGTACACATTTTAACAGAATTTTACAGCCTCACAGTGAGGATTCAAAATTGCTGCTCTTCACTGCACCACCCTTATGATGTTTTTAAGAAGCAGTAAAAAAATCAGGATCAAAACATTAACAGATCCGCGATTTATTGTGATTCAAATCGAAACACACACAAACCTGAAACTCGGTTTCAAAATGTCATTTCTCAATCAAATAAGTTTTTGATCTTTTGGTCATTATTACACCCTCTCAAAATTCATCCAAGCCTTTCTATTTATCAACATCTACCCACCCAAAATTTGTGTGTAATTAAATTCTGTAAAAATATACTGTAATGCAAAATATATATATTTTTTAAAAGTTTTCCGTTTAATTACCCCTCCACCCAATTCCCCCCTTCTGCCCTAGATTTTTCAACATTTTGACTCCAGGGAAATTTAGTACATAAACTTGCTACCAAATAAATACATCTCGGCATTGATTTACATGTTGCATGGTATGAGGGCATGTCGATTGTCTTCATAGTGGTCTACGATATAAATAACACTATATCTATCAATATTTGTACTATTTTTGACTCATTCTATAGCAAATGTTATTTAACATTGAATTATGTCCAATTTCGTAATTCCATTTCCTATGTTTAACCACACAACAGCTTAAAGACATTTAAATATCATATTTGATATAATGGTTTTTCTTACTGGAACACAATTATCCACAACATTAATATGCATTGAAAATAACATTAGGACGTGAATATTCCAGTGTTTACGCAGTTGGTAATTATGTTACTTAACCAAAACGTTTAGAACGTAGGAGCCAGGGAAATCTCTTAAGTAATGTAAATTCGTTGCTTCTCTTCAGAAATGTAAATTCTGTAAAATCTGCCTTTATCGTCGTATATTTCTATGACTGCAGAATATTTGCATTTTCCTTTTTGGATTCATCTTGGTTGGTAAACTATAATTAGATATGAGGTTACTACACTTTTCAGAAGTGTTCCGGAATGCGCATATAAGGGTTAGTTACTGCAAAGCTATATATGCTACGTAGTCTCGTATAAATCTTGTTAGATGTAGAGATAAGCTGTTTTCACAAGTAAAAGGGGTCTGCAAGGAAAAGGGACGACCTTCCCTGTCGTCTGTATGATATTAAAATGAGAATAAAGGATTCAAAGGATCTCATTGAGCTGAACTAAATCGTATAGGTATAAATCATCATGCGTAGTTTTTTTTCTTTTTAGAAATACGAATTTCTCCTAATCCTAAAATTTGATATTGTATGATGACAACACCACCTACTTAAATGAGTTATACTCAAGTATACCCTAATTAAGTTTCTCATTATGACACTATATAATGTAATACGATATAGAACGAAGTTATCATGAGTTCTAAACTTTGTTTGTCGTCTAATGTTGTTGAAAGGTAGCAAGCGGTATAGTAGGATGAAACGAAAAAATCTCGAATTTTTAAATTTTATTCCTAATATTGCCGAAAAGTTGCATTTTGATGTTAAAAAAAACAACAGAAAAATAAAATTTCATAGTAACCAATGCATGCTTTGAGGTGCGGCAAGGACGATAAAGTTTCATCAGTATGATATTTCTTATTCCATTTTAACCTCTTTCGTTCTTAATTTATTTGCACTAGAATAACATTGATTGTACTGGTTATTTCTTATTATTGAAGAAACTAGCTTGTAGGTGGAGGAGAAGGGGTAATAAGGAGTAACAATAATTATTCTACCTTCAATTACAGTAATGTTTCGTTTAAAGATATATAAAAATTGCTAATTTTTGGCCTATAATTTATTCTTTTCAACTTCGTCATCAATTAAAATAGCTTCACGTTCCCACCCCAGAAGTTTGTTTCATCAATAAATAAATAAATATAGCAAGTACAATTTAAAGGCTTTTATAATGCAAATAAAAGAGAGAGAGATTGAAATAGTACACGAAATATTACATTTATGGAATATTATCGTATTTGCAGTACCTCAAAGCATGCTCCGATTATCCTAAAATTTTATTTTATTTTTTCCCGCGTAAAAGGTAACCTTTCCACACTATTAGAAATAAAATTTAAAAATTCGATTTTTTTTGGTTCCGTTCTACTGTACAAAATTACATGCTTGAATGTACTGTAAATTCGGATTTGCAGCTTTCGACAAAATCAAGAAAATAATTTTCATGTCGTTAAAACTTTGTTCTTCGTTGTCTATCGGATACCATTGATAGCGTTTTATTATTCTGTAACAAATTATTAATTAACATATTTATGTACTGTATATGAAATACTAGACTTCTTCTGGCTGGAAACTTTGCTTCTATACCCTCACATTTGCTCCGTCTATGACCTCATACCTCATATTTAACATTTGATTTCGTTCTTCGAATGATCAGTGAGCTGAGATCCTGAAAAGCTAGTCAAACTTTAAAAAAAATCGAATTGAAAAATTTTAGGTTTTGGGTCGTATAGTAGAATGTTCGAAGAATACAAGTTTTCATTTGTGACCTCATAATTATTATCAGCGACCTCGAACCTATATATTTATAATATGATAGAAATTGACCAACGTTTTCGTATTTTGATCAGCGTTTTGAGGTTTCAGCCCACTGTGGAATTGCAGGAATACGTTCCTTACTTTTATGGGGGGGGGAATTAAGTATGTTTCTTCCTTTGATACGCATTGTAGAGTTAAATAGTGAAAAGAAAAGTTGTCTTAAATGCTAATTGTATTCAAAAATGCATTTCAAATGGTTCATGCGTTTTCCCCTGATGATACTGACAACCTGGAAGTAATTTTTATTTACTAAAGAGAAACAAATCAGAACTCTCCCCCTTCTCTCGTTAAAAATTGGATTTTCGAAAATGCTGTTCAAGAATTTCCAGGAACACTAAGGCCGAATTTCCAGAAACTGTGTAATATGTGCCCACTTGTTTTGAATAAGGAGTTTATATATCAAGTTTCACATCCCTATCCCTAACATATCTATAATTTTGGATATCGAACTACGTCCATCTTACTATAACGTCCCCGACCCTTTTTCTTTCCTCCTATGGAAAACATCAAATAACATGTCAGTTGCAAAATAACTGATTCACCAAGACGTACCTCTGAATTATTATCATGTTTCTTGTGCAAATCATACTCAAAGAGGTAATCAATTTCTGAGTCACACTTACACTATATTTTGAAGTCCCATTTTATAGGTTTGTTTTTATATATTGCTTCATAATATTATGATTCTTCAGTTTAACTATGTGTTCATCTATAACCTGAAGTTGGATTCATAGCATTTTGGAAACTTTTATTTAGACGAGTTACCATATACCTGATTTTATTAGCACGATCATACGATGCTGTTTTCTGTTTTCTAGCTGAGTTTCTTTGTTAGAAAAATGTTAATGTTTTCGAATTTCTTCAAATCGATGCAGTGGTATTACCTACGCAACATACAGAATAAGCAAATCAAACTCGCTCGATCAATAGTCCATAATTGTTGGCAGAACATGATAACTCATTAGAACGTTTATTCCAAGAAAGGATTTCAACTCAGAACTGTTTATACTAAATGTTACATCGTGTTGGTGAGCGAATCTCACATTTTCTTCAACTATAATTTCAACCAAAATATTAGAATTCATGATCGACAAGAAAATATCAAAGTCTGGGGACACAGCGACTCTCTTCTACATCGAAAATTTGATTTTCTCAAAAACCGAAATTGTTTTCAGAGAAATGTCTAGGTTTGTATTGACGTTTCTACTTGAAATCATGAAGAACTTAACTTTTAGCATCTGAGGTTTTTGGCAATTTCTCAGTTTGCTGCTCCGCTGCGGTAGGTAGACTTGTAGCTGTTACATTCGAGCTTGGATTTTAGTAAGGGATATCAGGATCTTCTATAATAATATGTGTCACTCTTTCAATATCTTCTGTCAGAAACAATCTATCCTCTTCGTACAGGCAAAAATTATCTACATCGTCACTATTCTCAACATGTAAAACTAGAATGACTTCCTTATCCTTTACTAGAAACTCAAGTAATCTTGACATTCCTGAAAGGAGATAAGAAAATTGTGAACTTGGGACATACTCAAGTTCAAACTGGAGTTCCTGGAGAAATCCCTATTTAAAGTAATGTTTAGGACAAGATAAGTGTTCTGGGAAGAGTGATGATTAATTTTTCAATGAATAAATTGTTTCAAAAGTAAAGGACATATCAAGTCTAAAATATTATGGTGATGTAGACTTGAAGTACATAGGGACACGGATGTCCAACATAGTTTTTGGTCTATAGTTTGTACATTCTTTCATGAATTTGATGAAATGCCACATAAATATATTAAACAATTATTATTAATAATAAATCCACTTACCGTAGCTAGAAAAATCTACTAGAAACCAGAAATAAATGCGAGATACGAGGCCAGAAGAACACCGTGGAAAATTACGACTTTAAATTGTATGGAAAACTTTGTAAACTGCAAGATTGCCCACACAATTCTTGCTATTTATCAGTTTCGTCCTTGGTAATTACAAAAATGTTACTAGGAATGATCTTTAAAAGTATTATAAGAAACCTATAATAAAAATTATAAATGGGACAAATATGTCCCATGTATGTGAAGGATTTAAGGGATCAGTAATAGTAAGTATCGTATACTCGTAGCACAATAAATAGCGCTCAAATAAACAGAATGCGTACCTCTTGCCTCTTTTAAAATCTTCCCGGTGGTGACTTCAAACTCTCATCCTGTCTTAACGTTTTGCATCCATTGCGAGATCGTCGAGCTCTCTCTCGGTTATAGTATATATATATAATGGTGTGTGTGTGTGTGTGTGTGTGCGTACACGGTGAGGCATACAGATGTAAATATTAAATAGAGTTTTACTTAGGTGAATTTAAAAGGCAAGGATTTGCTTACATTATTTCAATTTGGCACCCATCCCCCTCAGTGCACTTACGGAGTATGTTGATTGTTTATTCTATGTCTCTCTGGAACATTTGGGCAGGGATACCAGCAATGATCTGAGTGATGCGATGCTTCAGGTCGTCCAAGTTGCTAGGTTTGCCGTTAGACACACGATCCTTGACAATACACTGTAACGTTTCACTCTTATTTTTAACTTAAAATTCTTTTACCTTTCTGTTACAATTATTGCCCACAGTTTGATTAAGTCAACACGATCCTGCAACTTAATTTTTACTCATAATTACAAGAGAAATTAGGCACATGAAATGCATGTCACAATCAACTTTTATTCTTAAAACTCCATGAATAATCTTTCTTCTGTTGTCATAGAAACGTGAAACAAATAACTATATCTTGTTACAGCAACTCTAATTACATGATTATTTTATCTATATCAATCTATATTCTACATTTTTCTTCTTCTTCCTCCCAACAGGTTGTGCACTTTTAAACACTGTTGCCCAAAATAGCTACAATTAGAAACGGAAGTAATTCACAGATGTCAGATATACAATATCGTTGTAACCCCACAACCGTAATCGAGGACTTAACAATGTTATGGAAGACTTATTAAAAAATGAGAACCTTTTGCTAATTTTGTAGATCCTAAATACATTCTTTACCTCAATACCATTTGATCTCATTGACAAATTAAATTAAGGTATATTGAAATATTACATAACTTATTTCTTCATTTTGGGCATAATTAGGATAATTATAAAAGACACTGAAAGCACAATATTGATAAGTGAAGCGAATTACAAAGAAATTACCTAATAATGTAACGTTCATTTATATTATCCGTATAGCAGTCAAACAAAGTACGAATTACAAACGAAATCATAATTGTATTTAAAGTGAAACTAAACAAGAATTAACTGAATATGTTTTGACGAACGACATAACTTTAGCATAGGTTACATTACCCGAAGATTCCATTAGGTTACATTGAATGGCATTATCTTGAGTACCGTTCTGTATATTATGAATTCCTCCAGTTCTTTGGTTTCTATTTTGAGAATTTTTGCCGCCTATGAAGTTATTACGAAATTCATTTCGAGAAAAATTAGATATACTGTTTGCCTGATTTCTAAATGCTGTACGATTACCACTTCTGTTTCTTCTGAAATTTGATTCGGTTCTATTACCAATATAATTGAATCTATCATTACTTCTTATATTAGGATTACACTCTTCACCCACATTGATATTTCGGGTTGGAATATGATTGGCTTGACTTCAGTAATTATTAGTTTGGTTTCGATTAGTATTACTTTACACCGTTGGTTGATTTTCAAAATTTTGCACTATCATAATTAGATGATTGAAATTAATACATTGTGCAGAAATCAGTATTTGCTGCAATCTTAAAGGTAACAATATCCGGATCGATGATATAATTCGTGATTCCTGTTGGTATGGATTAATTAACTTCAACTCATTATATACGGAAATTACAAAATCAGTAAAAGATGAACTCCATGGATAATCTTTCTTCTGTTGTCATAGCAACGCGAATCAAACAAACTGCTCGTAGTTCCGACCAATTGTCAGGCACGAAGGCCCATCTCGTCCGGGCCAGATAGTAACTATATCTTGTTACAGCAACTCTAATTACATGATTATTTTATCTATATCAACCTATATTCTACATTTTTCTTCTTCTTCACAACAGATTGTGCACTTTTAAGCACCGTTGCCCAAAACAGCTACAATTAGAAACGGAAGTAATTCACAGATGTCTGATATACAATATCGTTGTAACCCCATAACGAAAAACCACATGGCATCAGGGAGAACGTGCTGGCCATGGGCGAGGACCAACTTTATCAATCTAACGTTTACCGAACATGTCGCTCAAGTAATCACGAACATCTGTCTGTAATGGGCAGGGGCACCCTCTTGCAGAAAGTACCCTCGCTGGAAAATCGCTAGTGGCGCGTTCCCCTCCTTTAGCATGATGAACATTGAAAGGTAATTCCCCCCCCCCATGACGGTCTTTTTTCAAAACAGAAGGATCCAGTCACTCTAAATTCACTCACTGCACACCAAACGTTCATCTGGGAGGAATCCCGCATATGCTCGCAAACTTTCTGAGAGGGCAATGTGGCATAGATAACACAGTTAAGTTTGTTCACACTCGACCGCTGATGTGGAACGTTCCTTCTTCAGAAAATACTAAGAGAATGTCCTGCTCACCATTTCCAATATAATATGTGTAGAATTCACAACTGCTTGTTTGTTCGCGTTTGTGAAATACTGTGGTGTGGTTTCATTCGTAAATGACGGTGTAAAATTCTAACAATTGACCTTTGAGAAACGTTAGTCTCTAGAGAAAGTGTGCGGGAAGACTTAGTTGGGCTGGCTACCATCGCTTCCTGGACGAGTATGATTTTTTTTCAGTTTGGACAGATCTCTTTCTACTACTGTTTCCCGTGCAATTGTCTTGAACGGACCCCGTCCTGACAAACTGCTCCTAGATCCTACCAATTGTCAGGCACGAAGGTCCATCTCGTCCGGACCAGACGGTAAGTTTTTCTTCTATGATGCTTGGGGATTGATCCAGACAGATATTTTCTAATTTCCTCAATGGAATATCAGCACGCCATGGTTTAATCTGCAAAACAAAGACAAGAAGATCACCCATTTAACGTTAACATCTTTTTGCCTCACTCCATATATACGAGTATATATATATATATATATATATATATATATATATATATATATATATATATATATATATATATATATATATATAATTATATATATATATATATATATATAAAGTATGCAATATGTATGTGCGTCTTAGTTTATATTGAAGAATTGATATAATTATTTTAATTTGTACTTTATAGTTTCCTTTTATATTATAGGGTTACAGTTAACGTACGAACCTTTGGTGCTGAAGACCTGGAATTGATTCCCGTTAGATCATGTTGTTTGGATCTCACATTACACTGTTGGTGTATGCCTCATATAGCCTCAACGCTTAATTGGACATTAAACATAAATATAACCAACCAACCTTCCATTCTCAGCTCGCTTTCTCAAATTGTTTTTCACCTTCTTTTGAATTGATTTCATCACATGACGATAAAGAGTAGCCATTGCAATCTCAAGCCTGTTGAACCGATGGTATAGATTGAATTTTACGGCTTTTCAGATTTTTTTAAAAAAAGACCCTCTTATGTCGAAGACATTAGGAACATTGTAACCAGTGATGATTGCTGGCGAAATAACTGTTACCTCGCGTATTTCATTCTTTGCTTGTAAGCAGTTCTGGATTCGGTTCTCGATGGCAACTCTGTCGAAAATGTGTAAAAGTTTTCTCCGGCCAATCATCCTGAGTAAGGTTTTCCTCATTCACACTAGACAAAGGCTGGGATGGTATCTAACATACTGGTCACAAGTCACGGAAACGGGCATGTGAACCCCTGATTTGGTGAACATCTGGGGTTGAGACAGGTGCATTAATGTTGATTTTAAATGAAGGAAGTAGTACGAGACCTCTGCCCTGGTACAAAGTTTGCAATTTTGCTGATTTTAGCAGAAGTAAAGTATGTTACACACCTGAAGTTTAATTAGTAAAACCCAAAAGGTAATACTAAACTGCAGTTGCAAAGAATATCCACTGAATGAAAAAGTTGAAAACTTATCTCAAGTGCAAAACTACCTTTAATCTTGAACAATCTTTCAACCAAAATGATGTTTCATTTTATGTACTGCCCAAGACTGACTAATCAGCAATCAGATGAACAGTTTATGGCACTATGAAATAATGGCTTCTTTGCTCCCAAGAATGTTAAAGTAAGACTTGATGTAACATTTTGAAAGTATTAATAGTGCTGACAAATTACTTTTACTGGCCAGAAGTTAAATTTTGAGAGGAAAACGCAGCAATCATTATTTGTGGGTAGCTTTATTTTAGTTCCTCCTTTCTGAAAGTAAAACAACATTATTTTCGAGAATTTCACAATATTTAACTTAATCCCTTAAGTGTGTAATTACGTAGTATGAATAGAACCGCAAAATGAGCATTTTCTAAAAATTATTTTTTTCTTTATTTTTTAAAAGTATAACATATATATGATGTAATTATATGATATATAGTTGTAATTGCAATGTTCTGCAGTGTCATTACTTACACAAATTTGCCTAACCTGTCCTAATAGTTAGGTTAGTTTAGCCTAACCTCACCTAACAAGCAAACAATACAGTACAAAAGTTGTATAAAATTTGCTGGTACATTTCGTACGGAAATGTGGTTTATAGTTTTCTCTCTGTGTGGCAAATCTTGAAACATGGCGCTGCACATAAAGCCACATCACAAATGTCACACATTTACACAGTCCCTCTCCTTACTGGTTTTCTTTTGTCATCCTTTTGCATCGCGCAAAGAGCACACCTTCTGTGTACGTGTCGCTTCGTAGCCGAAGTTTCTGTGTAGGATGGAAAGTGCGTCCCTGACAGTGGAGTAGGACACACTGTTGGGGATGGTCTGCCTACAGCTTCTTTTTCAGCTGCACTGGAATATGCTGAAAGTAATCTGCTAACAAGTTCAATTCTAAATTTTAGTTATGACATAGATCCACCCATTTTGCTGTAAATCATAAAGCCATTGAAAATGGTGTAATCCAGAAGCAGACGAAACTATTTATGGTAATAATCTTTCGTTTGCTTTCGTGCATTAGAATAGGGTTGTAAACACTGATCTATCCTGTCAACACCTCCCATTCTTTTTGAATATTCAATATAAACTCGTGGTTTTACGTGCTGCTTTTCTTTTCTCACAGTGACCTCCATTGCTCATCATGCGTACATTTTTTTGTCCCTCCAATTGAGCAACATAACTTTTCCTTTCCATGCAGCCACAGATTCTCCTTTCTCATTTCTTTTTTAATTATTTCCTTTGGAAGATCTTATCTGGAAGCGCTGACAGTTTCCACAGCATCTGTTTCATGATACACCAGAAATTAAAACAAAGGCAAAGATGTGTAACAATTATCAACATACAGAAAGTACCCTTGGTTCAACAACTCTTCCATTAAGAGCAGAACAATGTGTGTAGGTTTGTCTAAATGTTCAATGTTAGAGCTAGAAATAATGTTATTTTTTTACTAACGGTTTCTCCTGTGTATACAATAATGTTCCATATGTAACCTGACTTTGATTCACCAAGGTCATACGATTTTATCCCAAATCGCGCTCTCTTGATTGGAATGTATGTCTTCCATGATAGACGACCCTTTCATAAAAGCAGAGATTCATCAACTACAATACATTCATCTGGCACATAAAATGTTTTGAACTTTTCATCAAGATTGTCAATATACGCAAAATTTTTCTCAGGCGAGGATTAGAGTCATTTTCACTTTGTGCTTCATTGTTACTGAAGTGCAAGAACTCAGTCAGCAAAAGAAAGCCTTTCTGTGACATGATTTTACAAAACATCGGTGTTTCAAGGACTTTATTTCGTGAAAAATACATCTGATTTGTTGGTAGCCCGATTATAAATTGTAAAATAAGTAAAACAAGAAATGCTTTCAATTCATTTACTGTTGTATCCACCCAATTATTATCGCGAGAATCTAGGTTTCATTTTTTCGGACTGTGTTTGACTGTTTCGGCCAATTTTCTGCCGCCCATATCGATTTGTTTCCTCAACAATGAGTTCACATAATTAATTGTCAAAAAAATCTCAGAATTGCACAATAGGTCACCACAATCATTTACCTGCACTTTCACGCCAGCATTTTCCTTGAACTCAAATTGGGTTTTTTCTGACACAACATCCGACAAACTATCATTGTTACTATCATCATGGAAGGATTCTGCAGACTCACTGGAAGTACTGCGTTCTAAGCTGAGGTCAACATTATCATCCAGAGACTAATTATAATCACAATCCTCACTTCTAAGCAGAATCTCAGCTATTCCTTCATCAGAGAGACGTCCAAAATTTCTGCTGCAAGATGCCACTTTCCTCCGAATACAAATTGCCAGACCATATAAAAACGTTGCCACACAATGTTCAACCAAAGTCTCAAACGGTAAAGAACTGCATTAGTGTCTTTGGACGGGATCCTTAATTTACAGGACTAGAACATTATTAAGGGCTATTAAGGATTTTCTTATTTTCTAATTTACGCTAATTTACTCCAATTTTCTACAACGCTAGACACTTTGACGATATCAAGAAATTACGGATTGAAACTTTATTAATGGAGACGGTCGACGAGAAACAAACAGCAAGCAACTCAAATTGACTATCATTGGACCAGTGAATGTGTTTGTACAACCTCGTAGTCTATTGAATGTCTCTCACGGTGTGATCTCATCTTGGGACCTCCTAAATGCCACCGAAGAGATGATTAAATCAGAACTGACTAGAAACGTTGTAGAGGTAGCTAACTTGAAAAGTAAAAGCTGGATGAACTCGCTGCTACTTAGTTACTGATTCATACTTTCAGTTTGTCTACATTTCCGGAATACGTGAAGGCTAGTTATTATCTAGTTCAGGTCCGTCCCTATATTCCCAGTCCCCTGCACTGTTGCCAATGTCAACACTTCGGGCACACCAACGTCTTTTGTGCTCTTTGTACAAGTTGCGTCCAAGGTAGTCATGTTTCTCATGTTAATCCTTTACAGCGACAAAGACTTTTTATGTCAAGTGGAAGACCGAGAATTTTACTTATTCTCGGGACTGTGCAAAAACGTATCCGTGAGCTAATTGTTATTGAGAAAATCTCTGCTGCTATGTTAAGCGTTGCGTAAAAGAAAGGATCTATTTCTAGCTTTCGTTTCTCGTTGCTACAGTTTCAGTTACTTCTTGTAAATCTGTGGCTAACGTAACGTCCGACGTTTTTACCAAAGCAGATCTTATTCTCGACGAAAGTCTAGAAATTCCGACCTCAGTCGCCTCGACTATCGAACCCCTTAAACCCCACGTGTTTTAATTAGCGGTGATCTTCGGTGATCTTTAGCACATCGCCGGTCTAAAACTTAGCCAGCAGATGCGCCAGCTTATACATACACAAGAAAATGATTTTCTCGCCATCAGTTTTCACTTGATTTACTGTACAATAAGGACTCCTTCCGCAAATTGAATACATGTTTTACATGCGTTGTCCCATAAGCTGCCTAATTTTATAATTTTGTCGCGCGTTGTTAAGTTTGCAGGACATCTAGCAATTTGTTTAAATACATGCAACCAAGTGCTCCTAAATCAGCTTGCAACTTTTCTCTGTAATTTCGGAAAGCAAAATTATGTGAAGCTAGAAACAGAACAGTATTTAATTTATATCTCTAAATTACAGGGAAGTCACTTTGTGAAGGCAGGGATAATTGGTCCCTCCCTAATTTTGAGAAACACGTGCTTTCTAATTAATTGCATACTAATAAAAATCGTAAACTCTTGTGTCGATGGACAATCATGTACTCCGTCGCAAAATCTGAATTGACGCTACTAGTATAATACTTTTCAAACGCTGTTGTTCTGGCTAATTTGGATCTGGAATACTCGAGAATTTACCACGGTTCGTTCTTTTTCGTAATTAAACTACTTCAACATACAAACTTAATCACACTTGATATATTTATGCAACTTCACATATTCACCCAATCCTTTCGAATTATGTATTCTCTCAGTTAAACCACTTTTGTCAAATCAAAACAAACAATATACAAAACAATATACAGAGTTATTAAATACGGAATAAATTGACTGGTTTCTATCCAGTGTCTGTCCATTAGCCAACGTTCTTGTGTTTTGTTCGCGTTAGCTGTTTTTTTCTGAAGATGATCAGTTATAGCTGCACCAAGAGGCCCTAGGAGAATTCATCCTGTAAAAAATTAATCTTGTTTCATTAGAGAATTATGTGTTGTAATCCTATGTGTAACATGAAAATATATTGATTATTGATTTCCCTCTCGATCTTTCTGTTGCATTGTTCAGAACTAATCATTAACATTTAATTTCTTTATTTTTCTGAACTTTAAATGTAAGAGCTCTTACTTGGAATAATATTGCCATAAAATACGCTAACACTGTATTATAAAATTTGTTTGTTAAGTTTAGCATTCATATTCACTACAAAAGTTACGAGGCATGGATCCATAGTTTAAGGTTGAATCTGAATCACCGTAGTACGTTCAAAGTTCAGATGCTCTCTCAAAGGGAATCTAAGCTCGGACAACATACATCATTGGCCCATGCCGTAGATACACAACAAGGGGAGAAGCTCTTCAAAAATATTCCTTTGTAATTCCATTAAAGTTATTTTCACTGTTTTTCCAGTTCACTAAATAGGTTTTATTAGCTAACGAAATAGTTTCAAGCAAACTTAGATGCATCCGAAACAGATACAAAAATCCATTACATCAAAGAAACTAGGAAAATAAACGTAATGTTTAAATTCTAAAGTGTTACGCCGTTGCAGATAAGCGGTGCATGCGCAAGGGTCATGAGAGAAAATGATTTGAATTTTACAACCCTATTTATATACACAATAATTCAATAATATATGAAGAGCAATGTAACGCACTAATACACCGAACATGTAAATGGAAGAAACATAGGTATATTTTTGTTCATTATATCTGGGTTGGTGTTCTGCACATTTACTGCTTATGAGACTTTAATCGACTTGACTATTCTGGAATTTTGTGGAACTTCAGAATTGTATTGAAAGATGCACATTCTGTTGTCCATACATATTGTAAACTAAAAATAATACGTTGAAACGCCGCACCTTCAATGTGTGGAATCCCAAGTAGTTTCCCGGTCCGCTCTATGTAAGTGCCACCGTTGGTTATTGGTTAGAAAATTAAGGAACGCTGTGACTTGCAAGGAGCTCATATTTCCTGAAAGTTTATATATATAATATGCGATGCGGATCTGAAAAAAAGAAATGTAGAGAAACGACATGAGAAAATGTCTAAATTTCGTGTCAGAATATCAAAATTCATTCAAAGTGATACTTGTATAGGTAGGGCTGGGATTTTATATGGGACAGAAATATATGGCGCTGTTTGCATCCCCTCTCCTTCGAAATAAATTCCCTCGTAGGTGTCTGATGGAGTTGAGTGAAAAACAAGTTATAAACCATTCTTGCAGAGAATGCTATGTTACTTTAAAAATGATGTCTATAGAAGTTGTTGCACACTCTGACAATCTTATTTGCTTTTCCCTTCTATGTAAAGTACCGTAACTAAAATACTTTATATTTCCTTCCATTCATTATTTTAAATACAACTGCAAATATACAGATGGTGATCACAAAAATGCAAACACATGTAGTTGGCAACCCGTCGGATGTATGGGTTGGCAGTGGTGTTGTGGCGCCCGCAGCGCCGGACCGCTGGTGGTGGTGTGTTAGGTCAGTCTCCATACTACGTCAGGCGCAGTGGAACAGCAGTGTCCAGTGACTGCAGCAGACAGAGGTAGTGTAAAATGGGAGACCTCTCAGAGTTTCAAAGAGGGCAAATTGTTGGTGTGCGGTTAGGTGGAATGAGTGTGACGGCAGTGGCTACTGTGTCAGGTGTGTCGCGTGGGACAGTGTCGAAGGTGATGACGGCCTACACAACACACGGGAAAACCACATCGGGGAAGCAAAAGAGTGGGCGGAAGAAAATCATGAGTGACAGGTCACGCCGGGTATTAAAGCGCATTGTCACGCAGAACCGTCGTGCCACTGCGGAGCAAGTGACGGAGGAACTCAATCAGCACCTCCCCCACTCTGTTTCGACAATCACAGTCCGCCGCGAATTACATGGCATGAACTTACGGGGTCGTGTTGCACGGGCCAAACCGCTCATCAGGGACCATAACGCTTTCGCACGCCGCAAATGGTACCGCGATCATGCAACTTGGACCGTTGAGGACTGGAAACGTGTGATATGATCGGATGAGTCATCCTTCACCCTATTCCCAACCATGGGCCGTGTTTATGTGTGGAGAACGCCCAAAGAAGCTTATGATCTGCAGTGTCTTCGCCCAACTGTGAAAAATGGCGGCAGCGGCTCGGTGATGCTGTGGGCCGCCATATCATGGTTTTCATTGGGTCCTGTGTTCACACTTAGCGGACGAATCATTGCCAACGATTATGTCGCAATTTTAGGAGAGTACTTGCATCCTATGGTCCGGATGTTGTTCTCGGCCAATGACGCCATCTTCCAGGATGATAATGCACCCATTCACACAGCTGGCGTTGTTGCAGCGTGGTTTGAGGAACATCGGGATGAAGTTCAACACCTCCCCTGGCCCGCCCAATCCCCAGATCTCAATATAATTGAACATCTGTGGTCCGTCTTGGAAACACGACTCCGGCGACGATTTCCACCTCCATCCTCTCTCACAGAACTGGCCGATGCCCTGCACGAGGAATGGTGTAAAATTCCACTTGTTACCATTCACGACCTCTATGCCTCCATCCCACGTCGCACCAAGGCTGTTCTGAAGACGAAAGGTGGCCCGACACCATATTAATCTGGTAAGTTGCAATTTCGTTTAGGTGTTTCCATTTTTCTGATCACCATCTATATATCCCATCTTCTGCTGTTCCTTATTTTGCGTTCTGTTGTTGCAGCAAGGTTGTCTTCCACTGAGCCATGTTTGCTTTCGAAGTTCAAAAAATACTGTCTTGCAAACAATTGTTTTGATACTGGCTATAATTTGCATGCCCATGGTAACACTCCTGATCATAATATATAACATGATATTCCTGGATGATGTAACAAGAATTTGTAAAGCATCACATCAAAATAGAAGCAGGTTTTAAAATTATTAATTCAGATGCTACACAGAAGTATCGAACAAAACACAACAAAATCCAAATCTCGGCAACGAACCTAAAGGGAAAAACTTTTTCGAATATAGAAAGCAGACTAGGAGAACAAAGAAAAATGTGACAAAGGGGATTCTTTGGCAACCTTATTAATACACACCCACAACACATAAAATAGATATAAAAGAAGCACAACAAAATCATTGTCAACGTCTAGAATAGTGTGTCATCTTTGGTAGCTCCATTACCACAAATTGAATGCTGTTAATTAACTATTGTTCTCAGTCATCCGTTTCATCCTACACTCTACCCTTTATCAGATACTTTGTTTCGTATAAAGCTTCGTATAAAGCTGAACTTAACAAGATTCTTCTTCTCTTTTCAATTACAGACCTTATTGTCTTTTGTCATCTATTATTCAAAATTATACTCACTGAATTTTGATTTGTAGTCAGCTAATTTTCGCCACCCTCAAAATCCGTTCTGCGTTTTGAATTTTCGTTTCTCGTTATTTTCGCGTAATCTTCGAATTAGCATCGAATAAAATCATATTGTCTACGAAACAACTGATGACTTTCTCTTCTAATCTCTTTCATTGAGGTTTACAAAACACGGCCATAAAGGCTTTCTTCTCTCGTGTTTCCTTTTTTCCTTTTGTTTCTGGTCGTCAGTTTCTATACTTGCTGTAGCATTGTTAAACCGCTAAGTCACTTTTAAAAATTCATCTATTCCTAGTTCTATAATTGATATCTAATTTTAATTATGAAATGTTAGTATTCACTTCAATGAGGATATATCATTTGGAAGCTCTACATCCCAATAGTTTGAACGTTCATTATAGATATATAGCGATTATTAATAATCAACACTTTAAATATGTCTTTGTTCCAAAAAGGCAATAGCACTCCCCCGTGACCAAATTATTAGAATACGGCATAGGGGTGGGAGATTCGAATTCGATTTCCAGTGGCAGTTCATGTGATAAAGATTGTACACTGTGCTATCGATCTACTTCTCATACAGTCTTGATGCTGGAACGCACTCTATCCCCGAGTAGCCTACTAAATTTCTTCATTGTTTTCTCCCACTAAGTGCGTTGTCTTTCTACAAGTGTTGTCGGAACTCACATTTACCCATGCAGAAGAATACGGCCCAGCTCGATTGACACTGCACACAATGGTGATAAGAAAAAAAATGGAACTAGCCTAGAACCAATCATGGCACCTCACTTTTACGAGATGTTGCTATAGTTGACAAGATGAACTTTGCATTAGTATTTCCGACTTTTGTGCTGAAAGAATATCAAATAACAGAAAAAGTTATATATTTTCTTTTTTGTCTACTTCGACCAGAACAAAGCTCGTGTCCTCACATTTTAATATGATAGGATTTCCGCTTTACTGAGAACAGTTTGATTTTAGATCTAATTTTGAAACATACGTTAAAAGAACTCTCTCATGCATATATGGTTCATATATTCGCTTTCCTCCTGTGATACCCAGATTCCAACTCATATCCACATTATTCTGAATCCGATGTTAAGTCCACACGTAGGCCTGGTTCTGTAAAGAAGACAATAAAATGAAAACAACTCATATTAATTAAAACAACAATAATTTTACCATTTTCGATAATGCTCATAATATTAATACGAAATTAAATGCATTTTGTACATTTGAACCCTACGGTTCCACTTTTGGCGCTAAAAGAGATAGATGATCAATGAAAATGAATTATTATGAAAAAAATGTTGTGGCATGAGAGTATGGAAGGAAACGGAAGAACTATGGGAAAATCCTCAGGCAATATATTTCAACCATAAACTTTCACACGAAGTTTGAACCAGAAACCTTCGTACTAGAGGTAAGCGCTTTACCACTGAAATCGTTATTTCCCATTCCAGCTTATATCAGAATTAATGGGTCGTTTCGAAAAACATATTTTCTAATTATGGATAAACTTTTCTTGAAGCATACTTAAATAACATTTTAAAATCTTTTCACAAGCAGCGTGAACTTTTCAAATCCAAACAACTTCACTCACTTCGTTACTTAAAGGAATGATAAACTCAAAATAAAATAAAAACAAATCATAACTCTTTTTTCTTGAAGACCTTATATTCGTTTCAAAACTACTCATGATTACTTACAAGTTTGGAGGTGCTAGGGGTCCCTGGTTCGATCCCAGCTCGCGCCGTGTGGACTTTGTGGTGGACAAACACCGTTCTCGTGGGTTTTCTCGGGGTTCTCAGGTTTTCTCCCACTTTCTTCATTCCACCATTTCACTCATCTCTCATCATCGCCGTCTCCTTTAGCCTAACCGGTATAAAACTTAAATATTTTATTTCATTTTTCTAAAAAGTTTGGAAGACGCACGTCAACTATTTTTTTAGATATGAAATAAATGAAACTTTCATGCTGAATTTTTGCTTCTAGAAATAATCAATGAAAAGAATGTAGAAAATAATCCCTAGTTTTTTTGAGCGTTACTTGCGTATCTATCTCTAAGTAGGTCCACAAGTATTGTTTAAACATTCTATATCAGTTTTAAAAAAGCTTCATTTTTAAAACTCTTTGGACAACTGCTTCATATTAACATCAGAAAAAAATGATAAAAAAAAAAATATTGATGGAAACTGTCTCTGAGCATCAACGTAAGTTTTTCTCCACTGGGAGAAGAGGAGAGCGTATTCGGGATGGACCATTTATCTTTATACACTTTTGTAACTTTTAAACTGATGCGGAGAAAAAGCTAAACTTTCGTGCCATGTGCAAACAAAGGGGCATTGTTTGACACCTATGACTCCACCAAGTGAACACTGTAGCCAACCAAACATAAATTTACATACCTTTTTCTCCAAATTGCACTAATAATATCACATATTTCAAGGCTACATATAAAGCGAAATCCTAAAATACGTCACGTGTTATTCAGTGCTGAAAACCAAGGATGCTGCAGTAGGCCTATCACAAACACTGAAATAGGACTAAATTTTGGATGATTCTATAATAGTTAGAACGCAAGTTAGGCGAACGAGGTAAAGGACATGCAAACTACGTAAGTGATGAATACTACGATCATCATATGACGTATTCCGAAAAAGCAGAAACAAAGTTACAAAGACAAAATTAAATTTCTTTAAAAGCAAATTATTTGGAAAAAGTATCTGAACAAATATACTATTTAACCGTGTAAATGTTATTCAATAGACGTAAAGTTCATACTAACATTTACATCAATTTGGTGTCTCTAACCATTCTGAAGAAATGAAAAATTGTTAAATTTGATATATTGTTTAAAATGTTGTATTTATTGGAAGTTTCGAAAACATCTTTAATTACTTTGCTTCTATGACATTACAAAAATACTTTTCGGAAAGTGTAATTACAACTAGTTCTCGGAATACGTAATTTGAACTGTTCATCAATGCTTAAAATATCTGCAAAATGGTTTGAGACTTGAAATTGTATTTTCATTCTCACATCCACTGAAAAATCATCTATGGAATTGGATGAGGTAGTTATGTAGTTTCTCGAAGTAAATACTTTAAAAAAAATCAAATTTCCACTCCCTTGTAACTTTGTTGCTATTCATTCGAAATTCGTCATACAATGTCATTCATAATTTAAGAGGAAAGCTTATATATATATATATATATATATATATATATATATATATATATATCCTATTCCAATACGGATGACTGCATTTATCATGGCCGTTTTGAGCTGAATAATCTTTAAGTCCAGCTCCGGATATCTTCCGAAACAGTAAACCAAGGATTTCAGGTTCGAGCTCCAAAGTCAAACTCCGCAATCAGAAAAAAATGTGCAGATATATTTGGCTTATTTTAAGTGTAATGACATGTAAAAACGTTATAAAGTATACCTAGGTAGAAAATAATTATATTTATTGAAGTAAGTAACGATAGAGTATTTAAAAAAGACCTTTTACTCTTCTTCTTCTTTATCTTTTATGTATACATGTGAGAACATTCTGGTTTTGTCACCTACATTCCACACGTTAAAAAAATAATCCAATAAAGGGAGAGGCAGCAAACATTGTTCTAGCATCCACAAAATAACAAAAAAGATAAAGAAGAAGAAAAGAGTGTTTTAACAGGAATAAATGTCATTGTCTTCGAAATTAAGGTATACAGGGGTTTGACAAAAAAAAAATTTAAAACATTTGCAAAAGTGTGAAAATCATCCCTAGTATGGTGTGGGGCCTCTTTTTGCGTACAAAACAGCTTGGATCTGACGTGGAATGGACGTATACAACTTCTGAATCGTGGTGTGTGGAATTTGGTACCATTGTTCCTCCAAAATATGCTCCAGGTCCTTAAGGGATGCTGGTGGAGGGTAATGAGTTAGAACACTCCTTTCTAACTCAGACCACAGTGGCTGAATGATGTTCACATCTGACGATTGTGGGACCCAGGGGAGGTGTGATAGCTCCTGGTCATGCTCCTCAAACAATGATTTCCCCATTCTTCCAGCGTGACAGGGTGCCAAATCACCTTGGTAGATGCCATCACCATCAGGGAACAATATTTAGGCCATGGGTAGAGCCTGGTCCCCCAAATATCCTCATACGCCTTAGCATTCATCATTCCATGCAGGGCTATGATGAGACCTGCAGAAAACTACGACATCACTGCCCATACTGTAACAGAACCACCCCCATGCTTTAGAGTTGGGAGCAGACAGTCTGTATCATAGGCCTGCGAAGGTGTTCTCCATACGTAAACACGACCGGTTGTTGGAAACAAGGTGAAGGTCGATTCATCGGACTACATTACGTGTTTCCACTGCTCATGAGTCCACGCCTTGTGGTCTTTGGACCACTGGATACGCCTCTTCGCATTTAGTGCTGTGACCAGGGGTTTGGCGATAGGGGCCCTGCCATGAATTTTCATTTTATGAAGTTCCCGTCGCACTGTATTAAATGGAACCGGGTTCTGTAGGCCGGAGTTGTGTTCAGACGTAATTTTCATTACAGTGGTCTTTTTTTAGCTGTTACAATCCTTTTAATGCCCTCCGGTCCCTATCTGACAGGATTGTCTTTCGACCGCTGTTGTGCTTTGCACGTCGTTTGCACATAAATTGTGTATGCTCTCATGACATTGGGCACAGTGCCTTTCGATACCCCCACAATGTTCGCCACTGTTGCAACTGAAGCTCCAACCAGACGGGCACCAACGATCATGCCTCTTTGGAGGTCTGTCAAGTAGCCCATTTTACCGCACCACTTTCACACCACGACACTCACAGGCAAACTGGTTACTGCTGACGGAAGAGGAAGGTTCAAATGACGCATTGAACACAGAAAACGATCGGCAACCTCAACACGGTTGTACAGCGCAGGTCCAAATTTACGTGTCCTGTATGAATGTTTAGATATTTTTTGTCCATCCCCTGTATTTCTTTGGAACAAGCTCGGCAGGAATGTTCATCTTAGATCATTGGTAAAGGGCGGGGTTGATAACCATAAATTCGAAGTTTTTGACACATGATGATATGTTGCTCAATGTGTGAATAATTATATAAAATATACATTAAAATAAGTCAGTTGTACATATATATTTACAAAATCATTTCAGGACATAAGTAATTATTATGTTTAAAATATACCGTCTGGGACTTTTTTTAGATACTCACGGAAAAAAGTATATTTTATGTGAATATTAAATACAAAATAAGTAACACACATAATTTCAATACGTAACTGTGTGTTTTATATTTGCATCTCACTATTTGTCATAAAGAAGTTCCTTCTCAGTTTTCTCATTACGGCATGGAAATTACTTTACTGAAGATAGTATTTTAATCGCTAATAACGAGAAATTTACATCTGGCATTTATTAGTTAACTGCAAAGTTGTAAATACACACACACACCAACACACACACATACACACACATACAAATTTATATTTTAATATGCTTCATTCTTCTAATACAAATTGAAACTGTCGAGTAATACTGGGAATGTATCTGGAACGACAAATAATACTTATATGATCATCACGCAGCAGATTAGTGACAAGAGCATGGAACTGAAATAGAACTACTAAAGACGCAGCAAGTGTGTGACTACCTTGAGGGACAGAATTCTCCTACAGTCTTCTACATTTCTTGCTGAAGAACGCACACGTGTCATACGATAACGTTTGTCAAAGAAATGAGTTGAAATTTTAGCGGTATGAGTACGAAGACCACAGTCAGAATATATATATATATATATATATATATATATATATATATATATATATATATATATATATATATATATATATATATATATATATAATCACCAAGGACCTAACGATAAAAAAGTTGTTTAAATTGTTTTGAGAGTTGAGGATAGTCGACAGCAATAGGTCAAAATAAATTAAAGCTACACTAAAATTTTCTCAAGAGAAAGAGATTAATTCCAAAAATCACAACAGTCTCTTGCGTACCATATACTCAAAGAACTTATAGACACTACTATAATATTACTGTAACAGATTAGTATCTCGTGAAACTCTTAGGGCTTCCTCTGACTTCAAGATTGTGCGACTAGTCACTCAAGCCATAACCTCTCTCCAGATTTGATTCAATAATTGCAATATCGAGTTGAGTTGATTTTAGTTTAGCGTCCCTTTCAGCAGCGAGGCTATATGAGACGTGGACCTACTGATTAACGTGGAATCCGAACCACATGAGCTCCCGCCGGGAATCGAACCCGGGTAATTGCAATATCGAATGCTTAGCGTTGTGGGAGGTATTGCGTTACATTTGCGATGGTATATACAATCAGTTTCTAATGCAGTATTAGATTATTAACGTATTCACATTCAAACACGGAAGCAGTGGAAAGAACGTTATAATTCTCAGCATTATCGCTACGAAAACTTAGCGGGTACCGCTCAGTGTGAGTAGAAAAGTGATTGGATTAAACTCAAGAGAATAGTGGGTAAATTGAGGGACAGAAGAAACGGACACTCCAAAACGGTGTCTATCCGTTTAGGGTTAGTCTTCAGAAGGACATTTGTTCTTAGTTTTAAGAAAAGCACACTTGAAATACTAGTCTCGTGGTTGATTAAGTGAACTCAACGCCTGAAAGTAATGAAGTATGCTCGACTAGCGAGAGACGATACAAGCCATTCAACTTTTGTTGGTTTGTTCAGTTAATAAGGTAACGTTCATGAGTATGGAGCATGTAAAAGTGTTTGTGCTTCTCGAAACTGAGTTCTGAATCAAAATGGTAGTAGCGTAACGACGAGACAAGAATAGTCTCATAGATATTGTCAGACGACACCGGAATTCGCTGTCGTAGATAATCGAATCCATTTTCTGGAATAGAATCATGAGTAGCATCTGTCGGCATTATACTCTATTCAAATTCATCTACAGACTCAGCTAAAGAGATATAATCATGTGTACGAAAACTTATACAATTCCCTAAATGTTGGCTAATTTGCATACTATAACGTGAAGTGCATAATTTATTTAGGTTGTGAGACAGACCTATAGTAAGTACCTGGAAATTATCACTGCCACAAACATGTAGATGTATAATGTGTGATAATGTACCAGCAAGGGGCTCACTGCACAGAGAAAAGTCAACAGACAACTGTGTCTTTGCCAGGAGAAAAGTAAGCAAGCCTGGCATTTCAATTATTTATATTGTTTAAAACTAGTTCAGTCAGCAATCGGTTGATCTGGTAAAAGAAACAACAAAACTGAATGTATAATCACATATCCTTGTCACCTACCTTCAATATAGCTAATAATTCCAATGATAGTGTGTGAATTATTACTGACGATCACTATTGTTCCGATATAGTTTGAAAGTCAGGATAGAAATGAGAGGCACCTAAGAGTTACGAGATAACAATATCAAATTTGTTTGAAATAAAACACATGTTTAATGGGGCGTCTCCACCACTAGCACATGGCGACTAGAACCATGACCTAAGTTAGACAACAAAATTAATATGAATTTAGTGTTAAAATAATTTGAAAATAACCAATGCATTTTGATTGACAATTCGTAGCAATAGGACGTTAAGGATTAGATGGTAGAGCAAAGGAATAACAACTAATTTTCAACAGTCTCACCCTAATTCGAAGTAGTTCCGATCTCCTCCCTCTTAGTTTTCTGTCTAAATTTACATTAAATTTAAATTTATTCCTTTGTATTTTTGTTCATTCTTCCAGATATACCCTTACGTGTAATTTAAGTTGAAACATTTTACGCATACGCAAACTTGCTGGAATGTTTCTAGTCTGGTTACGTTTACGCTGATTCATTAACCTAAAAACTATAATTAGAATGATAATATAATGATTTACGACAAAATTGTTAAGGGTGCCTTGTTTATCTCTAATTAATTTAAACGTGCAATACTAGTTTCATTTCTCAACAAACTTTGTATCATTGGGTAGTGAGAATGACATAAAATGTATGTATCCATTCGCTTTAGTTTGATCTCTTCGTGGAAATCGCTGTTCTTCCTTATGTTGTAATAAATTCCAGATTTTAGTTGTGATTATAGTATAAATGTTGAGTATAGTATAATATTATAATTTCGAAGTTCTAAAACTAACTGTATGCATTGTTCTGTATAGCTTTTGATATACTAGATACATAAAACAATTTTAGGTGATAAAAGTGAAAGTTACATTTGAAGGGACCATCTGTATTAGAAGAGTTACGGTTCAGTATATTTGTGTGGCTAAAATGGTCTCATGAGAAAATATAAGTATTATTCACTGAAGAGTTATTAATATTGTTCAAAACTGGTTTAGTCTGCAAAAGGTGGATCTGGTTAAAAAAGAACCAAACTGAATGTATAATCCAATATCCTCGTCACCTACCTCCAACATAGCTAATAATTCAAATAATAGCGTTGGAGAAATAAACAATTTTTCATCTCACGTACGAGGGGTGAGTTTCTAAATTAATATTGTCTGTTTCAAACCATATATTATATCCTTCTTCCATTTTTTTCTTTAAATTATTGTTTAAATGTCTAGCATAAAACAGAAACAGCATCATTACTTATACGTTTCACTTTTTGAGATATGAGTCAGTTAATCCAAGTAGTACTTGTTCATATATTTGTTCCACACTTCTTGTAATATATGTTGAAAATAATTCTATATAATGGGAGCACACTTTAATAGGTGTTATGATTATACACTACACCTTAAATGCACTCCAACAATGTGTTATCATTTAAAACCGATTTCGTACACATTTACATGTCAAGGAAAGATATTATTTGTTCCAGTTAAATAAATCGCATAGTATAATTTTGAACCAAATTCTTTCATAAATAAAAACTATTTCATTCTGCCAATTTCCCTTTGCTATCCCTGGTGCAATTTTTGAATAACTATGCTAGTTTAAAAGCAAAGTAGATATTCAGTAATTCTCAGGTATTTAAATATAACATCTACATTTAAAAATAATTGAACACATAAGGAAACATTTACCATGCGCTATGTTCAATTTGTGTATCACCCTTTCCTGGCCGTATATGTATTTAAGATTTAATAAGTAGGAAGAAGTAAACATCCCAATGTAAACATCATGATGCAAATCTCTCTGATAGTACCCTAAAATTTGAAAATATTATGGTCACAAAATAAGAGAGACATACAATCTTGAAATAACAAATCTTCCCTTAAGTAAACTATTTGTGTTCCATTGACGTCTAAACACTGTATTGTTCATAGAATCATACAAAGAAAAGTTGAAGATCTTTAATTACATTGACGTGCATAACAGTACGATTTCTTTTAAGTTATTCTCACAAATGAATTTCCAGTGAAACTATATTTTCAACGGGGGTCCCGGGTTCAAATCCTGCTTTTGTGTGCGTGGGTTTTCTCGGGGTTCTCCCGTTTCCTCCCACTTTCTTTATTCCACCATTTCATTCATTTCTCATAATCACCGTCTCCTTTAGCCTAACCGGCATAACCGTGGGACGTAAAACTCGAAGATTTCATTTCATTTTATATTTTCAACGATTATGTTCTTAGTAGACAATAAGTAATTAATAGATTATTAAGATTCTAAGATCTCATTATTAATTATTATATAAAAAGTATGATGTAAGAAAGAGAAGGGCATAAACTCCATGTAAAATTAAGCCAAGTAAGCAAACTGTGCTTGTCATAATCATAATGTAAGTTTCAGTGAATTTAGCTCTAACTGTCACTGTCTAACAGTAAGGAAGGAAGTGAAATTATTCTATGTAATAATAATAATGTCATCCAATTGCCTTGGACCACTATACCGTCACTATTGGTTCATTATCACCATCTTCCTTCAAACCTCTCTACAGCTATAGTAGTAATGGCGTGACCTGAGGACACTTTTTGGCCCCTGGGTCCCTGCCTCAGGACCCATGGTCCCTGGCCTGGGGTCAATGACCTAGGGGTACATAGGACCACCACCTCTAAATTTTGGCAGGGGTACCATGGCCCACCCCCTAAATTTTGGCAGGGGTACATAGGACCACCCCCTTAAATTTTGGAAATTGCCAAATCTAAAAATTTGGTATGGTAGCCTAGGACCATAGTATGTACCTCTATCAGTATTGGGTGTCTATGTCGTTCCCTTTCATGGGTAAAAAATTGTCAAAAAGTCAAATTTCGGGGGTTTTTGACCTAATTTATCCCCTTTGATGAGGTATTATTATCCCATATAGTTATATGGGCGTATACAGGGGTCCATTACTTTTCATAAGACATGGGTATATTAATGCACCCCTTGAAAAATTTGGGAGGGGTACCTTGGCCCACCCCTTAAATTTTGGAAATTGACCAATTTAAACATTTGGTATTATAGTACAGGACCATAATATGTATTATGATAAATTTGGGTGGTCCACCTCGTTCCCTTCTAGGGGTACAAAATTCCCAAAATATAAACGTAAGCAATACGTAATACCACGTGTTTGGTTTTTGGTCGATTTTATCCCCTGTGGTGAGGTGTTATTATCCTATATAGTTATATGGTAATGTATAGGGGTCCATTACCTTTCATAAGATATGGGTATATTTGTGCACTCCTTTAAAAATTTGGGAGGTGTACTTTGGCCTACCCCTTAAATTTTGGAAATTGCCCAATTTAAACATTTGGTATTATAGTACCGGACCCTAACATGTATTATGATAAATTTGGGTGGTCCACCTCGTTCCCTTTTAGGGGTACAAAATTGTCAAAATATAAACGTAAGCAATACGTTGTACCACGTGTTTGGTCTTTTGGCCCAATTTATCCTCTTGGATGAGGTTCTATTACCTTATATGGTTATATGGTTATGTATAGGGGTCTATTCCCTATCATAAGACATAGGTACATTTGTGCACTCCTTTTAAAATTTGTGAGGGGTACCTTGGCCCACCCCTTAAATTTTAGAAATTGCTCATTTTATATATTTGGTATTATAGTACTGGACCCTAACATGCATTATGATAAATTTGGGTGGTTCACCTCGTTCCCTTTTAGGGGTACGAAATTGCCGAATTTTAGTACAACCACGTGTTTGTTTTGGCTCAATTTATCCCCTTGGATGAGGTCCTATTATCTTATATGATTATATGGTTATGTATATTGGTCCATTCCCTATTATAAGACATGGGTATATTGATGCACCCTTTAAAAATTTGTGAGGGGTACCTTGGCCCACCTCTTTATTTTGGAAATTTCCCAATTTAAACATTTGGTATAATAGTATAAGACCCTAATATATATATATATTACTATAAATTTGGGTGGTCCATCTCGTTCCCTTTCATGGGTACGAAATTGCCAAATTTTAGTACAACCACGTGTTTCGTTTTTGACCTAATTTATTCACTTGGATGAGGTCCTATTACCTAATCTGATTATACGGTCATGCATAGGGGTCCATTTTCTATCATAAGACATAGGTACATTGATGCACCCCGGGAGGGGTACCGTAGCCAATCCCTTAAATTTTGCAATTTTTTCAATTTAAGCATTCGCTATCATAGTACATGACCTCAATATGTATCATGATAAATTTGGGTGTACCACCTTGTTCCCTTTCATGGGTAAAAAAATGCCAAAATATAAACATAAGCAATATGTTGTATCACGTGTTTGGTTTTTGGCCCAATTTATCCCGTTTGATGCGGTCTTATTACCGTATATGGTGATATGGTCATGTATATAGGTTCATTTCCTATCATAAGACATGAGTACATTGATGCACCCTTTAAAAATTTGTGAGGGGTATCTTGACTCATCCACTCAGTTTTAGAAATTGTTTAATATAAGCATTTGGTATCTTCGTACAGGTCTTCAATATGTACCACTATAAATTTGGATGGTCCACATCGTTCCCTTTCATGGGTAAAGAACTACCAAAAATGAAATTTCGGAGGTTATTGACCCTTTGATAAGTATTTAGCACGTTATATGGTTTATTATCTTTATATGTTTATGTTCTCTTTTAAATTTGGGAATTATAAAATAACATAATTTGGTAAACGTTTTCTAGGACCCATTGTAGATGTTGGTGTTCCTCTTATGGCCAAATATTCAAAATTTAAAGGTTATTGACCGGCTTTATTATTGAATAACTACAGGATTTATTACTTTTTCATAAGACACAGGTGTATTTGTGTACCAATCTTAAATTTTGGGAGGGGTACATTTCTAATTGTCATATCAATAATTGGTAATTGTTCTTAAAATTGGATAGTATCTCATTCATTGGGTAAATCATTATGATCACGTGATCAGTTATTGACCTATGATGGGATTAGGAGTCCAGGACATTGGTACATTTAAACTTTGTAGGATAATTTGAGAGTTGTCAAATGAAATTGAGTCATTGGTATTGATTATTGCAGCCAAATATAAACGTAAGCAATACGATGTACCACGTGATTGACCTTGATGAGGTAGTGTACAGGGATACATAGCTAACCTTATTGAATCTTATGACTCATAGTCTTAAGGGAATACATGCTACAACACTGGCAAAGTTATTGTTGATGCAATTTGATTGGTTGATCACTATCTTTCGTGCAATCTGATTGGCTGATCACTATCTTTCGTGCAATCTGATTGGTTGCTGATTTTCAAATCTTTGCTGCATTCAGTTTTAAGTTTCGTTTAACATTTAAAAATCTTGGTTTCGTTCAACATTTTGCACTCACTGATAAATATGATCAAAACCGTTTATTTGTTAATCGAATAGTTAAAAACCGGATAAAGTTTGACGGTTAACCGTGAAACGTAAAATTATTTTTAGTTTGAAAATTTTTTGTTTGAAAGTTTTTGTTTGAAAACTCTTGTTTCAAATTTGTGTTTGAATTTTTTTGTTTCAGAATTTTGTTTGAAATTTGTTTCAAAATTTTTTGTTCGAAATTTTTTGTTTCCAAATCTTTTGTTTAAACTTTTTTTATTTCGAATTTTTTTTTCAAAATTTTGTTTGAAATTTTTTTCGTTTTAAAATTTTCGTTTCCAAATTTTTTCGTTTCAAAAATTTTGTTTCAAAGTTTGGTTTGACATTTTTAAAAGTTTGTGCACTCAGTAGTAAAGAACCGGAACTGTTTAGAACTAATACCTCTGGCAACATTGTGGTGCAATAATACACATCAGAATATGGGGTTGTACTTGAAATGAAAAAACACAATTCATTGAAATGGATCATTTTATTACACTCCACATACCAGATAGTGGTTTTGGATATTGTCGATACAATGTATTTTGAACTTCTTGCGCTAGTTTGTCTTTAGCGTATAATTTTAATTCCAATTGAAGTCTTTTAAGGTCTATTGCGATATCAATTGATGGAAACTCAATGTCCATTTGATCACAAATAAACTGTTTATCAATACAGGTATGCACCCACGAACGATGTTGACAACCATCACAATATCTAGATACATGTTGTACAATATGCATAACACATTTTTCAAAATAGTACTTTTTCAGGAATATACTTGTTTCGTTGCACACTTCCACTGCATGTTTAACACACTGAAATACGCTGATGAATTTGTTCCATTCCGTTTGTGTTAGATACACCAAGTTGCGAGGGACATGGAATGTACTCTTTTTACGTAACAGCACCAGCTTCTCTTCGAGGACTGTACGCAGCACCACTTCATGATTTGAGCCTAATGATTTGACTATGGTCACATTTAGCTCATCATGAAAATAATCGTTCATTTGGTCGATTCGTGAACATAATATTTGCCATTCTTCAAAGGTCAGTTGTACACCAAATTGTTCTACTTTGCCCAATCGAATTACTGGTTCAAATGTTCTAGCACTGATACCAATCATTACATGTTTTGTTTGAAATATATTTATTGGATAATAGCTTGCGAAGATGAACTCTTTATCGTTAGAAGTACACATCTTTCCTCCTGAAAAGCAGTTGCTCAAATGATTTCGTGGGATGACAGTGTATTGGTTGATTTATAGAACTACGGCTGACGTCATTGGAAAGGAATGTGCTGACGTTTGAATTCATGGTTTCATCACAGTTGCTGACGTCATGCTGACCAACCAAATTCATACAACTATGTCTGACGTCAAAGGAATGTCCTGACGTTTGAATTCATGATTTCATCACAATTGCTGACGAATCTGGCTGTGTACTAAATTCAAATTGATGACTTCGACCCAAGAATCCTTTGTAACATAAAGATACAGATCCAGTATTTAAGAAACGCAGCAGTTCTTCTTGTTTTGATGCTTCCATGGGTAAATATCTTGCTGGTAAAAGTATATTCTTATCATTTTCAAGCTTCAATACGATTCTTAATCCAAATTTTGTAGGGATCATTTGGCTAGCTAAGATTCTATAAGGTACATTCTGTTGTAAATCTGTAATCTTGGTAAATGATTTCATCACATCACGTGTGTTTAGAAACTGCAGACAAGTAGCCATGATGATGTTATCATGAATACTAACTCGAACGATACTTATATATGATGCAAAAACAGATGACGTTGCATTATCATGTTCTGACGTGTACTATTGCACCACAATGTTGCCAGAAGTTTTGTTCCAAACAGTTTCGGTTCTTTACTAATGAGTGCACAAACTTTTAAAAATGTCAAACCAAACTTTGAAACAAAATTTTTGAAACGAAAAAATTTGGAAACGAAAATTTTAAAACGAAAAAAATTTCAAACAAAATTTTGAAAAAAAAATTCGAAACAAAAAAGTTTAAACAAAAAAATTTGGAAACAAAAAATTTCGAACAAAAAATTTTAAACAAAAAATTTTCAAACAAAATTTTGCAACAAAAAATTAAAAATTTTCAAACAAAAAAATTTTCAAACAAAAAATTTTGAAACAAATTTCAAACAAAATTCTGAAACAAAAAAATTCAAACACAAATTTGAAACAAGAGTTTTCAAACAAAAACTTTCAAACAAAAAATTTTCAAACTAAAAATAATTTTACGTTTCACGGTTAACCGTCAAACTTTATCCGGTTTTTAACTATTCGATTAACAAATAAACGGTTTTGATCATATTTATCAGTGAGTGCAAAATGTTGAACGAAGCCAAGATTTTTAAATGTTAAACGAAACTTAAAACTGAATGCAGCAAAGATTTGAAAATCAGCAACCAAACAGATTGCACGAAAGATAGTGATCAGCCAATCAGATTGCACGAAAGGTAGTGATCAACCAATCAAATTGCATCAACAATAACTTTGCCAGTGTTGTAGCATGTATTCCCTTAAGACTATGAGTCATAAGATTCAATAAGGTTAGCTATGTATCCCTGTACACTACCTCATCAAGGTCAATCACGTGGTACATCGTATTGCTTACGTTTATATTTGGCTGCAATAATCAATACCAATGACTCAATTTCATTTGACAACTCTCAAATTATCCTACAAAGTTTAAATGTACCAATGTCCTGGACTCCTAATCCCATCATAGGTCAATAACTGATCACGTGATCATAATGATTTACCCAATGAATGAGATACTATCCAATTTTAAGAACAATTACCAATTATTGATATGACAATTAGAAATGTACCCCTCCCAAAATTTAAGATTGGTACACAAATACACCTGTGTCTTATGAAAAAGTAATAAATCCTGTAGTTATTCAATAATAAAGCCGGTCAATAACCTTTAAATTTTGAATATTTGGCCATAAGAGGAACACCAACATCTACAATGGGTCCTAGAAAACGTTTACCAAATTATGTTATTTTATAATTCCCAAATTTAAAAGAGAACATAAACATATAAAGATAATAAACCATATAACGTGCTAAATACTTATCAAAGGGTCAATAACCTCCGAAATTTCATTTTTGGTAGTTCTTTACCCATGAAAGGGAACGATGTGGACCATCCAAATTTATAGTGGTACATATTGAAGACCTGTACGAAGATACCAAATGCTTATATTAAACAATTTCTAAAACTGAGTTGATGAGTCAAGATACCCCTCACAAATTTTTAAAGGGTGCATCAATATACCCATGTCTTATAATAGGGAATGGACCAATATACATAACCATATAATCATATAAGATAATAGGACCTCATCCAAGGGGATAAATTGAGCCAAAACAAACACGTGGTTGTACTAAAATTTGGCAATTTCGTACCCCTAAAAGGGAACGAGGTGAACCGCGCAAATTTATCATAGTACATGTTAGGGTCCAGTACTATAATACCAAATATATAAAATGAGCAATTTCTAAAATTTAAGGGGCGGGCCAAGGTACCCCTCACAAATTTTAAAAGGAGTGCAGAAATGTACCTATGTCTTATGATAGGGAATAAACCCTTATACATAACCATATAACCATATAAGGTAATAGAACCTCATCCAAGAGGATAAATTGGGCCAAAAGACCAAACACGTGGTACAACGTATTGCTTACGTTTATATTTTGACAATTTTGTACCCCTAAAAGGGAACGAGGTGGACCACCCAAATTTATCATAATACATGTTAGGGTCCGGTACTATACCAAATGTTTAAATTGGGTAATTTCCAAAATTTAAGGGGTGGGCCAAAGTACACCTCCCAAATTTTTAAAGGAGTGCACAAATATACCCATATCTTATGAAAGGTAATGGACCCCTATACATAACCATATAAGGTAATAGAACCTCATCCAAGAGGATAAATTGGGCCAAAAGACCAAACACGTGGTATTACGTATTGCTTACGTTTATATTTTGGCAATTTTGTACCCCTAGAAGGGAACGAGGTGGACCACCCAAATTTATTATAATACATGTTAGGGTCCAATACTATAATACCAAATATATAAAATGAGCAATTTCCAAAATTTAAGGGGTGGGCCAAAGTACCCCTCCCAAATTTTTAAAGGAGTGCACAAATATACCCATATCTTATGAAAGGTAATGGACCTCTATACATGACCATATAACTATATAGGATAATAACACCTCATCAAAGGGGATAAAATCGACCAAAAACCAAACACATGGTACTACGTATTGCTTACGTTTATATTTTGGCAATTTTGTACCCCTAGAAGGGAACGAAGTGGACCACCCAAATTTATCATAATACATATTAGGGTCCTGTACTATAATACCCAATGCTTAAATTGGTCAATTTCCAAAATTTTAGGGGTGGGCCAAGGTACCCCTCCCAAATTTTTCAAGGGGTGCATTAATATACCCATGTCTTATAAAAAGTAATGGAACCCATAACCATATAGGGTAATAACACCTCATCAAAGGTGATAAATTAGGTCAAAACCCCCGAAATTTGACTTTTGGCAATTTTTTACCCATGAAAGGGAACGACATAGACACCCAATACGGATAGAGGTACATACTATGGTCCTAGGCTACCATACCAAATTTTTAGATTTGGCAATTTCCAAAATTTAAGGGGGGTGGTCCTATGTACCCCTGCCAAAATTTAGAGGGGGTGGTCCTATGTACCCCTAGGTCATTGACCCCGGCCAGGGACCATGGGTCCTGAGGCAGGGACCCAGGGGCCAAAAAGTGTCCTCTGGTCACGCCATTACTACTGCTGTACTTAAATGTAGTTCAGGGAAGCTCAGAGTATTTGAGAATTGGGTATCTACAATATATTATTTCTTATAATGTCGAGTATATGGCAAACAGTATTCCTAATAGGAAGTACCAATGAAACATAACTTCATTTAGAAACTTAATATTCCGTAACCACTATCGATATATAAAACAGTTTCGAAAACTTCCATAATGTATTGGAGATTTGTCAGAAAATATTTATAAAGAGATCATTCGATCATACCAATCATTTCAGAATTGTTTGTGCTCTGAACGTTATTGTCAGGCATGGTATGTTCAACGTAGGTCTAGTTAGATTAGTAATCGAAAGCTGGTACTTCGTTCATCAATCTTTAACAACATATCATAAATCTTTTACAATAATAGACTGTCACCACTATCAATCTGCGTGGCATAAGCATTCTGACTCAAATATTGTAAGGATAGTACCAACGGGGGAAACTTTTACTGCTATTCGTCAAGGATATGAGCGATTATAGCCGCTAATGTATTACCATGAAAAACTTGCCTTCTACAGCTTTACTGTTTCCATGGTGATAAATTTATAAGACACAATCGTTAAGGTTGTTAGGTATGTTTTTGTGCTATCTTACAATCAACTCCTCAATATATATCTCATTTACATTTGAAGTACCAGAATTGATTTTGTTTCACCATATAACTATCAAAGATGTGAATGCTTACCTGCTAAATATGATTAAAGTTTTAAAAGCACTACGGACAGTGTATGGGGTCATCGTAACAGTGTTTGTACATGAAGAGCTGTAACTAAATCTGGGATCTACAAATTTGCAAATAGTGACGTAGAATCAAAGAAATATTAACTTCTTTTCACCCTCCTAACGTAATGTTGGTATTTGAAGACAGAAATTCAGAGGAACTTTGTATAAAATCGTGCATAGTGGGTGTGTTATTGAAAGTCAACTTTCATAAATGAATCTTGGAATTCTCAGCTAAGCCTAACCACATTTAAAATTTGATTACAATTTGTAGGAGAATTCTCGCAGAAAAAAGCATCTGTTTTCTACGGATTGAAGAAAGTGAAGCGACACTTAAAACAAAATGAATAAACAATTGCGTTATCCGTTTAAGTTAGAACTGATGGTTGACCAACTCAATAACATACCTGTGATTGGGTTCAAAATTTAGGAAAAGGTGTCCTCCTGTATACAAATTTTATATTAAAATAATTTTAAAACACAAAAAATCTGCGAGGGTATAGTATGTACGTAGAATAAGTCTACTTAATCATGATGCTCAATTACTTAGACAATTACAATTTAAAATATGAGACACTATTATTTGTTCATCAACAGAAGATGTTCTCGTTTGGAACTTATCAAATTAGACAAGAAGAATCTATTTTATTTTATTTTCAATAGTGTCTGAAGAAGGATATGCTAGATATCCGAAACAGTTACAAATTATAATTTAAAATAAAGTGGATTTTAAGCTTTGGTCAGTGTCTCTTTTGCAATAAATAATGTCGAAGTAGGCATGAACGTAATTTTTTAGTACTGAACTCATCATCATCCTACTTTGTTTATTGATTTTCACTGCCACAAGGGCAACCGTACTAAAACCGTATTCCACAAAGGTAATTACGACAGTTATATCCGGAAGTAATATCCGCTAATTGTAAAATGGAGACCAGTAGTTATACGGCCTAGATATCTGCTGATATTTTCTATAAAATAGTATATGATAATTTTGGCAACTGTATTCCAAAACAAATAGCAAGAAACATCGTTTTTGGTTCATCCTTATCGTAATTAAATTTATCAAGAGTTAAAAATATCATCGTAGAAAATAAAAATAAACGAATCGGGGATATTAACTATTATTTAAATAAATTTAAAGAAATAACTGTATCAAATTGAGAAATTTGAGGCGTCTATGAAGCGTGCATGATTTATTTTGAATTCAGTATTCTGCCAAATCTAAAAGTCGTCTGACATATGTCTACAAAATTGAAAAAACAAAAGAAAGCGTAATTACGACTTCCGTACTTTATCTTATAAATAAAGTTAACTCAATAACAAAATTGATGCTGCTATTGCATTATTGGAACACTTTATGTCTCATATAAGAAATTTAGTACCAGTCATTTGCATGCGAAATTAACTCTAGTCTACTGAACCAGTTTACGTTACTCCGTGTTGAAGAAGTTGCTGACGTTATCATACGGCTTAATTCTCGAACCTCTCCACGACCTGAGAGACTTTGACCATACATCATCAAGGGCTCCTAGCAATTACTTAATCTTCTGATAAAGGTAGATTTTAATAAACCAATAGTAAGTTCTTACTTTACTACTAGGTGGAAAATTGTTTATATATATCCAATATTTAGGGGTAACAAAATCGATATTGACACATAAGTTACAGATCAATATAATCTCTGCACTTACTAAGATATTTTACATTCTTCTTCAAATAAAAGCATATAATCAGAATTACCCAATTATTTTACAGAAAAGTAGTTTCTTTTCAGAAAATCAACGGTAACTAATATTGCTGAATTCTCTCATTTATTAAGAACAGAAATTTATTAAAAACGTGTGTAGCAATAAATTATACAGATTTCAATAAAGCATTAAATGTTTTAAAACATTATTTTCAGCAAATAAGTAGCATTTAACTGATCACATATTTTCCGTTAATTTTTGTGTCCTTATTTGTTTGAACGCAGGCGCCATATGATTTTAGAAAGATCTTCATTTGTGAACTTGTAGTTCTTTCAGGTATTCCCCGGTCATCGCTTTTATGGACGTTGCTGTTACCCTTATCTATTAATGATTTTCCAGATATGTGTGTTATATTCGCATAATTTGAAAATTTAGACTCATCCATTCTAAAAATAACTGCATTATTTCCGAATTCAACATAAAATTAATGAAGTTTATATAAAGTGCAAAATAAATAAGTTGCCTTTAAATATAAAACATTGTACTACAATTCTCAATACAGTAAGAAATTGCCTGAAATTTCTATAAATATTTATGGTACTCAAATACAAAGAATTGACCTTGTAACTGATCTTGATGTATCAGTAAGATTTGACCTTTCGTCTGAATTTTATCTGAAGGGAATTGCATATGAGAGATACATAAATCCTGGATTCGAAAAAAGGCTTGAAGCAATTTTAAAAGTAGCAATGTGTTCAAAATTCTCTAAACTTCATATGTACGTCTCAAGTTAGAACATGCATCAACCATCTAAAAACATAAGGAACAAAAAAAATGTGAGAACCAGTTAGAATCAATTCAATCTAAATTTGTGCTTTATTTCACATATAAAGATATAGGAATATATCCTCATACGAAATAGGTATATAGAACTTTCACCAAATTACTTATTACATTCTCTGAAAACAAGAAAAGCTAGTTTTGTATTATTCCTTAAGAAAATATGATCGAAAACGAAACAGATTCGTCAACATTGCTATCAGAAATCATCTAACCAAGATGTTTTTAAACAAGAAACTGGATTCGCAACGAACAGAGAGGCAGTTACATAAAGTTTGGTTGGTAAAGCAAAATCTCTATCAATGTAATAAGTTTAAAATTTGTTCAACTTGAGTACAACTGATCTATGTCTAATCTTGATTATGCAGATCATAGCGAATGATTTGGAACATTCTTGTGGTTATAAGGTGGAAAACGTGGGTTCAATTAGCGGCATGAACTCATGGTGTTCGGATTCTACGTTAAACTCCGTTGTTGAAAGTGGCAGTAATCTTAATACTATATAATCAACAATAAACTGATGTCTGGTTGTGTCTTCTCTATTCATAATAGGAGATGCTTCGCTTTGGATAGTTGTAGTACGTAATGCTGTGAAGGAAGCTCATAGGGATAAAAATTAAAATTTCTTCGCTACAAACTAAATGAAGAAAAGTCTTTTAATGTACTAACTAAATCGATGAATGGAGGTAAGAGATTATTCCAGAAACGAAGAACATTCCACGATTGTAATTTTAATACAACTAGAAATCCAATCTCATTGCGCTTATTGTACTTTGAGTAATGGAAGTTTCCACATACATTGCAAACTTTCCATACAAATTTTTATGTAAGTGAGAGGTTTTTTTCGGTAAACCATTTAGTTTTATGTTTTCCAATTTTTGTTACACTGATTCAATTGTTGTATGCAACCATTTCTGAAGTAATAAACGTTGAGTTTAATTCAGCGTGACTTCTCTCAGGAACCGACTTATTCTTTTATATTAGTGTTTTAAAGTTAGTATTGAGTTTCTTGATTCTCGTTCATGCCTGCAACATTTTTAATTCGTATCTTTAGTGCACCAGCTTCGATCCGATTTTGGTTCAAGAAAGAAGGCTAGGGAAATTAAATGAAACTGAATTGAAAACTGCCAGGCTTTAGAATCTTAATCTATCAGTTTTATTATTACAAAAAGAGAAAGGAGAATAAATTATTCAGAAAGAAATATCTTCACATAATATAAACATAAAGTTAGTTGTTTCCTTTCGTATATACATTTATAAGGGACCAAGAATGGCTATTTTGTTAGAAAGCTAAATTTTATATTTATTGAACTAAATGGAATATTATACCTTTAAATTGATACATGTCATATTACTAATTTTAACTATATTATATATATTTTTAAGTTATTTAAATTTAAATAATGCTCGTTTGTTTCCATTCAAGGTGCAGCTATTTTTCATTTAGATTCTGCGTAGGATATATTCGATTTGCCTCTGTGTCAGGTGATTGGTCTGCGAGTTAAGATTGTGAGAAGTCTTTTGTGTTACGGACTTGCTTTAATTTTTTTATGGAGTTATTTTAATTCACTAAACATGACTATCAAGATATTAAAATTATTAGGAGAATCCCAGCAAATTTAGTCATATAGAAAGATGCACAACTTCTCCAGATTCTTTTATACCTTACAAGTGTTCGATATGAGGGCTCCGAAATATGGCAGATGCCAATTCTGTATTAGACTTCTCGCCACACACGTTTCGACATTGACTACACTGTCAACGAATGCCTCCTTGTTTTTATGCAGCAAATAGTTAGGTCCTTATGTGCTTGTGTGATATTTCGCCAAAATCATCATTGTACCCTTATAGTTTACTCACATTTTGCGAATTGTAAGACGCAGTAAGCCTAATTACCATTTGTTTGTTGTTGTTACCTCCCATATAATGTTTAAATCTACAATTCCATGTCGCTTTTCGTTGATCCGAGCCTGGATAGCTTCGATAACTTTCAATATGAATAAACTAGCAGAAGTCTCCAGCTTCTCACAAAAAGAATAACGTTTGTTGACATTATTTGAATATAGAGAATTGTATAAAGGGTAGTAAGAAACTATTTGAACAAAGTTCGGGAGCTGATACCTGACACCGAAATAAACAAAAAAGTCCTCTGGAACTTTGGTCCGTGAGGAATAGTTTCGGCAATATAAAGTGCCGAAAGCGTGAATAAATGAATTTCAGAGGGCTGTAATTCGAAAACAACACAACGTAGAGAGTGCGTTTTAAAACACGACACTCAAAGTCATGCCTGCTCGATTTATCTTCAAGCCTCCGCAAGATGTGTGAGAAATTCTCCAAAAGAACGTATAGATTACTTGCCAGGTTATAGGAGATACCTACGTTCTTTGGAGAATACCCGACACACATCTTGCGGAGGTTTGAAGCATACATTTTTCAATCGAGCAGGTATGACTTCGAGTGTCATGTTCTAAACCACACTCTCTACGTTGCATTGTTTTTGAATTACAGCCGTCTGAATTTCATTTTTCCCACGCTTTCGGCACCTTATATCGCCGAAACTATCCCTCACTGACCAAAGTTCCAGAGGACTCCTTTGCTTGTTTCGGTGACAGGAATCACCTCCCAAAGTTTGTTCAAATGGTTTCTTACCACCCTGTAGAATAAAAAACAACGAGCGGTGCCTTTGGTATTGTCCTTGTCACGAAATAAGGAACTGAGTATAATAAATAACGTTTAATGACGCTTTTTCCGTTGTTCCTGTTGATATCTCGGCTAGATCAAATACATCTCCTCAACTAAACATCGTCTCAAATTCAACCTAGCGATCCGAAAACTATGAATTTGGCACTAATCTCGATCATGTTTGGAAAATTTATTTTTCACTCCTTGTTCACCCCCATGCCAATGTCGATTGAACATAGACGTCATAGGGAGTGGCCCCCAAGAACTATGTACTAGACACAAATGTAGGTCGTTTTCGATCACTCTTACAATGTCACCCCAGAAATGTATAGCCTCTTCAGTATTCTTTTTTCGGATTGCACACCAAATATGTATGTTGAGTAACGTTCGTAAGTCCTAACCGGCACAACCCCTAAACGTCATAAGTTGTATAAATATGGGCATAAAACCTAAATTTTAAGTTTGTCCGTTAAGGTCTTGTGGCGTTCAGGACATCTACTGTGTAAGACTTGTGCCTGCTTTCACTTACTTTAGCTCAGAATGTTGCTACCACCACTAAAACCCACAACAGTGCAGTAGTTGCTACAACGAACATAACTAATTCTAGCGGTTAAAGCTTAGTACTAAAATTATTATTATTACTACTCAGTTATAAAATGAGTTGAAATAAATTATTTCAGTTTAATACCCTACAATTATACCTTTAAAGCTATGACTGAGGCAAGTGAATTGTGACGGATGAACTTGTGTGGACCAAGAATGTGGGAGGAAACGACAATATCCCGGGAGAACCCACAGACACGATGTTGTCCACCACAAACTGGTATGACGGGAGATCGTACTAGGAGGCACAGGTACTAGGGATAAGTGCTTTACCATTGAGGCATATGCGGTAATTCCTGCAGTTTTATTCTATATGAATTATATAAAACTAGCATATATCCTGCGTGTTGCTGCGGGCAATATTTTAAATTTCTTCCTCTTTCTGTGTTCTATTCCTCTTCGTCTTTGATATTGAGCGTAAGTGATTAAGACAAACACACACATACAAAACTATTTAAACCACTCCATCGCCCCTAAGGGTAAATAATTCCCAAAACTTAGTCTTATTTACAGCCTAGAGTGCATGGAGAATATATATATATATACAGGGCCGGATCCAGGATTCTGTCAGGGGATGCACCAATAACTACAAGTACATATGAATTAAATTTGAGTTTTTAAAATTCCCTTAGGCGTCTGTGATGTGAATGAGGAATTACTTTCAAAATGCTAAGTGTCTGCTTTTAATGAATTCTTTTCCTTCAACCTTCAGAAAATTGACTCAAACTATCGATTTTGCAAAACTCACTTCTAACTTCTCACTTTAAGTAGTTTATATTTACAACGAAGGGGATGCACGTGCACCTTTGCACCCCCTAAATCCGGCCCTGTATATAATATATATATATAAAACAGATAGATAGATAGATAGAGAAAGAGTGAGAGAGGGGAAAACAGGGGGTTATGGAATACCATTTACATATGTGAAAATAACTCTCCGAGGAAACATGTAAAATAAATAGTTAGTATATAGGCTTAAAGGACATTTAATGAGGACTGTAATATGAAAAATAGAAGTTCTAGCACACATAGGAAGAGCATAAAAGTAAAAATAATAAAAATGCAGAAGAAAGGTAGGGGAGTATATGGAATAGTAGCGAAGTGCATTAGAAATTACTATCTTTCTAGAATAAGTACATATACATTGTGCAGTGTTTCGCAACCCGCATACTCTTGGCGTTCCCACTTGCAGAAATCGCATATATAGATATCCTTCTCGGACTTATCACACTCTTCATGAGCCCACATTGAAGAAATCACACACAACCCACACTTACCCACGCATATCGTCCGAAAACGTACTGTCAAAAAGATATATATTAAACGTAACATCTCCATCTTCTGGTTGAATGCACGGAGCCATGATCTTCTCATCACTGTAATCTTGAAGATGCAGTATATAATCTTCACTACTAGAGTCAGAGATGAAAATGGTTCCATTGACATCTGTGCCTTATTCGGAGGAGCACGCTTTTTAGGTCAATCGGCGCCACATCTGGATTCTCGTCTCTCATGCGAACATACTACGTGTTTCTGGTATGGCGAAGAACCCAGAACATGCGCTGAGTCCCTTGGACGTCCGCGTCTAGATAGTTCGCGTTTCTGCGATGGTGGTGGTGAAATGTCAGAAGTATTCCATAACATCCTCCCATACATTTTGTAAAACATTCACACCCATATAAATCGTGCACACAACGTGACATTTCATTCTGTTCCCTAGCAACACAACATAAGGCGCACAAACTACTGTACAGTTGGGCACTTAATTTGCAAAATCATTCTGCGAAATAAATAACAAAAACTTACCTGAAAAAGTTTTTCGGAGGTGCAAATTTAAGAAAGACGAGTTACAGCAACTAATTTACCAGTAATAACTAGCACAATATTGGCATGTTATGAAGCTTGTTCGAGGACAGTTTCTCTTATCCCTGCGAGAGTTTAAGCACACAACAGAGGCGTAAGCCACGATTCCATAACCCCTGTTTTCGTCTCTCTCTCTCTCTCTCTCTCTATCTATCTATCTATCTATCTATCTATCTATCTATCTATTTATCTATCTCTCTATCTACCTATCTATCTATATATATATAATATAAAATTTTAAGATTCTCCTGAAATGTTACTGATTTGGAGATCTTGTAAATAGCAAAAGATATTTCAGCCCCCTATCGTTCTCTTAGGATATGTAATGCCCAAAACCTTGCTTTATTTATGGTCTATGGTATTAGAAGAACATTTATAGAAACTTCCAAGGTGTATATAGGGGAGAGGTGGGCAATGACGATCACCTAAGAAAAATGGGTTGTTACGCAGCTTCATTTGCAAAATATATTAAAACATACTCCAATCCTTCTACAATAAGTGCGTAAAATAAAAAAGAGGTTCATTCTTTCAGTTCGGGAACACGATGCAAAAAAAACTCAAATTGCTACTTTGGTCGCCATTCCCATCACATGTTGGTATTGGCGATTACAGTACAAGCTTAATAAACATACATAGTTTCATAGACAGTTTATGTTTTTTTTTTTTGGCTAAACTGTGCCTTTGAAAGACCGAAAACCGTCAACTGAATGTTTTATTGACGTTTTTTTCAAATACACGTCATAGATATATCCACACGCTGAGTCCACAGCAGTATACTCAGCATGCCCCTACGATCACCAAAGGTTACGCCGATACTAATGCTCGTCGTTACGTCCAAATTCATCACATATATTCCGTTTGCTGGTCAACTGGTAGATCATCATCACTATTGTCGTCGCAATTGTTAGCATCCCGTAAGCCATCTTACTCTGACCTTGTGTTCATAATGGTTTCCGTTGATATTAGAATTTGTGGATTCATGTTCGTCAAGCTGATGATCCTCGGAACCATGGAATTGAAAGTCTTCACCTGTGAAGATACTGGTGGAATCGAAATGCCAAATCCCGGTCACTTTCAACCCAGATGTGCCTTTGGCTACCCTTGCAACTTTATCATAAGCCCTACACAACAGCCACCGGAAAAATTCAACCTCGATGCGTTTGCCCTTGTGTCTGTTAATTTCTAAATCACACTCGTGACTGTAGGCATTCTTCAATGGACTGAAGAACACGACGTCCAGAGGGTGCCGTCATCAGTGAGACGTACGTGGTGGAATAGAAAGTCGAACAATATGATTTTCTTTACAAACGTCGTATGCCTCAAGTGAAGTATGTGTAAAGTAGTTGTCCAGTATAAGCAGGCAGATCAACTGTTCGACGGGCATGACTCACGAAGTGTCTCAGCCAAGCGTCGTAACATTCCGGAGAAGACCATCTACTTCACCGTGTGCGTGGGTTTTCTCGGGGTCTCCCGTTTCCTCCCACTTTCCTCATTCCACCATTTCATTCATTTCTCATCTTCATCGTCTCCTTTAGCCTAACCGGCATAACCGTGGGACGTAAAACTCAAACATTTCATTTCATTTTTTTCAAGACCACCTACTTGAAGTAAGATGAGAACAAGTACCTGGCGATCCCCTTTGTTTCAATGCATGACTTACACGTACACGTAGATAAATAACCATTTAGGAAACATAACAACCCGCAGCGTTCATACAACAAACAACTGCAATGTTTTTGCCTCTTTCTATATTTGTAACGCCACCAACCCTCTTCTGGCCCTTCGTAGCGATGGCACAACTGGAATCTTGCTCAATTGTCATAGCCGTCTCGTCTACATTGAATATACGATCAGGGAAAAACTGATACTTTGACATAAAGTTGTGAAGTCTAGTAAAAAAAAAAAATTGACACTTCACTTCTATCGAATTCTGGCCAAACTGATAGATTCTGACTTCCTAACAGACACACTAGGATTTGCTTGAGAAACCCTTGAAGCCAGAAGTGTCCTGCCATTGTAAATTCTACCAAAAAATTGTGTTATCTTATTTTTCAGCATATTCAAATGCTGCATGTTCTAGTGCATTAGTAGTCAAACCATAAAACATGGACATTGTCGTCAGGTGATCTGCTATTTCTTTTTCTTGCACGGGAGTAAAAATAACACTTCTACTCAACCCATGTTGTAGGAGAACCCACGTTGTTGCTTGCAGCATTATCATCAAGAGTTGTATATGGAATGTTGAACTGCTTGGCTGCTCCTCTCATGAACTTCCGTTCTCGTGTGGCTTTCATCGCTGCCTGAAGGTCATCTGGGCTCCACTACGCCTTATCAGTTTTTCTTTTATAGTTTCTAATCATCTGCAATTACAAAAGAAAAAGTTCTACATATAGAGCAACAATAAGAAGAACAGAAGTTGATGATGCAATGACACAAGATATGCCGTGCTTTAGACGTAAATATAACTGTTTATGAATCTTAGTAACTTCAAGATCTTTCTACTTAAAATTGTACTTACCGTGAGTTGAAATATGCAGATCCTTATAAGAAAATCGACAAAAACAAGTTTCAGCACTCTGTAGACTTCAGTCTTCTTTGACAACTTCCTCGACAGTACACAAGAAACCTTGCTACAAGAGGCATATGTCAGTACTAGTTTGGTTTCTCCTCGGTTCACGCAAGAGGGCAAAGTGGGCTCGTCGCCATTCCCAACTGATCGCCATTCCCTTCCTCTCCCTTATAAACATTCATCCCTTTTCAGTATATACAATGCCCAAAACTTCGCCTTATATGCAGTTTATGGTGCATAAGGAACATACACACAAATTTTGGAAGCACTGCACCTAATAATTTCAGATATCTGTAGAACACCCAAAAATATTTAGATCTTCATCAACACATAAAATATGCTGCTCCCAAAAGTTATTGAAGATGCACTAACTTAGTTGAAGATTAGTATGGAAAGAGAATATTTATACAAGAGTTCGAAGTATTTCGAGTAATAGTTTTGGAGATTTTGCGAACAACAAAATTCACTTAAGCCTCCATCTTCCTTAGCATATGTAGTTCACAGTACCCCGTCTTATTTACAGCCTAGGAGACATTGGGAACATTTCCACAAAATTTCAAGGTTCATCGCCTAGTAGTTTCTGAGGTGTGTTGATCAATGAATCAGTGAGTCAGTCTGTTGATTTACTCTTTTACATATGAGAGGCTCAGGGAGGACAATGGTAGAACTACTTCCGGTGAAATTCAGCTATTAAGTTCAATGGGTTAGGGAACTACACAACGGTATATAGGTAGTTTAATTTCGGAAGTTACCTACAGATGGCAGCGGAAGCTTCTTTCGCATGTGTTGTTACATTGCATTTCATGGGAATGATGCACTTTTCTTTTCCAGTTTACTCATAGCTGGAAGATATAATATACCACTATCCTCTCCCGAGGCGCTCATGTAGATTTGTTGCCTGCCATGGTTCTTTCGTATTAATGTTTGAACCCTGGAGGGAAATTTGAAGAGCCCTGTGTTTTTCGTGTAGTGAAATATGTTGATGCTAAAAGCACGTGGATCATCATTAACTTCTCTGGATCGACGGCTTGAAACGGCTTGAAGAAGAAAAATGAAAATTATATATTTAACTTTAATGCTAAACATGTAAATATCTATACATTGATAAGTGCATTTTTCTCTTTGCAGGTAAGTGTTACGCAATTTACAAATGAATGCAGCTTTACAGCTTAAAGGTAAGTAATGATGAACTATCTTTGTTGTCGCTTTATACTATATACAATAGTAAGTCCTCGAGAATATTACTGACCATATTTATTCAATAGTATTATCGTTTCGTTTACATTTTCTTTACTGTACGGTGCTGTGTAAAATCAGGACCGAACCAACACTGTCTTAGGCTCTCGGCAGTAGAAGTCAGCTCTTACCATATAATCAAGTAATCATATGAAACAATAATTAAAATAATAATAATAGAAATAGTATAACATTTTGAAATCTCAAGTAATTTTGTTGTTAGGTGTGAGGTGACATTCAAACCAAGATTAACACAACAATTATTTCCTTTCCACCCTCACGCATACTCATAGCAAAAAACTGGATGCAGTCTGCTGGAAAATAACACCGCCGAACTCCGGGAGATGATTCCTTACAGGAAATGAAAGAAAATATACCATAGCTTGGAAACTATGAGACATATCGCAAGTACTTCTAGGAATTAAGTAGGAACTAGTATGTGTTCTTACTAAATATCCGTGTTTCAGAATCCACTGTTAACGGCGCAACGAATTTTACAGAGGAAGTGGGCGTACGAGGATGCATTTTTAAATATTATGTGTAAATAGCAATTAATGGCAACATTCAGGTAAATGATTTAATTTCTTTGCTAGTCATCGAAGAAAACTAATATTTCTTTTCCGTTTCACGTAATAGCCAATATTGATATGAAGAGTTATGAAATGACACAAACCACATTTTATCATCAAATATTTTGTTTTTGATAATAGAAGGAATCAGATTTCGATATTAAGATATGATTTAGTATCCCCTGTATCTCCAACTTCCTCTGTAAAATTCTTTGTGGGGATACTAGATGATTCTGAAACATGAATATTTAGAAAGAGCACCTGCTAGTTCCAGTGTAATTGTTTGAACCACTTCATATTGGTCCAATAATTTGCAAACTACTTCGCTTTAAAATTGAATTCTCGAAATTTTGGCAGCTTATAACTATGAAACAACGTGGTTTTCGACTAATGTTTATTAGATTTTTTTTCTTCATTTGATGGATTGAATAATCACCTCCCGGAGTTAGGTGGTGGTACTTTCCCACTAATAGTATAGTGACTTTCCTTCCCTTTGATGTGGCAAAATTCTGTATTAGATCATCAATGTAAATATTTTGTAGTCATGCCATTTTCAATGCTCAGTGAACATGGATGGCTTAGTTGTGATTATACCATTAGTTTAATTAATTTTCTTTTAGTAATTTTATTTTATATAATAAACCTTCACTGGAGGCGCTAGCAATTAGTGCCGGAAGAAAGCAACAGCAATTCACTAAATCACATTAATTCGAAAATCCACAGCTTAGCAACGAAATAGGTTAAGATTATTATCAATTTTGTGTAATAGGTTATTTTGTAACGTTAGTTAGAAACTACTTTCAACAAAAGTAAATTAATAGCTTTGACTGAATTCTAAGTATTTTCTTTATATCATTTTTTCATAAAATGCTTCGTATCAAGTAACGTTAAGCACGATGTACAGCCTACTCCTTTTAAAAAATGGCCGCATTGATTATGCTGTTTTGAGCTGGAAATTCTCCAAGTCCAACTTCGGGTATTTTTGGAAAAAATTTACAAAAGCCACATTCGATTCGCAAGGGTACCGTGTACCTTCGTCATTGGAAAGAATTTTAGGCGATGAGTTTTTCTTTCTTAAGTGCAATAAGACATTGTTAAATGTTATTAAGTGTAGAAAAATTTAACACTCTTTAACATGAGTAATTGTACAGAATTTTGAAACTATACATATGTTGACCACATGCTGGTTTTGTCACCTATATTTCCATACATAAAGAATATTTGATTGAGAGCCAACTTAGTTTTCGCATCCATAATAATATGGAAACGACAAAGGAGGAAAGCATTTGTAACGAATATGAATATCATTGTCTTGGAATTTCAGTTATCTTTCGTCAGAAGGAGCTCTGTATGTTTATCTTAGCTAGTGGTAAAGCGCGAAACTTTTAATCGTAAGGTCGTGACTTCGATTCCTGATTGGAAAGTTTTTGGTATGTAATGATATATTCCTCAGTGCATGAATAATTACATGAAATAACTACATTAAAATAAATCAGTAATACTACATAATAAATCTTTGACCGTAAGGTCGCAGACAGGATCTCCAACAGAGCCCCGTAGAAGGCTAAGAGGAGTGGAATAAGGAACCAATGCTCCGTAGCAAGCAGAGCCCCGTAGCAGGCTAAGCGACTGAGGTTAGGATTCCCAGACAGAGCACCGTAGCAGGCTAAGCCAGGAGATAGGATAGGAGTAGTCCCGTAGTAGACTAGAGGAGGGTCACCAGAAAACTGGTCTCGAGCTGTCTTCGTCCCTCCAATTTATAGGGTCCTTTGGGTGGCGGTGGCGCTGCTGCTCCGATGTCGTCTTCTGCTCCGTGGGAGGGGCCAGAAGCCGTCGTCTGCATGTGACTGTAGATCCATTTGGTGGGAGATCCTCTTGCCAAACCACGTGGTGGTGTTTGTACACACTGATGCGTGGAATTGTTTGTTTACATCACATAGGATATTACACTCCCTGGCTTGTTTAAAAAATAAGCCGAAGGGTTATTTTTCTTTATATGAGGGTTGGCAACACTGAGGTATCACACACAAAAATCACTAAAAACATTAATAACACCTGCAACACTGAAAAAAATCACTTTTCGGAGCAGTAATAAGGTAGCGGAAGAAAGCATTAAACAGTTAGTCCCTAATCACAGGCAGGATCGGTGCATAGTATATGTTACTTCATTTCCCTCGAGGTAGGGCTATTTTAAGCTTTGGCTTAATACATATATATTAGTTCACTTATAGTGAGTGGCGTTGGAGCCTTTAATGCCGGTTGCTCCCTAGCCATATTATTGGTATTAAATGCGTCCATCGGAATTGGAGGAGATATTTCTAAGCGAGGCGTTTTGGATATTTTTGCTATTGAGCGAAACCGATGATATAATATGTATAAAATGATAAGAGTTATAAGTACTAAAAAAGCTGCTATTAACATAGATATATAAAGATAATTTATATTGGAAAGTTCGTGATTCGAACGGCGTGATTTCTTGGTCACCCTGTATAAGGTGCAAAAGTTTCTAAAATATTAGTACTAAACATGTGTTTCAATAAAATAGTTCAATTTTAAATACCAATGACGATGATAATGATGGTCCAGAATTCCTGGTCATCCTTTATAATGTAAGTGTGGTCATAACTTTTGGAACATCCTGCTTTAAAGTCACAAGGTATTATATCTTTGACTTTATTAGTGAATTGGCGTTCTTTATCGTGCATAAGCGATACTACTTGTTCATATCCAGTACAAGGATCATTAGGAAGGTGCACTGCCGAAAACTCTAAATGGAGCCTATAAGGTAAGAATTCTATATTGTCATAACTGATTATAGGCTTGAACTTGGCTATAGATATCCCATATTGTGCGAATACATGTTCATTCCCACGTATGTCGTCTACAAGCAGTATTAAGAAGTGACAAGTTAAAAGGATCAGCATTCTGCTACTGAATATGCGTCCTTCCTACACAAAAAAAAAGAAGAAGAAGGAAAATGCTGAGTAGCAAAAATAATATTAAATAGCAGTCAAGTAATACAAATTTTTCTACATTTAATCGTTATTTTAATTTATAATTTGAAAGATAATAATACTTTATGAATTTGATTTCGTGGAAACCTTTTATAAATTTACTCTCCACAAAACTATGCCCTCAACAAATTCACGATGCCGATAATCCGGATTGCCAATCTTTTTATTGGAAAAGGACATTCCCGATCCGCTCAGGTGATATTCCATTAAATACCCTTTCTTCTGTCCCCTTCTACATTTAAGCTCTTTTGTTCAACGTTGACTCCGTATTACGCTCTACTAGAGTTTTTATTTGAATCTCGTTTTTGGCAAACTGACTTTTGCACCATTAAGCACTTTCGATATATTTTGCTCTCACTGCTTTGTTTTGGATATTAATCGTTTAGATTACTATCAACACTTTAATAGCAAAACAGAACTTTATTATTATTATTATTATTATTATTATTATTATTATTATTATTATTATTATTATTATTATTATTATTATTATTATTATTATTATTATTATTAAGTTTTGTGCCTACTGGCAGCTCCTAGGACAAATAGGTTAGGTTTTTGAGATTCAAGATTTGAAATGTTTCTTCCTAGTTTCTCCATTTCAGCTTCCTCTTCTTAATTCCAAATGGCTTCTTCTATTTTTCAAATCATTGGTTAGATGTGTTCTTCTTCATATTTCTTACTTTTCTTCCATCTTCCCTTCTATGGAGTCCTTGGTTCTATCCCAGCTCGCACCAAATGAGCTTTGTAGTGATTAAACACCGTGGCGTCGGTTTTCTCGGGGTTCCCTGTTTTCTCCCACTTTCTTCATTCCATCATTTTCATTCATTTCTCATATAACCGCCTCCTTTAGCCTAACCGGCATAAGCGTGGGACGTAAAACGTAAAGTTTTCATTTTCTCGTAAGGTAATTCCTATTTTTAATAAACTATTTGACTGCTGCTTATCGTTCATAATTGTATGCCTGTGTAAGCCTTTGAACCAGACATTGATGAACTAATAAAATGACATTAAATTTTCCACTATCCTTCATTTTAAATTGTATTTAAATATTTTCTAATTTTTGTTGTGTTTGTATTTGTCATGTCTTTAAATATACAGATTTCAGCAATGTTATTCCTCTTTTATTCCAATTGTTATTAAATGATTGTATATTCGTTTAAAAAGTTTGTGTAATGTTCTTAATTGCAATTAACTATAAGTGTGGAAATAAAAACAACATGTCTATCAAAATAAGAAGTTCAAATTAATCTTTAAAAATATTTTTTCGTTAGAAAGTCCTAATTACGTCTATCTTTTTCGCTTCCCTTCATGCCTAATGTTTTCCTCTTGCGATCCTTCTATAAGTTCCGATCTCGTCGTTATGCAATCCCATTGTAGAGAAAACTTGACACAGATGGTGAGGTTGCCTAATTTAAGGAAGTGGGATTTCTATAAAATAGGGAGAACTGGCAGACGGAAATTGTATGAAGGAACACTGTGTTTTGACCTGACTATACATCATATTCTATTAGCCGAAACTGCCAATTCCTTTGTTTGAGTTAGATAGTGTAATCTCCAAATGGTCGAATATCTTAAACTCTTGTGAGAAACTCACTGTATATTCATTCAAAAGTGAGAAATGTTCTAATATTTTAAAATATTTGAAGTGTTAATTAAAAGTTTCAAATCACGTATTTAAGAAAGTTATTGCTTGCTTGATTGACCTGTCGTTGAAGCAATAGTAAGAAAATCATAAGTAAGAATTACCTAAAATGAGGAAATTCGGAGCGTCAATAATGTAAATCTCCAAATTAAAATTTATTTTATTGACCGATCTCCGAACAGTTTTCTGTCTTCTAGGTACCGAAAACGAAGCAATGAGATCAAAGAATAATAAATACAGTTCTTTTCGCTGTAAGGAAGAAAATAAATTAACGGTTTTAGAGCAACTTGCAGATATGACGTGGCTCGATACATTAGGATGGTGTGTGAAGGAAGCTATTGAATCAATAGAAGAAAATTTTGCAATTATAACCAAGTTAGATGGGAAAGCAAATTTTCCAACTACGTATCGAAAGAGACTTTGTAATCCATTCTGACTAAACTTCTCGGAGATAAAAGGTTAAAGCTGTTCTTTCATCGTTTGATCCCAAGTTGTCGATCAGAAGACCACAGGCCTTATTTTCTCACCCGATTGCTGAAATATTTATTACTGAAGCTGTAGAATAGTTATTTGATTTATTTGAACTGGCTATGAACAACAAATAATAGAAAGCATAAGTTTGTCAGATTCCAACGTTCATAATTGTAGTATTTGTCATATAAGAATAACACAAATGAAGCAGAATGTTTGCATTTTTTCTGATTATTTTATAAAAGTTGATGAGGGAAGAAATGGTTAAAGTATGTGATATTTACTATAGGCTCACGTTCACTTAGCAAGTTTGGATCAAGAAGTCTTCGCTTTTCAGGGATGTTTAGCGTGAACTGTCCCATTTCCGAAATGGCATTTGCGTTATACTTACAGAAGTTTTTATATCCTAATTAACTTAACTTTATTCTGTTTAGATTTTACCATTTTAAGTTTAGTTTCTTCAATATCGGCATTTTTAAACTTATGACCAAAATGTAAATGGGAAACAGATAGTAAATGAATATCTGAAGCAAATTGTCGTAGTTAAATTCTAGAAATGCATTTATATTTGTTGATATTTCTAATACTAATAGTCCTAATGACTGACATTAAATTGGAAATGTTTTTCACAGTGGAAGTTATTATAATGACCGCAAAGGGCATAGAGACGATAATAAACAGGTCATTACTCTTATTACTGTAATAAAATAAACCAGGATACATACGGATGATACCTTCGCCGCATTATTTGTTGCAAGTTTCAAAAATATCTTGTAATATAGATAATAAACACCCTTTAAAATCTCCAATATTCAATTCCTTGTAACTTTTCTTTTATTCGTTCGAAATACATAATATTGTGACCATAGTGTTGAACATGAGAGTATGTTCTGTGTTCCTTTCACCATCCATCTCACTTCAACTATTACTATTCTAAAGGCTTTCGAAATTTTGTTATTTTTTGATTTTTCTATATTGTAGCATCATTAGTTTGTAACACTGAATAATACACTCGTGAGCAATAGAATTTGAGATGGCTACAGTTTTGGCGAAACAATATTGTGCTTGGCCGGGTAAATGTAATAAGAGGGTATGACTTGTAACAACGAGGACGTCAGACCTATCGTACGAGCTGTATGAGTAACAGTTGACTACGGGATGGGTATGACACGATACCTCAGTATAGTTAATCGCGGTTAGATCGCCTGGAGTAAACATATGGGTCGCTCCATCACTCAAGTCGTGCACGCAGTGGGCTTTCCAATGCCAAACTGATGAAGAAAGCATCGGGCAAATCACTGCTGCTAAAATTTAAATGTCTGGCGATCGAAGGGCTCATGACAGGGGTCATCATCGGAAGCTTGGACGGTAAAAACGGATAGATTAACCAATGTAGATCACTTGTCAATTCAATGTTGCACAACTATGGTGCGTGAGCAGCCATATCATCCAGAACCATATACCGGTTTTATGGTAGGGAAGCAAGTACATCACAAGGATACCTCCATTTAATACGCGTCGCAAGGCACAACGACTTACATGAGCAAAACAAAGTCCCATTAGACGCTCGAAGCATAGAAAAAGTCGACTGGACATATGAGTCGAGGTATTAGTTGGAACAATCGATAAATGTGTAGGAGTACATCATCAAGAGGGTAAAATTCAGACCGGCGGTGGTGTTCCGTGTATGGAAACTATTAACGCGGGATAAAATGGAATCCCTTATACATCTGACAAAGCTTCTCGTCAGTAAATCTGACAGAAATTTGCTGCGAAATCATGTTCACCTTTTGTTCTCCAGCCGTCTGCAGGCTACGAGTACCTACAAGACAATGGACCACCTCAACTGTCTCGACCTTTAGCTGACTAGTTTAATGAGCACTCTAGGATATAAGGTGTTTGACTGGCTCCCGTGGAGCCCGGTTTACAATTCTATTAGCACAGCTGCGATGCTGTTGAGAGAGGTATGCATGTTTTGGACCCTGCTGGGGCCAATCTTTATGAATTATCGAAATTTGTAAAGCCATCATGAATCAGGATGTATCCTCCCTTTTCATTGTCCTGTGGAGTACATGACACTTCGTATCATCGCCGTCATCAAGGCAAAAGGGGTGCTACACTTTACTATCCAGGTATTTTAAATTAAACTGCTCATGAGTGTAAGTGTAATATTGTAAGTTTTGAATTAACATTTAATTTGCACTGTGTAATAACATGACGCAGTACCGTTTCAAAACATGAAACTTTATGTCGAGTTGAAAACATAATTCAATGCTATTACATGTGTATCCAGTCTTGGGAAGTAACGTAATGCAAGTAACGCGTTACATTTTTTCCAAAGTAACTGTAACGGTAAGCGTTACAAAATTTTCAGTAAAGTAAATAGTTTGCGTTACTTTCTTCGCGTTACATTTCGGATGAGTAACTACAATATATGTATATTTTTGTATCGGAAACAAATATTTTTTTCCTGTAAGCGAATTTCTCAAAATGGAGCAATGGAGCATGAACGATGTAGGCGACCGACAGTTAGTCACCGGCACACAAAGAAACAAATAAGACCATAGTGGAACTTGTTTTTGGAAGATGTGAACAGCCTCAGTCAAATCACGTGTACTGATTGCAAGCACCTGGATCATTTTGTCGTACATTTTGACAGCTCCAAATCAACACATTCAGTGAGTGAATTACGAGTACAATGGTACCGGTAGTCTATTTTACTTAGGTTGGTGTTGTTTTTATAAAGATGGAGAACGAAAATATTTTATCGTTCGAACATTTGAAAGAATAATTTTCTTAAAAGTTGAAGATAATGGTGGGCAGGATTTAAAAGTAAAGTGGTTCCCCGGTGGGAAATATTTATCAACAACTAGAGTGTCATAATTAACGACATAAAGTAACGGGTTAATACGAATAAACTGTGTTCTGATGAGCAGGCTACTTCATTTCTAGAAAATAGTTTGTTGATGGTATGTAATATTAGAGTTCTTTCAGATCACTTTGCGTATCTTAGAGTCCCGTTGATTATAGAGTTTGGAACAACTAGCTTAAAAAAGCATGTATCAATTTTAGAGTTACTGGCAAGTTTTAATTTACCTCCAGTTCATGTGTTCTCATTTTATTAGTTGTAGTGTAATGTTTCTCTACATTCTGTTTTTTTTTTAAATTTTAGATAATAACATTGTTATTATTATATAATTAGTTTAGCAGAATAATAATAAGCAACCATTTTTTCTAACGCATAGTTATGGGCACGAGTCAAGCTGAAACTCGACTCGAACTCAAGTCGAGTTTCGAGTCGAGTCAAAGGGAATATTCTCTAGTCGAGTTCCGAGCCGATTCACTGTTTTTGGCGTGGAGTTTCGAGTCGAGTCGAGTTTGATAAGTGGCTCGCTCGTTTTAACTCGTTTTGAAATCGTGGCCTGATTAAACTGGAAAGCGAAAGCCATTGGAAACGTAAGATAAGCAGTAATTTGGAATACTTTTAGTGTTGCTCACGGAAGGGCACACTGCTCGCATCTCGTCTCATCTCGATAGCAAGATTCCAACATGTTCAGCTCGGCTATTTTTTTATAACAAGTTCAGCTCGGCTCGGCTGAACTGAGCCGATGGCTCGAGCAGGCTCGCTTGGATGAATGATCGGCTCGAGCTGGCTTGGTTGGGATGAGCCATCTGCTCGATTCGGCTCAACTGAGCCGAGGGCTGTAGCCGACTCGGTTGGGTGAGCTGCTGGCTCCGTGGCTCGACTCACTTGTCGGTTCGGGTCGATAGTGAATGAGCTGTGAGCCGAGCTTCTTGAGTCGTTGACAATTCTAAACCCGAGCCGAGCAGTTTTGAAGATATTTGGCCAGTGCCCTATAACTTTTATCAATGTTTGGCTCGACCCAATACTCAACCTAGACCCTCAAACCAAATTCAGAAGCTCGTGAACAATGTCCTTGATTCCTAGATTTCACGACTACCGTGATTGGCAATCAACTACTTTTTTTAGTATTTAAATACAAACCGCCTATTTTTCATGTTTATACACAGTGTCGTTATAATAATAATAATAATAATAATAATAATAATAATAAAAGTTGTAATAATGGTAGTATCATTGACAATAATTATATTGTCTATGTAAAATACTTGAGAGTACTCGAAATTACCCAGCGGATTTGGTTCGACTCGACTCAAAACTCAACCCGAATTCCAGTCGACTTGGAGGAAACTTTTCGAACCGAGTTCTCGGGTGGAGCTCAAAGATGTCTGTTTCTAATCGAATCGAGTTTTAAAGAAAACTCGCTCGAACTCGCTAGTGCCCATACCTACGAGTAGTGCAGTATGGCATTTTAGTCAATGTTACATTATATGAAAATGTTCATATAGCTGTCAAGCAAAAATTTGTCCTTGTATTTACACAAAGCGATTGAGAATATGAAATAAAGGAATATCAAGATTCGAGTTGTTCACTACCTTGCAAATTAAGAGAATTGAATGTGCTAGCAGTGAGTCGAATGGTTGTCAACGTATTGAAATTATATACATGTATAAATAATGTGAACTCCCTCGTGAATATATGCTTAGGATACGTGTCTTCAGCGTGGAGATCAGTATTCGATTCTCAGGAGGAGATAATGTGGTTCTGGTTCCACAATAAGCTGTGGAACTATGTTTCATATAGTCTCACTGCTGAAAGAGATAGTAAATGCCAATCAAACCAATCATAATATAAAATCTTACTGCTGCGTGCATAGAAATAAGTTTTAAATGTTGAAGAAAAGACTCCGTTTCATGAATATCATGAAAGAAAGGAAAAATGAAATGAAATCTTTGAGTTTTACGTCCCACAGTTATGCCAGTTAGGCTAAAGGAGACGGTGATGATGAGTAATGAAAATGGTGGAATGAAGAAAGTGGGAGAAAACGGGAGAACACCGAGAAAACCCACGCACCCGGTGTGTTTCCACCACAAAGTTCACTTGACGGGGGCTGGGATCAAACCCAGGACCCCAAGCACCAGAGCTGAACGCTCTATCACTGAGCCACCGCGGCCCTATGAAAGAAAGGAGTCACTAAAAGAACTGCAAGGTAGGGTGGTTCGGAAAAATCATTTTCCTATTTCCAGAACCCTATAGTGCGCAAAAGTTGCCGTTGGTATAGGTAAGAGAATAAAAGAAAAAGAAAAACTTTTACTTACATATCTTCCGGTCCCGCATCGCCGTTGAAATTTGAAAAATCCGGTAAAAACAATAAAATTTCAACATTTTTTTCTAAAACGACTAAAGAATATAGGATGACGACCCTATATAGCATAAAGGTTTCTTCAAGTATGTAAAAACAACTTTAAAATAAATAAATTATATTTACATATTATCTTCTGGTCGCGCATCTCTGTGAAAAATTTGCAAAATTTGCGAATTTGCAAAATTTAAGAGTTTAACATGTTTTTTTTTTCTTTTCTTAAAACAAATAAGATAAGAACGCTACTCACCACGAGGGGGTGACTGCACTTGGAGATCCACTATTCAATCAGCCATCCAATGATTAGTGTGTATTATTTACTATTGTATTTATAAATTTATAATTTACATAATTCGTTCCCTACAAATTTCCATTTTCCCCTTTATTTTTGTCCATTACTAATAATTTTAAACTCGGATTTATGCCAGGACAACGGTGACACAGTGGTAGAGCGATAACCTCTTGTGCATAGGTTCTTGGTTCGATCCCACCTTGCGTCAAGCGAGTTTTGTGGTGAACAAGCACCTATGTGTGGGTTTTCTAGGGTTCTCATATTTCTTCCCACTTTCTTCATTCCACCATTTCATTCATTTATCATTATCACCGTCTTTTTTTTAGCCTAACCGGCATAACCCTGGCACGTAAAACTTAAAGATTTCATTTTTTCATTTTTTTTTCTGATTTATACGAAAATGATCTTGGATGATCTTCATCTTAACAATAATGTAGCTCTGATGAAGCTGTCTCTAGCACTGTGTCCACATACTTACTGAAAGCTTCCGTCACAAGCTTAACGCATCTTTCGGCAGCATTGTCTGCTTATAAACTGCCTTATTTCGTAATTAGTCAATGCTTTTAATAAAGGAAAAGAAGTAAGATTACAAATATTCCATTGTTTTATTTCGGTATAATCTTTAGTTCCAAAGTCCAGGTTTAGTGCAACAAAATGTTTAATAGGATCATTTTCTAAAGCTGCTTTCCTTGCCTTCAAAAGTCGTCTGTACCAAAGCTCTCGAATGTGGTTTCTCTTATCAATGACCATCGCCAAAAGCAAATTTTCGGGATGAGCAAACTAAGCATTCCGTTCTATAACGGGATCTACAATTTATGTCAGCTCTTCTGGTAAAATTCTGCGTTTTCTGAATGCCCTCGTAAACATGTTGTGGGCTTTCAGTCAAATTCTTGCTCAACTTAATGGCAAACAACATAGGCATATATGACTTTAAAATAAAAGTTACAATTTTCCTCATTATCTGAAGGACTTTCCACATTAAGGTTAGTGTAAAGGGACAAATTTTGCAGATAGAAAATAGACGTTACTGCAGACTTCGTATCTCTCTCATGTATTTTTTTTTTTTTGCCTTTCACAAAAATTCACGATTTCTTTTATAAATTTCAACTTACAGACTTCAAACTTTGAGGGAAAGAACTTCATAACCTATCGAAGGCAACAATCCGTGAGCATTTTTTATTTGTAATTTTCTTCATTGTTGAAATAGCTTGATTGTTCAAATGGATATCCTAACCCTTAACAATAGAACTGTTCCAACAATGAAGAAAATTATAAATTAAAAATCGGCACGGATTGTTACCTTCGATAGGTTATGAAGTTTCTCCTCTAAAAATTTGAAGTCTCTAGGTTGAAATTTGTAAGAGAAATTGTAAATTTTTGTGAAAGGTAAAAAATACACGAGAGAGATACAAAGACCGTACTGACATCTATCGGCAAAACTTGTCCCTTTACACCAACCTTAATGTGTAGCTGCAGAAATCTATTAGCTGTAGTGATCCATCTAGAATGTGTGTTAATACTGTGTTTAGTTATTTTGTTACTTCCCTATTTTTCGTTATTTATAGTTTTTATATAGGCTCCCGTCTGTGTTAATTTTTTCCTTTATGTAACACTAGCAGCGTTCACCCCGCTTCGCTGCGGTCACCCCGGAACGCAATAAACTTTGTTACTTAGATAATTTTTACTTTTTCGCTTTCAAATTGCAGTAAATGTTAAAATTATAGCGCCTGTCATTTATGTTAACCCGCCGAGTCACATGGTCCTGCGGGTTGCATATAAATACGTTTATTTTTACCTATGATGAACTAATAACAAAGGATTTGTACGTATGGACACTTGAATGGTCAATTATCTCAAGACACTGGTAATTAAAAATTAAAGTGATATGATAAAAACCATCTAGGGTCCAAATCCTAATAACCCCCCAAAAATGAAAGAAATTGGTTCAGCCGTATTAGCGTGATGAGTTCACAAAGGATTTGTGCGTTCTCTTTTATATATATAGATTATTGTTTTGTTTTATTTTATATTTCTTCAACATTTCAATAGTTTTTCTCTACTGGAAAGAAAAAAAGGTATTGGATAATTGTTTTTATATTCACTGTCCGTTTAGGAACTGTATGTTTCGACCATTAATCCTTTTCGTGACAGGGAAAAAAGCAGCAAAGAAATCCTGAGTGACCAAGTGCCGACTGATCAACGCCCAGTCCAAACCGATTTAACTTTCTCTTTTCTTGTGGGTCGCCACAACAGTTAGCAATATTCCCTGCCAGTTTGTACATCATAGTTTCCCATTTGTGAAAGTGGCGCAATGTTGAGTACACCTGTTTGGGCGCATATTTCGATTTCTGTAATCAAGTTAATTTTGCAACAACGAATGTGTTTTAAATTTTGCGTTAAAAACGGATTCAATGATGCAAAAACCTTTAAATGTTGGAAAAGTGTTTCGGTAATGATGATCTAAGAAACTAGCGGTTTATAAGTGGCGAGCACCCAATGAGCCAAGACCGAAAAAGTCACGTCGTTTTCAGTCGAAAAAAAAAAAAAGGTGATACTTACGGTGTTCATGGATTACAAAGGTGCTGTGCATTATGGATTTCTCTCAGAAAGTCAGTCAGTGAACAAGGAGTATTATTCGGGCGTTATGATGCGCTTGTGCGAAGCAATTTGCCTAAAATAAAAGATCTCTGGTCAAAGAACTCGTGGATTTTGGACCGTAACAACGCAGCGTCGCATAATAATATCATTATCGCGAGCAGCCACCGAATTAACCGAATATAAATCCGTGCGACAATTTCCTCTTTAATCAACTTAAGAAACCAGTGCAGAGAACGCATTTTAGCTGCCGAAAGGAGATAATACGAAAATCGAAGACCACTCTGATGGACATACCAAAAATAGAGTACCACAAACGTTTTGAGAACTGCATCAATCGCTGGCATACGTGCGTTGCAGTCAATGGGGATTACTTCGAAGGGGATAACATGAATTTTCAGGAATAAAGTTATATTTTTTAAAATTTTGTGAGTGTATTTCGGGAACGTTTTGATCAAGGTAATAATATATGCTACAATATGCCTATATATGCCAAAATAACAACAATATCGATTCAATAACAACAATAATAACAATAAAATAACAACAATTACATGTTGGCAGATTCCAATCCCCACTCTTGCACTACGTCTATACGAAATAAATTTGGACTTAAACGGGATTGGAAGAGTAAGTAAAACACCTTTGCTGCACCACAAAGAATGGATTGGATACTAATATCAGCCGTTTTCGATAATTTGACATGCCTACCCTTTCCCACAAAAGATGGTAGGTAATGAATTTAGACGGGCAGTGCATCGGGTGTGCCATTATTCATCTCAGTGACGCCGATAAGTATGGATTGGATAGTAACATCTGTCGGTTTAGATTACTTTTAAATGCCATTCCTAATCTATTCACCTCCTTGCAGAAAATATGCTAAAAACCTAAGTTACACTAGAGTCCACTCATACACCAGAACTACTTTTATTTATATAGTTTAGAAACTTATTTAGATTTTCAAACCCTCATATATTTAGGACCGCGGTGGCTCAGTCGTAGAGCGTTCACCTCTGGTGCTTGGTGTCCCTACTTCGATCCCAGCTGGCGCCAAGTGAACGTTGTGGTGGACAAACACCGTGTGTGGGGGTTTTCTCGGGGTTCTCCAGTTTCTTCCCACTTTGTTCATTCCACCATTTCATTCATTTCTCATCATCACCGTCTCCCTTAGAATAGCCGGCATAACCGTGGGACGTAAAACTTAAAGATTTCATTTTTTCATTTTTTTATATATTTAGTTATGAAGGGAGAAATTATATGTTTCACATATTTTTATCCCTTAGTTACTTAATATTTAAATGTAAGTTTGAAGATCTAGGTAACTTTCGAATGTAATATAAGATAAAAAAATAGAGCACTCCTAAAAATGACCTAAAAGAAACCCTTTTTCGTGAAACTCTTAGAACATGATTAATAGTTGAAATTGAAGCGGAGATCTTTCAATTACGTAACAGGCAAGAAAAGAAAAGGTTAAGAAAAATGTGGTATAAAAACATTTTCCAGATGACAGTTCAAAGGACACATACTTTAAAATAATTGGTGGAATAATTAGATAAACTTACTTCAATATATCTATATTATATTCCTCTGCACACAAAGCAGTTCGTGAATCGAATTTCCCTTATCGCTTATTCGCCATCTGCCTCCACGTCCTAACCATGTTTCATCCATTACTGGGGTATCTCAAATTCTCTCTCTTTCTCTTCTGTTTCGAAAGAATAGTAGGAAATATAATATTTGACAAAGAACACAACTGCAAACGCAGTGAGTGGAAGCCACAAGGCATAATATATAAACGTTGCGATGTTCACTTTAGAAAGGCTCCGGCTGCACACCGAATCTGTAATGAAACTTGCACACTATTTATATTCATGCAGCATATATTCGAAATATGCTATCAGAAATGTGCATGAAGAATCTAGTAAAGAGTTTATGTATCAAAATGCACATGTATTTTAATACAAACACACACACTATATATATATATATATATATATATATATATATATATATATATATATATATATATATTAGGGATGGGAAAAACCGGTTTTTATAAAAACCGAAACCCGAAAAACCGACATTTCGGTTTTCTCCAAAACCGGTTCGGTTTTTCACCGAAACTGGTTTCGGTGAAAACTTTTCGAAAACGCACAAAACTATTTCTGTGGAAATGGATTCGGTTTCCGGAGAACAACGAAACACTATTCTGGTCAGAAATAGAACAAATTTTGAAAAAAAAAACCGGAATCGGTTTTGAAGAAAACCGGAATCGGTTTTGAAGAAAACCGGAATCGGTTTTGAAGAAAACCGAAACCGGACCAGGTAAAAAACCGAACCGTTTTTGGAGAAAAAAGATAACCGGTTTCGGTGAAAAATCGAAAACCGAAAAACCGGTTTTTGTGCCCACCACTAATATATATATATATATATATATATATATATATATATATATATATATAGAGAGAGAGAGAGAGAGAGAGAGAGAGAGAGAGAAAAAAGATTCTCATGTTGAGATAAAAATAGTTTAAGTCGGATTAGTATCTGTTTACGTATGCGACAAAATTATATTTATGAAATAAAATAACTTGATGAAACTCACATATGCTCTATCCTATTTTATTTGAGTCCATGATAGATGAATATAAGATGAACAAATTACGGTCACTCAATCCCGCGAAAGTTAGCGCGTTCCTCTCTCCCTAGTAAGAAGCTTCAGGAAACTTACCTATTTCAAATGGGAAACATCGTTCTTTTTCTTTAGAAGTACAGCCATCGAACCTTCGTGGATGGCGGTGCAATCTGGTTGTACGAGAATACTTTTGAATGGTTTTGATGGCACCAAGTATGTTGATAAGTAAATTTGTTAAAGGGAAAGGTACGGAAATGATTCGTCAAGGTATTTCGTTTGTAGTATTGTACTGATGCACCAATAATAATAATAATAATAATAATAATAATAATAATAATAATAATAATAATAATAATAATAATAATAATAATAATAATAGAAGTAATAATAATAATAATAATAATAATAATAATAATAATAATAATAATAATAATAATAATAATAAGTTACTTCCAAATTTTGTGAATTGAAAAATGACACTTGAAGAGGTAATATATCTATAACTTCTAGATGCAATAGAGGAGTAAAATCAGATTGATACATAGTCATGAGGTACTGAACCAATATCATAAACTGTTTGTCGCTATCTATCCCCATTTTTTAATCAGTGGTTAAACCTGAAAGCGTAGATTTTCACCCTCCGGTTTGAACAGCTAGATAATTGATGGCACAAATCTTATTCTTGGGACACTGAATCTGTGTAGCAATACCGCTTTTAATATATCTTACCCCTTTTGCCCTGTGGTAATAAGCATTTAAAGTGTAAGTACTACTAATTTTTAATCACTTTCGGTTTAAGCGGAGTGTTGTGGGTGGCAATCGTTATGTTCTCTTGAGACTCGGAATCGATATCAAGACACCGCTATTTTTTTTTTTCGTTCCATTTGTGGAAACGATAGTGCACTTTCTGAAGTTCGCATATTTGTAGATAGATTAGAAAATCATTTAAATCTTGTCTGAGGTTCAAGATAGCGGCTATTTTTTAAAAAGAGTCCTTCAACCTTAGTATCGATAATATTATCTAATTAGACGGTGTTTGCAGGCATTACGTATGTTTTTGACTAACAATACAAGTCTAAGTTAAAATTAAGCATCCTATATCAATGGAATCATAATATTATCATTTTGTTATAAAGGTAATATTAATTTAAATAATATTTCTAAATAATAAAATCAGTTACGAAGAACAACTGTTTTTTCTCCTTATTTTCCTTTGCAATAAGAGCACACCAGTGCGAATGGGATAAAATTAGATTTGCAGGATCATTTACTTGATTATCATCCCTCCTTACATCCATACGTTAATATTTCTTTTCAAGCTTTGCACACTGTTGGTTCTGTTTATCTAGCTCTTACCTTGTATTGTCCAGTCTTAATCAGCCGGGTTACAGATCAATGGTAATGCTCTCTGACTGATTCTATATACGTTTAGCTTGGTATCCGACTCACAAGGAAACATTTGATGTTGATAGTAGCATTGCCCAATCAAACAATGCGCAATCGATACAGGGGTGAAGAAAAGTGAGAAATCCAAAGTTTTACGGGCCGACACCCTGAAACATAGGAGATATAGAGGAAAGAAGGATCTAGAATCGTGTGAAGATAGCAATGCAAAAAGTACACTGACACAGAAAGATTAAAGTAATCAAAATGACATTTACACAACAGTATAGTAAGCAAACATTATACCCACAGACATCCTTAATAACATCATATGTAATGCAGTGTTGCCAACTGAGCACAAAATGAAGTTTTGTTAAATGGCACGGAACACAAATTAAAAAATCTAGAAAATCTAATTATGAGTAGAATCATACCTGTGACGTCTTCATGTACAGTGTTGCCAACGTTTGAGGACTTGTAAATTATTTGTACTTAATTTAGTGTTGAATGAAATACAAAATAAGTTCTATATGTTCCCCTAAAATTGGACAGTAGGTGCAAATATTGGATAATCTGAAAACTTTTGCTACCATTTCACAAAACTTAGCCTATGTATTTTCAATTAAAATTTGGCAACTATTAATATCTATGTTTTCTTGTCTTTTCTAACTTACAGTATATTGAGGAGAAAGAAATTAAATTAAATAAATATATGTTTATGATGATCAAGAAACAATTACTAGCAACATACATTACAAAATTCATGAAACAGAAAAAAATATAGTTTCCTTATTTTAAATTTTTTGCTTTAGATCAGGATGTCACAGAATATAACTTCTGTCACAGATTACTACTTTAAGATTTCTCCAATGCAAAGGGAAAAAAGGGAATTTTGAAACAGCGTTACCATATTGTACAGCACAAAATTCTCAGCTTTTACAGAGTACCGAATATCTCGGTAAGTACTTGACTTATCGATCTCAAATAAACGTGGCAATGTTCCTTATGACATACCGATTTGTTCTATGAATTTCAAACCATACTGTACTAGGGACCTTTTCCAAGTTATTGTACTATTTCCAAACTCAACTTTTCTCTCTTCTGTTGTGGCAGCACTGTTTAACTAATCCCTCTAAGCTTGAAGTCATTTTAAGGAGTTCTTACTAGTATTTAATTCAGTATGCAGAAATAATTACTACTTCATTCCTTGTGTGTTTTAAAGGCGTTTAAATTTGACACATGTTTAACGTTATTTCTAAAAAAAGGTATGCAACACTGATCTGCGAGTATCATCTCTTTCGTCTTTGTTTTTATTACTGATTCGAATTATGAAATTAAATTTAGGTCAATCTATTTAAAACATCAAAACTTTATATTGGGTTGGCAACACTGTTGACCTGGTGATTTTACCCAATATATGGATAGATGTCCCCCTTTTTGTAGTTTCTTTATGCAAAGTTTCCCTTCTCTCTCCCTTTTGGTTCCTCTGTTATAAAGGTGTGACATTATAAATGGTGCACTCGGTATATATATATATATATATATATATATATATATATATATATATATATATATATATATATATATATATATGTGTGTGTGTGTGTGTGTGTGTCACACAACTCTGTAACACTTTTGTTTCGTGAAAAATGCTGAACTACGAAAACATGACGTATGCCTTGTCGCAGCAGACGAGTTTCTTCACTTCAGCCTACGAGTAACGAAATCACCTACAGCCAAACAGCTGCAATTGATTCATTAGTCATGGTTCATTCTGGTCAGAATGTTCGCGAGCAGCTTACTTCTCTTGTTGAATACGGTGGTATGAGTGTGAGACAAACTAGCGAACGTCTTGGTGTTTCCTGTTCTACAGCATATACTTGGTGGAAGAAATACTCAGAAACAGGTAACGTGTCTAGAAAACCTGGCACTGGCCTTCAAAGGGTTTCAACCACACATCAAGATTGAGCCGTAGTTGATGTAAGCCATCGCAATCCTTTCATGTCATCCCGGCAGTTAGTGATAGCGTCTCGTTTTCCTGCCTCCTTCCTCACCGCTCGGCGACGCCTTAAAGATGCAGGGCTTCACGCATATCGAGCCGCGTGTAAGGAGGAATTGACGGATAGTCATAAAGTTGATCGACTAGCATTTGCTGAGGCAAATATTGGTCGTAACTGGGATCATGTAATCTTCACAGACGAACAGATATTCTCTTCAGCAAATAATGATCCTCGACTTGTGTATAGACCCACAGGAAAACGTTACGATCCACAGTACATGCACAGAACGCATCGAATGGGGCATGTTACTATTCACTGCTGGGGATGGCTGTGTAAGGATACAGTTGGTGAATTACACCGTATAGAAGGCCGATTCAACAGCCAGAAATATCTGGATATTGTGCAATATAGCTTGCTCCCCGATGCGAGAAATTTATTTGAAGACGGCATTGTACAAGTTCTTCAAGATCATAGCTCAATACTTGATTTCCATCTAGTTCAAGCCTGGTTTCAAGAGGAATCCAATGTTGAGCTAATCGACTAGGTTCCAAGATGATCTGACTTGAACCCAATGAAAAATCTATGGGCGGAAGTTACAAGAACTCCACACGAAAATTGGCCTGATCCCCCACCAAGGACAGCTGACGCACTTTGGGAGCTAGTTTCTAACGCGTGGGGAGAAATAGAACAGGGACACCAATATGTCACTAGCTTGGTTACTCATTACTAAGAAGATTAAGATGCGTCATCGAAACTAACGGCGATTATACGAGATATTAATACCTGAATAAAGATTTGCCTTCATACCCAGGTGACCTTCGAGCTCTTTCAAGAGCTCAATAAGTTTTTCCATTTTCCTTTAATGTTGCTTTCATTAGGACGTTTGCGTTTCGTCGGAATGTGCAAAATCTATTTATTTCTGCTCCTTTGTTTATCCTACACAGATAACCCAGTGGTTAGCATGTGTTCCTTTGGTGTACGGGGTACCGGGTTCTATTCCCGCTGGGAGAGGCTTGTGTTTTTACCTATCTGTGATAATTCTGTGTTCGTGCCCCTGTTATTAAAGAGGTATTGCTAAAACTATAAAACCGAGTAAAACCATTAAAAATAAAAAAAAAAATCAGTTACTGAGGAACATTCGGTAAGTCAGTTTTGTTTTAATATCTAATGCCTAGCGCGTTCGTTGTTGGGTCTTATAGTCGCGGGTTCAATTTCCTTTAAGCGTCCATTAAAATTTTACTTGAGCTAGAATTTATTTGCATGAATCACCCCTCTTCTTTAGCCTAAAGGACTTAAACGTTGAGAAAAATATATGGTAAAAATGAAATCAATAATAAGACAGTAATAATTTTATTAATCCGTATCTATCTACATAGGATATAAATGAAAATTACGTCTATCAGAAAAAAATGGCTTAACCGTTTGAAATGATTTTTATTAGTTAACATTTTCACCTACCTCTGACTCATGGGCATCCGAAGGAGGCAGGGTGAGCCGCCCTCTGACTTGCGAAATTTATACAAACAGAAATACCAAACATAACATATAGCAACCATGAAGATAGCTCCTCCTAGAACATTTTAGGGTGCCATGCGCGGACTGGCTTGTTGCCACACCATTTTTATTAAAATGCGTATCCTAGCAGAGGAGAGGAGTTAAAATTTATGCCAAAATAGAATATCTCACATTTGTGAGATGAAACTTGACCCCATGCCTTTAACGTTGCCAATATCTAGTGGCCCACTTGCCGGTAAATGTCGATCGTCGATATAGCGACGCATCAAAAGATTGCGGCTACTGTTTCCCTGGCGGCAGAGTTTCATCGAGTCGAAACAGACATCTAGAGTAGGGGTGTTGCAGTTACCACCACGTAGCTGCGATAACTTCTTTAAGGTCCGTCTTTCGATTCATCGCGGAGAATTCGGCGAAGGGACCGAAACGACTTGTCGTCAGTCATATGCATGCGTTTGTTATTATATATTTATTTTTCCTGACGAATGTTCCTAAAGTGAACTCCGGGGTCAAGAGTAACCCATGCTTGTACATCACAAGGATGCTGTTTTGCGCCATTCCGGGAGAACTTTATATATATTTTGTAAGTACTTTTTAGACTCATCTCAATGTAAATGAATCATGCATATAGGCTATTTAACATATTTTGGTAAAGTAATTTTGTAATTCATTGATATTACGTCGCGTCCTTGCCACCGGTGGCCCACTGGTGGTATAATTTTCAAAACGGAAGTGGGGCCACCGCGGATCGTTGCAGTGGGGCCATCAATGTTTGGCGAGAGGTCACGAGTTACCCATCGATGGTCCACCAACGTTTACGGCACGGGGTAACTCTAAATTAAATTTATTTAGGGAATCTCTATAGTTGCTAAAAGAAATAGTTTTTGAACTTAGACTGTGTAATATTGGTCTTCTGAGGCAAACATTTCCTAAGTTCAACTTCGAGTATCTTCGGGAAACAGTAAACCAAAGATGATAGGTTCGAACCCACAACCCAACGGTCATAATCGAAAATATTCTGTAAATCTATATTTTCCTCTTTTAAGTGTAATAAGATATGTTGATCCGTTATTAACTGTACTGTAGAAACAATTCATCATTGTTATACTTAATGATAAACTAACTAACTAACTCTATGGTCTATGTAACCCGGAGGTTCAATGCCGCGTTCACAAAAGCTCTTCACTGACTTCTACACTTAAGGATAAAGGTTCGAAATTATGTATAAATGGTAGTTGCCTCAATCCATCTATAATCAATGCCTTCAACTTCCTTCGTGCAGTTCAAACCGATTTTCCTGCAAGTTGTTACACGACAATTAGTCTAGTTGTCAACGTGTCGAACTGCTGAGCGAAAGGACGAGAGATCTAATCTCGGAGATGGACATGAAAATTTTTATTACTTGCAGAATTATACATTTCACCCTTAATAAAATGAGCATTAGGACAGTTTGTGTTTCCGTGGAAAAGTAAGAATTTATTTCAAGTTAAACTTGTGAGCAGTGAAGCAAAAAGAATTAGGCTCATGGTTGTCCGAATACCTGACGATTTAAATAAATCATACGACACGCCTTTAGTATGGAGTTAAAGAGCTTTCTGAAATGTATAAACAAATCTCACTGACCTAAAATCCATTACGAAATAGGACCTACCAGAAGCTTCAATACCATGTCTGCGTCACTTCGGTGAACGCTGTATCGAAACTTCCTATACAAATTTCACTCACTTGACGTCTAGTCAGTTGACCGTATTTTGTTTGCTAGCTAACTATATTAAAGGGGTATATACGAAAAATATGCAAAATCCATTTTTCAATTTGACAGTAAACGACGAAAATGTGACGTTCTTATGTTTCAGATTTGTTGAACTTTTGGGGGAGGGGTAGATTACACTCATCTGCTGTAAGTAGTGTCTACTGTTGTTAACCATTGCTTTCTTTCATTTTTTATTTACACATCCTATCCTCTTTCAAGTTCGGCTCCACATGTCATTCCATTTAGTTTCATATAATCTGTTCCATTAAATACACATTCCTCAATCTCTTATAATATGTCGAAATTAACAAAACGATTCTCTTGCTTTCTTTCTAATAATGATGATTTAGATTTGAAGAGAGTTAATTGTAAATAAACTTGTAACCAATTTGTTAATTACTACGATCAATGTGTTCTTCCTCATTCTGTGCTCATATATATTCTTCAGTGTTTCCATTCTAAGAATAATAAATATTTATGCCAAAATTAGATATAATTGCAGTATATGAAGGCTAAGTGGATAATAAAGCAGTTGAAGCCAATATCTTACTTCAATCTCTATCGTATATTACAATTATCGTTAAAAGGAATTGAATATTCGCATCCAAAGTTGATTTTATCCAGGTAGGATGGACACGGATGCGCACGAGACGAGATTTGGGGCCGTCTCGTCTCGACTATATGCTGCAAAAGTGATGTCTCGATTCTAAAAATGCATATTTTTCTATTGGAGGAGCTGTGTCTCGTCTCGAATTGTGTCAGAAAAATTCTTTCTCGACTCGACTCGGCGCATCTCTAAGGATGGAGAGTTTGAAGGGCCCAGTATTCCAAAGCTGGCGGGGTAAGCAATTACACCATTACGCAACATCTATTTCAGATACAACTGTTATTATACACTTCACTTTCACAAGCTTCTTCTTACAATAATTATATCGATTTCCTCCTTAAATTCAATTATAGATAATTGTTTCTTATGTAGCAGCTAATATTCATGCTATAGAGTATAAAACAAGTACGCATTCAATATAAATAAATACAAATGTAAGATATTACAGATTACTGGCATTGCGATTTAATCCGATTTTAAGCAGTACATATTTTCTAAATAATCCTTCAAATTGCTTTATAAGACGTCAGATTATGATGTACCCTAAGTTTTTTTGTAATCCAAAAAAAATTACTAGCACACACACACACACACACACATATATATATATATATATATATATATATATATATATATATATATATATATATATATATATATATATATATATATATATATATATATATATATTGGTGTACTTTAGGGGACTTTTGCGCTTGCTTACCCCCCTCCCGAAATTTTATGTTTATTCAAAAAAAAATATTGTAAAGTGAATGAAATATTTTGTAGAATGTTCACATTTCCAAGAATGAAATTAGCAAAGCCCCCTGAAATATATATATATATATATATATATATATATATATATATATATATATATATATATATATATATATATGTGTGAATAATTTTCATTTTGGACGTTTGATTTTAGATATTCAACTGTGTTCACACTTCTCGTTTTAGCGTTTTCGTATATGAATAATGGACATGGCGGATTAGTAAATGCGACAGGAATTTGAAAAGTGACAGTTCGTCGGATAATGTGTTTAGAATCACTTCACAGTAGAAATGTATATTTATATAAAAGTTCTCATACATTTTTAAAAAAGGAAGAAAAACTTTAACTTTCCGCACGGATGCTCGAACCGTCGCCCTTCGTTTCAGAAATGTCAGTAGCAGTACTAAGCCCGCTTGACCACAGATCCAAGGTACAAGAGATTGTGTTATAATATTGATAATAGAATCGCTCCAAGCACAGGTTCCTACTTTGAGGTTTAAATATCCATTTTCTGTCGTTTTCAGCAATCTCTACTTGATTTTGCATATTAGAACTGCACATAAGGTGTGCAATCAATATTAACATCAGAAATTAGTAGTTTGATTTTGTTTTTAGATTTTCACATCGCTCGGATGACAGTACTGTTTGCAGCTAGTGTCTATATAAAGAACGGAGGGAACACGCTATTCCCTGTGTATAGATCTGCAGGAATTGTGACGGATCTAGGCTCACTTCTTTGGACTTCGTTTCTGAACGATTTTCCAGCTTTTTGTGAACAGGTGTGTACCACTATAAATTAGGGTGGTTCACCTCGACCCCTTTCATGGGTAAAAAAATGCTAAAATATAAACGTAAGCGATACGTTGTACCATTTCTTCGGTTTTTGGCCCAATTTAACTCCTTGGATGATGTGCTATTACCTTATATTGTTATATGGGCGTATGTAGGGGTCCATTACCTTTCATAAGACATGAATCTATTGGTGTACCACTTTAAAATTTTGGGAGGTACCTTCGCCCACCCATAATTTTGGAAATTGTCCAATTTAAACATTTGGTATAATAATATAGAACCTCAATATGCATCACGATAAATTTGGATGGTCCACCTTGTTCCATTTTATGGGTAAAAAGTTGTCAAAATTTAAATTTCGGAGGTTATTGACCTCCTTTGAAGACGTTTTATTACCTTGTTTTTTTTAAATTGCCCAATTTAAACATTTAATTATAGAACTCTAATGTGTATCATCAAAAATTTGGGTGGTTCATTGGTTTCCTTTCGTGGATAAAAAATTGCCAAAAATTTAAATTTCAGAAGTTACTGACCCAATTTATTCTCTTTAATGAGGGCTTTATTAGTTTATATGAACATATGTTTGTGTTCAGTGGTCTATTTCATTTATAAGGCATAAGTACATTAATGCTATCATCTTTAAAGGGTGGGTCAATGTACTTCTGCCAAATTTTAAGTTTAGAAATTGCCTAATTTGGTATCATAGTACAGGACCCTAACAAATATCATTACAAATTTCGTTACTTTTCATGCGTGAAAATTTTCAAAAAATGTAAATTTTAGAAGTAAATCAATCCCTTTGATAAGGATGGATCTACATAGGGGTCCATTTCCCTTATACTTTGATGCTCACTTCTTATGATTTGTTTGGTGTACATGGGACCACTTCCGATATTGGGGAATTATCAAATAAAATTTGATAAACGTTTTCTAGTACCCTTTGTAAATGTTGGTGTCCCTGTTATGGCCAAATATTCAAAATTCGAATGTTATTGACCTATTTTATCTTCTTATCATTCAATGAGTACAGAATTTATTACTTTTTCACAAGACACAGGTGTATTTGTGCACCAGTCTTAAATTTGTGGACGAATACATTTCTTGTCAGATCAATAATTGGTATTTTTTCTTAAAATTGGTTGGTATCCCATTCTTTGGGTAAATTATTGTCAAATATTAGTATGATCACGTGGTCACTTACTGACCTATGATGGGATTATGGGTCCAGAACATTGGTACATTGAAACGTTGGGAGGGAAATTTGAAAATTTTCAAAATGAAATTACTTCATTGGTCTTAAATATTCAAACCTATGGACCATAATATAAAAGTAAGCAATACATTGTACCACGTGATTGACCTTGATGAGGTAGTGTACAGGGCTTCATTTTCTTTTCAAAATTTATTGTGGTACTTCTTAAGTTCGGGTACACACTTCTAGACAACAGTTGGTTTTGCTTATTTCATTCTAGGTTATTGGCGTCATTAAACTTATAATTATATGGTTAATTCTAAGACAGGTATATCGAGAGAGGTACATAGGACCATTTCTAAATTTGGGAATTTTGATGATCAAAATTTTAGTATGAGGCGCGAAGTTTGAATGTTCAATATCTGATTAATATGAAACAATACTTTGAACTTTAGTCACAAATATTTTACCTTGAGCTTTAGAAATCTGATAGGTAACCTTACTGAATCTTATGACTCATAGCCTAAAGACATTACATGCTACAACACTTCGAAATTTAGTCACTAGGTGATGTAATCTGATCTCTGGCAAGGTTATTGTTGATGAAATTTGATTGGTTGATCACCGTCTTTCGTGCAATCTGATTGGTTGATGATTTTCAAATCTTTGCTGCATTCAGTTTTAAATTTAGTTTAACATTTATCGATTATTCTTTAGAAATCTTGGTTTGAACAATTTCGTTCAAAATTTTGAACTCATTGATAAATATGATTAAAACCGTTTATTTGTTAATCCAAAAGTTAAAAGCCGGATAAAGTTTGATGGTTAACCGTGAAACTTCAAATTATTTTAGTTGAAAATTTTGTTTTGAAAGTGTTTGAACATTTTGTTTGAATTTTTTTGGTTTTTGTTTAAAATTTTTGAAATTTTTTCCTTTCAAAATTTTGTTTCATAACTTTTTGTTTGAAATTTTTGTTTCTAAATTTTTTGTTTCAAAATTTTTGTTTGAAACTTTTATCGTATCAAAATTTTTTGATTTTTTTGTAATTTTTTTGAAATTTTTTCGTCATAATTTTTAGTTTGAACATTTTTTGTTTGAAACCTTTAGTTTGAAAATTTTGTGTGAAATTTTTGTATGAAAAATTTTGGTTTGACTTTTTAAGTTTGTGCACTCAGTATTGAAGAACCGGAACTGTTTAGAACCAAAACATCTTGCAACACTGTTTTTTCATGATGCAACAGTAAACGTCAGTACATGTGGTTGTACTTGAAAACACATATCATTGAAACTGCACTGGTTAATCATATATCCATACCAAATAAAAGATCTGGATATTGTCGACAAAATGTGCTTTGCACTTATTACACTAGTTTATCTTTAGCGTATACTTTTAACTCCAGTTGAAGTCTTCTAATATCTATTGCAATGTCAATTGGTGGAAACTCAATGCCCATTTGATAACAAATAAACTGTTTATCAATACAGGTAAGCACCCATAAATGATGTTGACAACCAACACACTATATACATTTTGTACAATATGCATAATCTATTATCCAATAAATGTATTTAAAATAAAACATGTGACGGTTGGTATCCGTGGTACAACATTTCAACCTGTGATTCGGTTGGGTAAAGGTGAACAATTTGGCGTACAAATGGTCTTTGTAGAATGGCAGATATTATGTACACGAATCGACCACATGAATGATTATTTTCATGTGTAAGCAAATCGTTATACTCAAATCATGAAGTTGTGCTACTACAGTCCTCCAGAAGAAGATTGTGCTGTTACTTAAAAACAGTACATTGCAGGAACCCAGCAACATGGTATATCTGACGCAAACGGAATGGACCAAATTCATCAGTGTATTCCAGCGTGTTGAACATTCAGTGGAAGTGTGCAACAAAAGAAGTATATTCCTGAAAAAGTGTTATTTTGAGAAATGTTGTGCTTATTCTTCAACATTCATATAAATGATGTGATGGTAGTCGACACCGTTCATGGGCGCAAACCAGTATTGATAAACAGTTTATTTGTGATCAAATGAACATTGACATCGCAATAAACCTTAGGAAACTTCAATCGGAATTAAAAGTATACGGTAATGACAAACTAGTGCAAGACATTCAAAATACAATGTACCGACAATATCCAGATCTTTTGTCTCTTATGGATGTATATAATTAACTAGTGTAATGTAATCAAATGATCAGTTTTGATGATTTATATTTTTCATTTCAGGTACAACCCTATGTTCTGATGTGTTCCATTACATCACGAAAAACATTGTTGCAAGATGTTTTGGTTCGAAACAGTTCCGGTTCTTTACAAAAGAGTGCACAAGCTTAGAAAATTTCAAACCAAAATTTTCCATACAAACATTTCACACAAAATGTTCAAAACTAAAAGTTTCAAACAGAAAATTTTTAAACTAAAGATTCTGAAACGAAAATGCTTCCAAAGAAAAAAAAATACAAAGAACAATATCGAACACAATTTTGAAACTAAAAATGTTTTACACAAAAATTTTGAAACAAAAATCTTTGAAAAAGTTTGAAGCAAAAATTTTAAAAAAGTCAAAAACATTTCAAACAAAAGCTTCAAAAAATTTCAAACAAAAAATTTTCAAAACAAAATTTTCAACTAAAATAACTTGGTTTCACAGTTAACAATCAAACTATCCGGTTTTTAAATATTCCATTAACAAATAAATGGTTTTAATCATTTATCAATGAGTTCAAAATTTTGAACGAAATTGTTCAAACCAAGATTTTTAATAAATAATTGATAAATGTTGAACTAAACTTAAAACAGAATGCAGCAGAGATTTGAAAATCATCAACCAACCAGATTGCACGAAAGACAGTGATCAACCAATCAAATTTCATCAACAATAACCTTGCCAGAGATCAGATTACATCACCTTGTGACTAAATTTCGAAGTGTTGTAACATGTAATGTCTTTAGGCTATGAGTCATAAGATTCAGTAAGGTTACCTATCAGATTTCTAAAGCTCAAGGTAAAATATCTGTAACTAAACTATGAGCTGTAACTAAAGTTCAAAGTATTGTTTCATATTAATCAGATATTAAACATTCAAACTTCGCGCCTCATACTAAAATTTTGATTATCACAATTCCCAAATTTAGAAATGGTCCTATGTACCTCTCTCGATATACCTGTCTTAGAATTAATCATATAATTGTAAGTTTAATGAGGCCAATAACCTAGAATGAAATAAGCAAAACCAACTGTTGTCTAGAAGTGTGTACCCGAACTTAAGAAGTACCACAATAAATTTTGAAAAGAAAATGAAGCCCTGTACACTACCTCTTCAAGGTCAATCACGTGGTACAATGTATTGCTTACTTTTATATTATGGCCCATATGTTTGAATATTTAAGACCAATGAAGTAATTTCATTTTGAAAATTTTCAAATTCCCCTCCCAAAGTTTCAATGTACCATTGTCCTGGACCCATAATCCCATCATAGGTCAATAAGTGACCACGTGATCATACTAATATTTGACAATGATTTACCCTAAGAATAGGATACCAACCAATTTTAAGAAAAAAATATTATTGATCTGACAATAAGAAATGTACTCGTCACAAAATTTAAGATTGGTGCACAAATACACCTGTGTCTTGTGAAAAAGTAATAAATTCTGTACTCATTGAATGATAAAGCCGTATCAAAGAAGATAAAATAGGTCAATAACATTCGGAATTTGAATATTTGGCCATAACAGGGACACCAACATTTTTAATTGGTTCTAGAAAACGATTACCGAATTTTATTTGATAATTTTCAAATATGAGGAATGATCCTATGTACACCAAACAAATTTTAAAAAGTGAGCATCAAAGTATAAGGGAAATGGACCCCTGTATATATCCACCCTTATCAAAGAGGTTCAATTACTTACAAAATTGACATTTTTTTAAAACTTTTCATCCATGAAAAGGAACGAAACTTATAATGATATTTGTTAGGGCCCTGTACTTTGATACTAAATTGGGAAATTTGTTAACTTTAAGGCGTGGGTAACTGTATGTCTGCTAAGGTCTATTGCAATATTAATTGGTGGAAACTCAATGTCCATTTTATCACAAATAAACTGTTTATCGATACAGGTATGTACCCATGAACGATATTGACAACCATCGCACCATTTATACGTATGTTGTACAATATGCACACTTTTCTGAAAATAGTACTTTTCAAGGAATATACGCACACTTCCACTGAATGTTTAACACACTGCAATACGTTGATGAATTTGGTCTATTCCGTTTGCGTCAGATACACCATGTTCCTGGGTTCCTGCAATGTACTGTTTTTACGTAACAGCACAATCTTCTTCTGGAGGACTGTACGTAGAAAACTTCATGATTTGAGTCTAACGATTTGCTGTGGTCACATTTAGCTCATTATGAAAATAATCATTCATGTGTTCGATTCGTGTACATAATATCTGCCATTCTTCAAAATTCAGTTGTGCACCAAATTGTTCAGCTTTACACAATCGAATCACAGGTTCAAACGTTGTAGCACGGTTACCAATCATCACATGTTTTGTTTCAAATATATTTATCGGATAATCGCTTGCGAAGAGGAATTCTTTATCGTTAGAAGTACAGATCTTTCCTGCTGGAACGCACTTCCTCGAATGATCTCAGGGATTATACCTTGCAGGTTGACACACAATTTGCTGATATTTGTATTGATGATTCCATCACAAATCATAGAGCAATTGCTGACGTCATTGGAAAGGAATGTGCTAACCAAACCAAACTCACAGATCGTATTAAGCGATTGACAATTTCATCATACAGCCATGGCTAAAATAATTAAAAATGAATTTTTAACGTTTGAATTCATGATTTTATCACAGTTGCTGACGTCATGCTAACAAAATCAAATTCACAGATTCAAATTGATGACTGTTTACTGAATTCAAATTGATGACTTCGACCCAAGAATCCTTTGTAGCATAATGATACAGATCCAGTGTTTAAGAAACGTAATAGTTCTTCTTTCTTTTACTCTTTCATGGATAAAAATCTTGCTGTTAAAATAATATTCTTATAATTTTCAAGCTTCACTACGATTCATAATCCAAACTTTCTACGGATCATTTGGCTAGCTAAGATTCTATACGGTATATTCTGTTGTAAATCATAACCTTGGTAAATGATTTCATCACATCACGTGAATTTAGAAACTGCAGACAAGTAACAATGTTGACGTTATCATGAATACTAACTCGAACGATGATGCAAAATTGATGACGTTGCATTACCATGCTCTGACGTGTACTATTGCATCATGATAAACAGTGTTGCCAGATGATTTTGTTCTAAAGAGTTCCGGTTCTTTATCAACGAGTGCACAAACTATAAAAAATCAAACCAAAATTTTGAAAGGAAAAGTTTTCAAACAAATATTTCAAACCAATTTTGGAACTAAAAGTTTTCAAACAAAAAATTTTGAACAAGAAATTTTGAAACGAAAAATTTTGGAACTAATTTTCAAACAAGATTTTGAAACAAGTTTTAAACAAAAGAATTTCAAAAAATTGAAACAAAACTTTCGAAACTAACTTTCAAACAAAATTTTAAAACAAAAAAATTGAAAAAAATTTAAAACAAAATTTTGAAAAAAATCGAACTAAAATTTTGAAACAAAATTTTAAATCAAAAATATTTCAAACGATTTTCAGAAAAAATCAAACGAAAAATTTTCAAACAAAATTTTGAAATATTTTTGGAACTAATTTTCAAACAAACTTTCAAACAACTTTTTCAAACAGAAAAATAAGGAACAAGATTTTGAAACAGAAAACTTTCAAATAAAATAATTTGACCCGTCAATATTTATCTGGGTTTTAACTATTCGATTAAAAAATAAATAGTTTTGAACATATTTATCAGTGAGTGCAAATGTTGAACAAAAAATTTTCAAACCAAGATTTTTATACAGTAGTCGATAAATGTTAAACGAAACTTAAAATTGAATGCAGCAAACATTTGAAAATCATCAACCAATGTTATTACATGAAAAATAATGATCAGCCAATCAAATTACATCAACATAATTTTGCCAGTGATCAGATTACATCACCTTGTGACTAAATTTTAAAGTGTTGTAGCATATAATGCCTTTAGACTATGAGTGATAAGATTTAATAAGATTACCTATCAGATTTATAAAGTTCAAGGTAAAAAATCAACCACCAATGATCTTAGACTATGAGCTGTAACTAAAGTTCAAAGTATAGTTTCATATTTATCAGATATTAAACATTCAAACTTCGCTCTTCATACTAAAATTTTGGCTGTCACAATTCCCAAAATTAAAGAATGGTTGTACGTACCTCTCTCGATATACCTAACGTAAGTCTTAAAATTAACCATATAATTATATGTGGTAATTATCTCCCAATATGATCAATTACTTCCGTCAATTGTTTGCCTTAGCAGAACCAACTTTTGTCGATAAACGTATTATTCGATACCTCCCACGAATTTTGAAAAGGAAATGAATCCCTGTATACTACTACCTCATTCAACGTCAACCACGTGGTACAACGTATTGCTTACGTGTATATTTTGGCCCATAGGTGAGAATAATGAACACCAATTAACGTAATTTTATTTTGACAATTCTTAAATTTAAACAAAGTGATCCTCCCAAAGTTTAAGAGGAATGTATCAATATACTAATGTCATGGACCCATAATCACATCATAGGTAAATAACTGACCACGTGACCACACTAATATTTGGACAACGATTTACTTGAAGAATGAGATGAACTGGATCGCTCGATTCTAAGAACAATTACCAATTATTGATTTTACAATAACAAATGTACAACTCCCAAAATTTAGGATTGGTGGAGAAATATACCTGTGTTATGAAAGGTAATAAACATGCACTCATTCGATAATAAAGCCATATCAAAGAAGATAAAATAGGTCAATAACCTTCAAATTTAAATCTTTGCCCATAAGAGGGATATCAAAATTTACAGTGGGTCCTAGAGGGCGTTTACCGAATTTTATTTGGTAATTCCCAAATTAAAGAAATGGTCCTATGTACCCCAACAAAATTTAAAAAGGGAATACCAAAGTATACAAGTACTATAAAGAAAATAACCGCTGCACATACTCATAAAAACATGTTAAATCCTTATCATAGGAGTCAATCACTTTCGAAATTTACATTTTTGACAATGTTTTACTCATGAAAAAAAAACGAGGTTTATAATGGTATTTATTAAGTTCCTATACTATTGTACCAAATTGGGTAATTTCCAAACTTTAAGGGGTGAGCCAATGTACCCCTTCTAATTTTTCAATGTGCCTATATCTTAAGAAAGAAAATAGATCTCTGTACATGTTCATATAATCATATAAGGTAATAAGACTTTATCAAGACTGATGGAATACCTCCATATATCGTAAAGGGTTGTATAGACGCGTTTACATACCCGCTAAGCATTGCATTCAATCTCGCTTTAAAAACATGCGTTTTTTCGGATAAATGGAAATCATCTATAGTTTGCCCAATACCAAAAACCAATGATAAACATGAAATAAATAACTACCGGCCTATATCAATTTTACCTACTTTTGCAAAGATATTTGAACAAATCCTATTCCGACGGATAATTGACCATATCCAACCCTCACCATATCAACATGGCTTTATCCCACACAAATCAACAACAACAAACCTTGCACTTATCACAGACTTTATAGCAAATTCGTTAGATGTAGGATGTCAGGTTGATGTAATATATATAGATTTTGAAAAGGCATTTGACAGAGTCAATCACAAGGTACTATTACATAAGCTAGGCGAATATAATTTCTCTTCTCCCTTGATCAAGTTCTTTTCATCATATTTAAATCATCGAACACAAACTGTTATCTACAAGGAATATAAATCATCTGATTATATTGCATATTCTGGAATTCCCCAGGGCTCTAATCTAGGTCCGTTATTGTTCCTTTTATTCATTAACGATCTCCCTGATCATATATTATTAAGTAACAAATTGCTTTTTGCTGATGACCTCAAAATATATGGTAGGATAAAGACCATCCATGACTGTCTCGATTTACAACGTGACATGGAAAATATTGCTAATTGGTGTTCTCTTAACAAACTTAATGTAAACATAAACAAATGTAACATTTTATCGTTTACCAGAAACAAAAGTCAAATAGAGTTTGATTACTCAATGAATCAGATCTTACTAAATAGATTAAATTCAGTCAGAGATCTTGGAGTTATATTTGATACGAAACTGACATTTAATAACCATATAGAGAACATAGTTAACGTATCTTTCAAAATGTTAGGGTTCATAATTAGAATTGGAAAGGAATTTAACAATAGTACTACACTAACAAAAATGTATTATGCCTATGTGCGATCAAAACTGGAATATGCTGCTGTGATTTGGAACCCATAACAACTGCAATACAGACACCAACTGGAAAAGGTCCAATCTAAATTTATCAAATACTTGACGTACAAGACAACTGGAATCTATCCATATTATGAAAATTATCTAACATTAATAGACAACTTCTGTATTCCTACACTTGAACAAAGGCGAAATGTGACAGATTTGATTTTTCTCCATAAAATAGTACAAAACGAATTTAATTGTACAGAGCTCATATCAACATTAAATTTTCGTGTCCCAACACTTAAAACTCGTGCTAATAACTCTGGTCTGTTTTATTGCAAAAAAGCAAGGACCAACGTATTATTGAAATCACCAATTTGGAGAATGTGTTCTACTTATAACAAAATATGTATCAAACACAAAGAAATTGACATCTGCAATATGAACTCTATGTTTAAGAAAACTATTGTAAATGTATTATGTAATACACCAACACTATAATTGGGCTTATGCCTGTTGTGTTGATGGCAAATAAATAAATAAATAAATAATAATAAATCAAATGGAATAAATTGGGTAAATAACCAAACGCATGCTCGTACTAATTTTTGGCAATTTTTTTAACCGTAAAAGGTGATGAGATGGATCATCGAAGTTTATAACTGGCGATACATATTATAGTCATATATTATTATATCAAAGTTTTAAGTTGGACTATTTCCAAAATTTAATGGTATGCAAATTTTAGGATGGAAGCATCGATGTACCTATATCTTTAAGAAATAGAATAGACCTCTGTACATGCCCACATCATCATATAAGGTAATAAGACCTCATCCAAAAGGAATAAAATGGGTCAATAGCCTCCAAAATTTGACTTTTGCAATTTTTATCCATGCAAGGAAACGAAATAGACCACCCAAATTTATGGTGATACATATCAGGGTCCTATAGTACTATATTAAATGTTTAAATTGGGCATTATCAAAATATAAGGTAATAAAACCTCATCAAAGAGGGACAATAACCACGGAAATTTGATGTTTTTTTATATTTTTTTACCCATGAAAGGGAACGAGGTGGGCCACCCAAATTTATAATATATATTGAGATCCTTTACTATTATACCAATTGCTTCAATTGGACAATATCCAAAATTGAAGGGGTGGGGCAAGCTACACCTCCAAAAATTTTAAAGGAATGCACCAATGTACCTATTTCTTATGATAAGGAATGGACTCCTATACATGCCAATATAACCATATAAGGTAATAGGACCTCATCAATGGGATAAATTAGGATAAAAATCCAAACACGTGGTACAACGTATTGCTTACATTTATATTTTGGGATTTTTTTTACCCATGAGAGGGAAAGAGAGGGACCACCTAAATTTATAGTGATCTACATTCGGGTTCTATACTATTATAACAAATGTTTAAATTTGGCAATTTCCAAACGTAAGGGGTGGGCCACAGTGCCCCTCCCAAAACTTTAAAGGGGTGCATCAATGTACTCATATCCTATGAAAGGGAATGGATCCCTATGCATGCCCTCATAACTATATAAGGTAATATGACCTCATCAAAGGGGATAAATTAGGTCAAAAAACCTACGAAATTTGATTTTTGGCAATTTTTTACCCATAAAAGGGAACGAGATGGACCCCCAATACTGATAGAGGTACATAACATGGTTCTAGGCTACCATACCAAATTTCTAGATTTTGCAATTTCCAAAATTTAAGGTGGGTGGTCCTATGTACCCCTACCAAAATGTAGGTGGTGGACCAAGATACCCGTGGAAAAATCTAGAGAGGGTGGTCCTAAGTATCCCTAGGTCATTGACCTCGGGATAAGGACATTGAACTTTGACCTATGACGTCACAAAAATTTTTTACTGACAGTCGGGTCAACGTGGTCCAGTACTACTACCTCTTCGATAAATGTGAATGTTGTGGTTTTGCATGTGTTAACTGGTATCGCAAGTCCCAGACACCTGCAATAATTTATACATTGAGGGAACACCGGTCATGTTTTATTTTGTATCTTTTTAATTCACAGTAACGTTAGCCGTGCCTCTGTGAGAAATTGCAACTTCTTTTTTATTCTGCCAGTTGTAAAAGTAAACTCAACGAGAATTTTCCAACATTTTAAGACATTTTAAGAAAAAAATACCTTTCCCTCTGCAAATTTTGAGCATTTCTTCCCTACGCCAAAGGAGATTTCCCTCCGTCTGGCAACTGTGAGCCGAAGTGGGAAAAGATCCTTTGCTGTTTTCTCGTCGTTACTTGATATTAGTGCTGTCGAATTCTTGTGACATTTGTGGTTTTCGGTTTTTGAGAAAACCGGTTTTCTGAAAACCGAAAACCGCAAATGCCGTTTTGAAAACCGAAACCGCAAATGCGATTTTGGAAACCGACATTTCGGTTTTATGACATTTCACTTTTTCAAAACCCTGTTTCCGGTTTGTTTTTTCAAAAACCGATTACGACAGCACTAGTTGAAACGGAAAGTTGTTGATTTCTATCAATTCCGGTTTGAATATAGGGTTAACGAAGAAGCTGAAATCTATTCTTGAAACTTTGAATTATTTAAAAAAAGAACACTTCCTGATACCTCTTACGCTTTTGCTTTATAGAAATTAATATTGAAACCACAAATAATAGTCAAGGGCGTTATTTCAGACTTTGCTTGAAGGGCCAAGAACACCACCGACGTACGACTTTCACGTTTTGTACTAATATATTAGTAGGCAATCGATTAAAGTATTCCATGTATTTCTAGTAAAGCAGTATATGTATTTCTCAAACTCTTTGGCAGGGAGGACATTTACCCCTCCTACCGCCCCTAAATGACCCTCTGATATTAGTAAATTTCAACTACTACTGATTTTCATAGTGCGTTGCGTGTGATTATTGTGCATTTTCTTAAGTCGCAAAATCTATTTCAAAATAAGTTTATCGTTATCTGTTTCCGTTTTATTTCTATACAAATAAATGTTAAAAACAAAAAGTGCTTTACTTCAGTCGTTTTCAGTTTAAACGGATGGTTAACGGAGAATACCATAGCTATTCTTTGGACTCTGGCTCGACTGCAGAAAAACTGCCTCTCAATAACTTTTACAATATTTGCTTCATAGGAATCTATATTTTCAATAAATTTTGATTTTGGTAGAATGTTAAGGTGATCTCTTAAGACGCTAAATTAGTTGCAGAAAAGTGCTTGTCTCTGTACTACGATTTTTCCCTTACAGAAGTAAACGTGGAAGCCGGAAATGGTTCATTTCTACTACTGTCGGTGTAGCAAAGATGATCAACCTATGCTTGAGAGGTGCACTAATTAAAGAAAAAAAATGAAAGAAAAGTTTCTAAATATATTTTACCTTCATTGCCTTGATATCTGTTGACAGACGGACGCACAATGTAATTCTATAAGATTTGTGATACTGATGTATAGCGTAGCTTAGCATTCTAAAACAGAAACTGCTAGACATGTGTGTATGAAGAATAATAATATATGTAAACATCTGAATAGAAAGAACAACTAACAAAGTAGTGCTAAATAAAATTGCCGAGATAATTGCAATATTGGAATTAGTTACTGAGTGGAAAATGACAACAGGATATGACAGTGCAAAGCAATTGTTTTGTAAATTATATGGTATGGGTTAGTATCCAAGTGAGTTCCGTTTCATTGTTGGAAACTACAATAGATTTCCAAACTATGTAAATTCAATACCCAAAATTGAAGTAGTACGTCCGTCACTGCTTGTTGCTACAGAAGAATAAATTCGAAGGCAGACATGTTGATCGAACGCTGATTCCATACCGAAAAGGAAACTTGCTACGTCTTACTGGTTAAAGAAAATTGTTGATCAAATCTCTATTTTTGCTTTATCCATTATACAGTCAGCGTTGTAACGGGAAATCATAGATTTTTGCCATCTCCGGTTTGAAGAGATAGATAAAAGTAGAGGCATCATTCAATTTTGAGATGCACAATCTTTCTCAAAAAACATTTTTCGATATCACTAATTATCTTTGCTCTACGCAAATAAATATTGAAGTTGAAACTACTAGTAAACTTTAGCAGCTCCAGGTCTTAGTAGAGCTTTGCGAGTGGTTACGGTATATTCTCTTAATCGATTGCGAGAAACCACATATCGCTATCTTTTCCTATTTTTATTCTATGACGATCAGCGCTGAAACCCGAAGTGAATTATTTTCACCGCTTCAGTTTCAAATAAAGGGCTAGCACAGGAGATTTAATCTATTCTTGGGACGCTCCGTCGATTACGCAAAGAAAATGCTTCTTAATATCATTTACTGTTGTTGCTGTATGTAAATCAGGATTAAAACCAGGAGTGTTATTAAATTACAACCACTTATGTATTTAGTGGTGTATTGTAGTTGATGATCGTATGTTAACTTGAGACGATGAATGTGTTTCTATCTATTACTGTTTTGTACTATGGTGACCACATTGAAAACTAAATACTTGATTCCTACCACTTCCCGTTTGAATAAATGGTTAATACGAATCATGGAACGTATTTTTGGGGACGCTGAGTTGATTGCAAAAAAAAACAACTTCTCGATATTTTTTACCGTTTTTCCTCTATGCAAATCATTATTATTGAAACCGGAATTAATAGTAAATTTGAAGGAATTTTGGTTTTGGTAGAGTGTTGTGAGTTGTGGTGATAAGTTCTCTTAAAACTTTGAATTGATTGCAAGAAACAGCGTTTGCTATCTGTTTTCATTTTCGTTCTGTGGTGATAAATTTGAAATGGTTTATTTCTGCCACTTTTGATTTGAATAGAAGATTAACGAATTAGATGGAACCTATTCTGAGGACGCTGAATCGATGACAACAAGAAAAGGAAAAGAAAGAAAAGAAAGCGTATCTCGATATCTCTTACGTATTTGCTCCGATACCTGTCGACGGAGAGATATTGCTTTTGTGTAACACTTCCAAGACTTGTTCTTAGAATAGTTGAAGTTCTTAGAAAGAAAAGTTGTTCATTGTTTCTTAAAAACATGAAGAAGAGGAATTAATTTCTTAAAAGCATGCAAGTTGGCATATGGTTGCTCTTTTTTCTAATGAAATATGATGTTGTCGTTAAGGAAAATTGATTTACTAAATTTTCACCGATTTGGGTACTATGCTCGAAGGTTGGAGATACTTGTTTCAAATAAAACTTATATAATGTTTTGTGTAGAATCATTATCTGCGATTTAGAACACCCAACTGTCCGTATGGCTACCTCACATGTCTTCGACACAAGAGACCCGTTTTCTATTACGGCTGGGACATAATGTATTTCGGACTCCACGTTAAGCTGTATGTAAGTTCACGTTTCATATAAATTTGATGCTAAACGAGACCTTAAACTTCTAATTAATCAATCAGAAGCTGCAATAAAAGAATGAGGCTCCTGTTTGAAACTTCAGGATTGCTTATCCTCGTATATGGAATAGGCTCAGGCGTGCTAAATTTTGCGGCATTTAATGGTAACACCTAGAATATTAAATTTTTATTTCAAATTGATTGTGCAATCCTATTTATTTCTCTGAGATTTTGATGTTTCAAATAAGTGATCTTTCATACAAATTAAACATAAATGGATTATTTAATAGTCTATTTAATAAACTAACAAGTGTTCATATTATTTTATTTAGAGTTATTTGCCTTTTTAAATTGGGAAAAAATCTAATCTTGCCAATGGTAGGATTTGTAACAATATTGTGAGTTTTTCTCTTGCACGCTAGACCAATACTTTATCGATCAATTGCTCAAGTAAATAGGCTCCATCCCAGATTTGCGTGGAGATACACTGTACAGTGTATCACATTCCTTAGTATATAGTCTGACGACTTTGGCTTTTTGCTGTTCATTGTTTTCGAAGGTACACTGACTACAAACATATATATATATATATATATATATATATATATATATATATATATATATATATATATATATATATAATCATCTAAGCCTTACACAAGAATGAACAGTAAATAGTTTTATTCACATAATCTAGAACGAAGTAAAATCCGTTTAATATGTGCTGTAGACCAAAGCTGTTTCTTTCTATGTCTATGAACGACAAACGACAAGTATATTTAGTAATGTGAGCATTATAATTTCCTTTTGAATTTTTCATGGTTTGATCGGTTATAAGAGTGAGTTAGTTTCCGCTTGAAGCGAATAAATGAATGAGTGTGAAAATCCAAGTTGATTTATTTGCAACGAATTTTAATATTATTAATTTGTTGTATATGTGAGATATGAGATATCTAATCATAACTTGATCTAACCTCCACTTCAACTTTTTAGTTCTCGACTTTCCATTTTCTTTAGTTAACAAGGAATATGAGGCTTCAATCGAACTTTAGACAGAATGTAGACAGTAAAAGACAATTAGAAAATAAAAAATAAGAATCAATTAGCTCATACACATTTTAGTTTGTGCTGGAAAGAAGACATGAAACACTAAGCTTTAAAATAATAGGCAGAAAAATACTAAATATATTGAGAGTTCCATAGACAGTTTTTCTCTATTCTAAAATTCTGATTGTCGTATAACATTGTTAACGTTAATCTCATATACTTACCATTTCTATATACAATATAAGGTCAAATTAAATTGGAATATACTCTTGACACGTATGAAGTGTATTCAGTTTCAAGGTTCTGAGTACATTCGTAAATAAATATTAGCCTAATTAGAAGCGTATTAGTTGAGCAATTCTTTCCTACTTTTTTCTTACAAGTTCAATTCTAATATTAGATATAAGTACACTATTTATTATAAGTGAAAATTATTATAAGTCAATACGTATTTATCTTAAGTATATTTAGTAACAATCCTGTTTGAATTGAATTGGGCGGATGAGTCAATAGCAATCTTTTGCTTTTTCAGCAAATAACCATTGAGAATTCTTAAGCTATGTAGATTGGTAGCTACGTGATTAACTTAAATGTGAAACGCATTATACTAATATCAGTTTTACATATCTCTGAGTTTAATATGAAGACAAAGAGAAATTGTTTACTGGAAAGTCCTTTCAATGAAACGTCTTCTGTTTCCTTTGGCGATACCGCTTCAACGTCTTAGCTTCAACAGGGCATGATTACTGTGTTAGTGACCGAGAGTGAGGTCTGAGTGTTAAAGCGGAAGATCATTAATTACGTGGAACATATGTTTATGAGATGCCAGAGAATAATGATCCTTGTCGAGAACACAAAGGATCTTGTTGTGATGGCAAGGACTTCTTACGCCTCTCACTCTCATATATATATATATATATATATATATATATATATATATATATATATATATATATAAAATATGAAGTGGTTCTTTAGGGAAGTTCAATCTTACCCCTACAAGCTGGAAGATGAAAGCTTCGGAGAGTACATTAGGTACGTTTCCTTCCCTTACATTAGTTACTCTCCTCGAGAGCTACCACTCCTTCTACAATGGCACGTCGGGTCTCTGTTATAGATCTTCCTATATTGATGAGCTTTCTCGTCGATATCATATACATTTGCTAGTAGAACGTATGTTACTTTGTACAGTATATTGTGATTGGATTCCACTTCGTGTATTCTTGGTTCATCAAACTACAATTCAATATAAAGAATTTTGAAATCAGATACTCGAAGTACAGTTTAGTGTTTACAACAAAATGTTATAGAATATTTAAAAAACAATCCCCAATTTACGAATTGTGAAAATATAATTGAAAACTTGTCTCTTGTTTAAGATTTTTTTAAAAAATATCTTTATTTCCACTAAAACTAGGTCAGCAAAGAGGGCTACGACAATGAGAAAATTAGTTTCCAAGTTACCAACTGTTAATTGATATTTTCATGGCAAAACATGTTTAAATCAATTAAGTTATCGTTTATCCGAAATGTAATCTCTCTTAATTGTTCAAGTGAAACGGCTCACTTCGAATCAGAGAAACTTAGGATTCGAAATACGTTTATGTCCAATAGAAAAAAAAAGACGAGTACTTTTTATGTTGAACTAGTTCGTAACATATTGTTTCCATTACGTTTCTTTCGAAAACTATTCGGTTAGCTTATTAACTTCTAATATAGTAAACTGATCGATATTTAAATAAAATGCTAAGTCAATAGAAAAATAGTTCACACTTCTAAGTTAGCATATGCACCTTCATCCATAAACTGCAGTCTACAATTCCTAGCAAAAAGAAAAAAAAAAGGAGTTATTCGGCCTTACAATACTTAACCCTCATAGAACCAGAGCTCCCTCGTGGCTAAGCGGTTAGCGTACGCGCCTATGGGGTGGGAGAACCGAGTTCGATTCCCGGCGGGCGCTCATGTGGTTCGGATTCCACGTTAATCAGTAGGTCCACGTCTCATATAGCCTCGCTGCTGAACGGGACGCTAAACTAAAATCAACTCAACCCTCATAGAACCAACTATTAGTGCGTCTTATTCTGGACCAAGCTGGGGTTAAAATGTCCACTGTAGTATTGTATATAAACGATTATTAGTGTAAAAATATTTTTTAATAAATACTGCTTTTCATATATATATATATATATATATATATATATATATATATATATATGCAGATTGGAATGTAAATTATTAATTATTGCTATCAAAACTTCAGGAATAACACTCGCAACCTGTACATCTGTTCTGAAAGTAAGTGTTCTTAGTCTTTCACAGGTAATAGTGAAGATGTAGACAGTAATTTATCAACTACATACCAACACAGTTGCTAGCAAAAGACTATAAATACGAGTAATCCTCTAAAGAAAGTTAAAATTTAAGTCCGTAAATGAAATGAAGGGGTTATTTTGTGTCCTCCGCCCAGGATTTCCATTTATTATTTATAGCGAAAATAGAAGTGAGAAAGTATCCTAGCTCCTGGAAAGTAATATTTTAGACAATTACTGACACAAAAATAAAAATAGAAGAGGTCACAAAAATTCAAGATGAAATATCCAAATTTCAAAACTCTCACATTTTACAGCACCCTATTTTTTCTCCTGCACAACGCTAATAAAAATATATATATAAAGTTCGAGTCTCATTTTACTTTATAGGATATTACCGTCTCATATATTTTCAGTACTGTGCAGAATGCTGTGTATTGCTTAGTTCGAAGTCAACCAGCTAACCACCAAAAAATACGTTTAAATATCTCAATAACTTCAGAAGTGTAATTGCTATTCAGTATAGCAAATATCTAAGTAAAATATTTCTAACGTCACTGGAATATCAGTAAAGCAGTATCGTCTACAACGAGGAGCTCGGGATTTAAACTGTGATGTTGCTGTGTCTTAACTGAACAATATTCTCCACTGAAAATCTCAAATTTTATCTATCCTGTAAATTGAGTAATAGCTCCTTGTAAAAGTTTGATTCCTATCAAGCCTAACAGAAACAAAACGGCCATGTTGTCAGAATGACAGTATAGCATCACACATAAAAAAGAATCGTTCCTTGAGTGAGTTCGAAAACTATCAGCAAGCATCGATTCTGAATATAACTAATTTAAATACTTGCTGATTAATAATTAGCTCTAACATTTTTTACTAGTTCACTGAAGTAGTAGGGGACTTCAGGAAGGAAAATATAATGCGATGTTTTTAGTGTGACACTTAATTGCAACGCTCTTTCTTGCAATTAGTGCCTTCATGATCGTCTAAAATTAAACTTTCGAAGTCCAAGATTATCGTGTTTATTTTAACTAATTCAGTTAGGTATAAATAATTTGAATGGTGTTTGGTAGATAAAGTAAAAGTAGGATTATCATTTGAGCTTAAAATGACAACTTCCATAGCATTGTACAGAAGAATATGCGCGAAATAGATATCTATAATGGCCTCTTGAGACATAGGCTGTTACTCGGATTTTTTAAAATTCTGGTTGCTTAGTGGCGTCTATCTAAAGTTAAATCGGAGTAGAACAATGAGCTGTAGAAAACTGTACGCAGTATCACTTCACATTCCCCATCCATAACACCAATAGGTTATTTAAAATGGTATTCACATGTAAGATTATGTATGTACCTGCATCACGGCCACTAAATAAGTTCATTGGGCTGACACACTAACTGATCTTTAACACTACGCTGGTAACGTTGGGCCTGTGAGACCCAAGCCTTTACAAAAAATAATATAACTTTATTTGGCAACACTTGAACTGCTACATCTTCCCCCTACCTTCCGCTCCTAAGTTGTAGTTTAATCATACGTAGCCTGTTTTAGTTTTCGCTTGGTCATTGTTGTGTACCGCGTGCTTTTTCATAGACTGGGCCAGACAGACCCAAAATTACCAGTGATGTTATTTTTACTAGCACAATTAAATAATATTAAGTAGCGATTTTAGAAGAGAAAACTTCATATTTCCATGTGTTGATTTGCATGTTTTTTATGCACTTGTCGTATAGTTCTTTTTTATATATTCAAGTGAAGCATGGACGAAAGCTATGAGGCATATGTTCAAAGAATAAGGGACATGTTAGAGCAAGAACTAAGTGATGTAGCTTGCAAAGAAGATGATGAAGATTGTGATCCTGACTTTTGTTTGCCTAGTGATCATTATACTAGTGATGAAGGAGGAAACAGCGATGGAAGTTCTGATTTTGAAGAAACTGTGCACAAATATTTTGTAGGTAGAGACAAGGACAGGAAATGGAGGAAGAAAAAAGGAAATGTGAATATTCGTACTCGTTTTAGTAACATCGTGACTGCTCGTATAGCGATGTCTAAAGAATTGTCTAAGGAATTGGTACAGGGCCATTTGATGCAGAAAGCACAAAATAAACGCAATCTTACTGATCTTCGAAAATCAGCTGCAAGATTATGTGGATTGACTTTTGAAGAGCATGCTCCTATGCAGCGAGAATTGAAACGAGGATGTTGCAACATGTGTAAAGACAGCAAAACCAGATACTTTTGCCAAAATTGTGGTAAGTGGATTTGCCCGGGTCACGCAAGAACGTTGTGTGGTGAATGTTCAGATCATTACATGTAAAGATGCCAATGAGAGTGGCCGCAGTTTTTCATAAATTCGATGGAAATTAGTGCAAAGAAAAATTGAAATAAAGTTAAAAGATATATTTTCCTTCAGTTTCAAGTAATATCGTCATTACCTAACACTTTTCATTTTTTGTATCATATCTGGAATATTGTTTTACGTATTGAATACTGTGTTTAAACCAAACCCAACTAAATAATAGCTGAATGAAAACTGTTCGTTAAATACTTTCATAACAATAAAAGACATATGTTAATTTTGAATTTGGTATTCAAAATAAATTACTGTACTCTTTCGTTTAATGTAACTAAAGATATTTTCGTCAATGTAAGCTCCAAGTAATAAAATATTCTTCTTTAATTGATTTCAGTGCGTAAAAACTTGAATGGGTCCCGTAGACCCAACGTTACCATTTATGAAAGTTTCCTGAACGTTACCACTGTAGTGTTAATCACGCATACGGAGTTCCATTATTCACTTGTAGAATGGTTGATTCAGAGGACTTGTTCTAGTTGTGCTGAGTTTCTAGCACATCATCCGACGAGAACAGCAATCACTGGCGAAACTAAGTCAGACCAGTAATGCTCATGTTCTTTCCGACTGAATGAACTACTATTAAAAACTCACTAATAAGCTATTGATGACTGAATGACCACTGATTCTTGACTAATCGTAGTCAGATCTCCGAATTACGTTTTGCTATTGGTATTATGGCGTGGAGACCCACGTGTCGATGACCTGTAATTCTTCCGGGGTAGTGATAATGAAGTGGTTTACTTAGTGATCATTTCCTTTGAAGTAAAAACTTTAATTTAAGGTCTTACTCATGACTATATTACGTTGAGTAAGTATCAGGTTTAGTTGGAGAGAGACTGTATATTATTCCGCCCTTATAGGAGGCGTGACGTAAGTAAACGTACTCGGCGTGAATTTTCCTTCATATCTTTTGTACAATCCTAGACTAGCGCTGCCATCTTTTATTTTACGTAAATATGTGTGAATGAACATTGTATTACATTACATCTTCTCTATGATATAAAAAGTACAAAAAATAGCTATTATTCTTTATATGTAATATTATTGTCGCGATAGCCATTATTGCTTCTATGTCAATATTATCACAACATAATTTAAAACACGTTGTGGTGATATTTAGACACATTCGAAGAAAGGCAAGTTTCCATTTAAATCTTATTTTAATTGCAAGCTAATCCAATTAACTGCTCTTACTTACGGCAGAATCGAAATCTACTTTTGCTTCCAAAGGAATTCTCTCACGAACCTAAAGTTTGGGCAACGTAAAACAAACATCTAAAAACTAGTGATGCAGTAGAACATATAGCCAAACTTACTGATATTCCTCTTTCGTATTTTATAAATTGTATCACAAATCGTCTCACATATTTTGTTTCTTACTGAAATTACTGTTTATAAAATATTTTGTGATGCTTTTAGAAAACTTTATTCAAAGAAAATAAATTCCAATAATACATAACTCTTTCTAAACTTCCTTGAAGGAAGGAATCACAGTTTAGTGTTGAAAGTGAACTTTTGGTTTAGGAAAGTAAGTGTAAAAATCGATAGACCAGTTGTTGAATAAGTGGTGAAAAGAAAATTCATGTACACCAATAAAATCTTACTTCTGGAATTTTGTGAAAAAAACAGCCCATGTTGACATATAATTAGTTAAGAGTTTTAGAAATTTGAAAAAAGTAGTCTGATCTTTTCTAAATATGTTGAAATAATTTCACTACTAGTAAGCCCAGTGCCACTTTCTGTATTTCTTTAAAATGAACGATTCATGCGAAATTGCAAGAACTATATTATTTTATGGATCTGCCAAGTATAAGTCAAATGATTAGATCTCTTTCTGAAATGATGACAAATTACGTACGATTTTCACTTTCAAATAAACTACCGTTAGTTTCGGGAATAAGATGGATGATTCGAAAAAAAATATTTTGAGAAATCTCAAAGGAACTTTAAATTTTAGATTAGATTTTTAGATATTGTAATGTGTAAGCTCTAACACTCTATACACGGACAGGCGCACAAAGAAATAGGACAGGAAAAAATTATAGGACAGTGTAGATAATGAAAGGTATACATATACATCTTTAAAAATCTTGAATTCCATTGATTTCAACACCAGAAGGCTTTCTTCATTGCTTTAATACTCGAATATTGTATTTTGGAGAACAGATTATAGAAATTAGTTTTCATCAAAAAGATAAATAAATAAAAATAAATAAAAAGATTTAATACTGATTTTTTTCTAAATTCTGATAACCTGATATATCTATTTATTCTACTTATTACTGTAAGCAGATCATGTTTCACATAAATGTATTCTTCCGTGCCCACTTTAGTATTTGGCATATACAAAAGTTAGTAATATAAAATATATCGTCTACCACATATTATTTTATTAAAATACAAACACTTTGTGATATTAGGGAATAAGATAAAATTTAGTTCATACTCACTAGGTTTCCCAGCTGAATTTGTAACTTAGTCGTCATTATTCATTATCATCCTACAAACTAGCCAAACTATCAGACTAGTTTTTTCTCCTTTTAACTAAGTTTAGAATGGATTGCATACAGGAGTATTGGCGTACGTTTATCGACATTTTTACAGTCCACCCTGTACTCAACATAATTGTAGAAAGTTAAAGTGTATATGGTGAGTATTGATCTCTTTTTCTAAAAAAATTAATTCTCTTCAACTTTTGGGAGATGTTTGTATATGTAAAAAAACAATTATAAAAACGACAAACCAAAGACACACATAAACCGATAACAATTGTAAAAGAAAAACAAATACCGGGGTGGCGTGTACGCTTCTTGTCGCATTGTCCAAACTTCTCTATGGTTTGGAAACGACGTTTTATCAACATGGTTTTCAGTTTGGGAAATTGCAAAAAGTCTTCTGGATCTAGGTGCGGAGAATAGATAAATAAGACCCAACGCAAACCTAACGTTTTGCCAGATATCTGCGGATAAGAGCGGAACTGTGAGAAGGCGCATTGGCACGTTGCATCATCCAAGTCTAGTTTTCCCACAATTCAGGCCTCTTCCTGTCTACAAAAACCCTTAACCGCGCTAATATTCCCTGGTACAACTATTGACTTACCACCTGACCACGTAACAGAAATTCATGATGGACTATACCTTCCCAATCAAAAACTATAACCAACATAACATTGATCTTTGATGACTCCTGCGTGCTTTCCTTGGGACGAAGAGACGCTGAACCAATTGAAAAGCAATTGAAATGCCTCTGTAAAGGCTTTTCCAAGTTTGAAGTAAACTTTCACAGACGCATGTGCTTGAAGCGGTTTCAATTGCTTTTCAATTGGTTCAGCGTCTCCTCGTCCCAAGGAAAGCACGCAGGAGTCATCAAAGATCAATGTTATGTTGGTTATAGTTTTTGTTATAGTTTATAGTTATAGTTTCTTGAAGCGGTTTCATTGTCACTGAATCATTAATCGGACTTGTGCACGTCCTCACTTCAAAGGCTGTAGCTCTAAGATTAACAGTCATAACGAAATGAGGCAAACCCCAATTTGTGGCGTAAATCTGCCGGTAGGTGATCTCAGTAGCCTCAGTGCTCTTCCTTTCGCGGTTAGCGCGCTGTTTCGAAAGTCCGATGTCTTTTCGAACATCTCATATTTACAAAATTATAGTAAATGAACTACGATTTGTTTTCCATATCTCATATATGGTGTAGACATTTGAATGTTTGCCAATTGTAGCATAGCCTTCGCATTTTGATTTTTGTTTTATAACGAAACTGCCAGGTGACATGTTTCAGTGATCTAAGGTAATAATCTGTAATTGCAAGACTGTATGTTTTGGGCACGAATCCCACAAGATCTATACTTTGATTGAAAATATCTAAGCTTTTCGATATTGTATACAAGTAGGTGTAATTTAAAATTTTAGAACAGAGGAAAGGTGTAAATTAAATTTTAGAAATATATTATTTAGGGAAGGCAGAGGCAATTGCTCCTCCTCCAACTTTGAGTTATATATGTACTAATAGAAAATATGAAACTCTTTGCCTGTGGAGAACCTTGCTGCCCCTCAAGAAAAATCTGAATAATGATGCTGCTATTTCAGAACAAAGTTCTAATGCCATACTTAATCGTATGCTAGATGGATAAGTCATAGGTTGTATATCCGCGCCGTTAATTGCTTATTATTCTTTACACTACTGAAATAATGTTACTTTTGCTCTGTGTCCAATCAGGTACTTTTGAGGAATACCCTCATCTCTAACATATAGGCCCTTACTTTTGGTCTAGTGACTAGTGCCAATTCCTTCTTGTGCACAGGTTTTGCGTTGGATTCCAAGTGTGTAAACATTGAAATTTGAACGCATTGCGGTAGTTCGGATTTCATCTTAGACCATTTGTCCACGTCGCTGCTGAAAGACGACACGAAACGTCAATAAACAAGCTAATCAAAACTTTAACTTTGAACAACAAAGCACTGATAAACGATAACATGTTCCATGAAATAATATATGGAATAGTACGTTGTTATACAAATTTTACAAGACTACTAGATCGTACCACAACATACAATGCTGAGAGATACAATTATTCATGTAAGACTGAAGAAGAAGCGGGACAGAGATTTAGCCTCGTATCCTGTATGAACTGTGATTCCTTCCAAAAGATAAATTTGGGTATGTCGTGTCACTTTATGGGAGTTTTCTACGGAGGAGGAGCACGTGTTTGAGAGGACACGAATTTCTTAAACATAATTTTACGACCGTCTGGTTACTTCTACAATGGGGAGAATAGTCACGTATTTGTGTGGACCACGTTTCCCAACCGATGTGCCGCGGCACACTGGTATGCCATGAATGGGTCGCTGGTGTGCCGCGATAAAATCGAGGTGATTGTTTCGTAGTCGTTTATTGTCAAGATTTTATGCAATTAAAGATCAACTTCTTCTATTCTTTCTGTCAGAAGAAAGTGAAAATGTCGATATCCTTAGTGATAATTCTTGGTGCAATAAAGTTACTTTTCTTACCGACATATTCCAAACATTGAATACGCTGAACAAATGCATGCAGGGAAAAAGGAAAATATCCTAACCTTAAGTGACAAAATTTGCTCATTTAGGGAGAAACTCTCATTTTTGGAGGCCAGCATTAGAAAACAAAACAAATGTAACATTTGACATTACAAAGTGCTGTAAAATTGACACAAACCTCTCAACACTCATTTCTAGAGGTCTGAGCGGATATAAAATATCGCATCCGCATCCGTAGCCTTCTATCCACACCCGCAACCGCCGAGAATGAGGTAGCAAATATACAACTTATATATTCTATAATAGTCATGCTTTCGAAAAGTTTCCAAAACACATTTTAAATAGCTATTGAAAAGAGCAATAAAAGGACAATTCTCTCTTTTAATTTCTTCTCCTTTTGTTGTCACTGAGTCACAAGCTTCAAACAAACTTATTTTGATTTTAGTTATTTTTCAACCGGTTTTAAAACTTCTAATTCGAAACAAACGTTTCTTAGTGCTCTTTCCACCATCATAGCAAATTTCGTAGCATTTTTTTAAGGTAAGGAAAAGAAGTAGGAAACCATATCCGCAACTTGATCCGCTATCTGCACAGAAACAAAATACATATCCGCAGACACCCGTTTTGATGCGGATATCCGCATCCGCGCAGACCTCTACTCATTTCAGACACATCGTCTTTTGTTGTGTACTAATGTTGAGAAGTATTTTCCTACGCTTCAGTTTAATTCATTTGACTGGGTGAGGGACTCCTTTTCACCTTCTGCCCCACAGTCAGCAGAATTAAGTCTACAGGAAAAAAGTGAATTGGTCGATGTGAGGAATGACCGAAGTTTGAAGCTCCAGCACTCACAAAAAGACAAGGCATCATTATAGATTTCTCTCCGGAGAGAATATCCAGCTATTTCTACAAAGCTCATATTCCCTTTTCTACATCCTACTTAAGTAAAGCAGGATGTTTTGCAATGAACACAATTAACCCTACAATGGTAATGTGGAAAAAATCACATCAATGGTAACATTGGGCCTGCTGGACCCATAAACTTTTTTGCCTGATAAGTTGTGAACTGAGCTTCAAATCATTATTTTTAGAATAATAAACACAAACAACATCAGACAATGGTTTGAGATAGATAACAAATAGCTGTGTCCCCACATACTCCTCCATATTTGCTGTGTAGTATAATGTTGCATCAAGAAAACTAAAAAATTTAGTCCCATATTTTGCAAGGTTTTTGGGCACATACATACAAAATCCTCATCTTCCTGGGAAACCGGCAAGTGTCTCACCCAAAGTTTCTAACATACCAATTGAAAATTTTATCTTGCAATTGTTTACAAATAATTCAAAAAGTCACGAATTGGAGCTAATTTTCCTAAGGATTTTCTTTTCGTACGTGTATCAACGTCATCAAATCGCAAATTACGAGGAAGGAAAGAAAACTCTGTAAAGACAGAGTAGTCCAAAATATCTTCACTTCTGGTCCACCTTGCTCCCACAACTCTTCAACATACAGACGTCCAGCGTGCAATACATCAGGCATATATATAACAAACCTATGAGCGCTTTCACTTCACACGCACTGGTAAGCTGTGTAAATCGTTGTTCTGAATACTTTGCAGTTATTTTCTGTATGTATTTGTTTGTGTTAGCAACAATAATATCAAGTATCGCATCGGTTATAAAGATAGACCACGTTTCCTGAACAGTCTTAGTATTCATTGCAGTTTGGGACACTTATACGAACAGTCACAATATTACTACTTACTACGGGCCTTCGCATTTCTGTTCTCCATTTTCTTTCATTATTTCTACCCACAAAATATTAGATACAATTAGTTTCATCAGTGACACAGTTTTCCTCATTGGATTTTGCGTACTATCAGTATCACGGTCACAATAAATACAGAAATCAGGATCATCACCACCTTCTTCTTCACAGGATAAAACATCAAGTTCCGTTTCTAACATCTGTCTTACTCTTTCAACATTTGATTCGTAACTTCCAGTCTTGTTAATACACTAACACAGAACAAAGTATCTGAAAAAAATGCTGATATTGGTGGAAAATATGTTCTAAAATTCATATAAAATAAATACACAAACACAAACTGTTCCTCAAATAATAACGTAAGTGGTAACGTTGGTTCTGACTGGCCCAGACTTAAAACTTGTACGAAACGTGGAGTACGAAACTTGTACAATGCCGCCAACTTAAGATAGAATGTATAAAAAATAATTTGGGTTTAGTAGATCCAACGTTACCACTGGAGGGTTAAGTGAAAGAACGGGTCACAACTGTTAACTCCGGAACACGACATGAGGGTGTGCTTAACAACTATCAGTCCACAATTGAAGAAGATTATGAAAGAACATCAAGCTCAAGTTGTGCATTAATTTTGCTTCGTGAACCAACTTGCTTCACTTATTTTTGAAAAACTGTAACCTTGATATATTATTATTAAACAATTGCAACTTTCAATAGATATTATTGAAATAATGTTACATTACTAATATTATTGAACCATTCTAACCTTCATAAAATATTTAAAAATTGTAACGTAGATCAACGTTGTTAATAAATTATAAGTTTCATACTGTGTTACTTTTCTGTACACTTTTAACGTTGAAAGAAGTATTTGGTATCATTGTTATGACCATTATTGCTTCTTTGTTGTTGTAGACTATTTTGTAACTTGAAATATTAAAATATCATTCATTCCTTTGTCTGGTAATTGATGCTAGTAATCCGAATTCACAAGTGAGAGTGATTTTGTGTAGTTATTTCAAATAACTTGTAGTTTGATACCGTTATTTTGTATTTCTAATATAGGACAAAAATATTTATATAAATTGAGTTTACACAAAAGACATAGATAATTGAGTAGTTTTCAGTTTTTACTCAAATTGTTCTAAAATATTAAGAGATTTGATTATAATAATAATTATTTTATTTTTTCTTTATTTTTTCTCTTTTTTGGTCAATATTGCTAAACATATCATCATCATCATAGCTATTCTGCCATTATTGGCAGATTACTTCCTGCAACTGAGAAACTTCGATGTACGATGGTCCTCAGCTAGTCTTTTTGTCTCTACGTAGCAATTTTCTGTTTTAATACCTTCCTTGAACTACAGTCTTCTTCGCTCCCTCCCTCCCTTTCCTTCCACCATACTCTCTAGCACGTCCTCCTCAGTCAATATCCCAACCAGTTTCTCTTTCTCCTCTTATCAATGTCTAAAATTCTTCTTTTTTCCCCTACTGCTAACATTTCTAACACCTTCTCACTTGTTTTTCGTTCAACACAGCTAATTCTCTCCTTTTTTCTGCGTGCCCACGTTTCGAAAGTCTGAAATTTTTTCATCGCTTTTGCGTAATGTCCGTGTTTCTGCCCCATAGAGTATACATTGGATTCAGTAAAACAAGATCTCAATACTTAACTGGAAGTTTGTTTAATACAAGGGTTAGCTAATCGTGGTTGAAAAGAAAAAATTGACGCCTTTAGAGTGTAAAAGTAATTTTGCAATTCATAGTATTTCAATAATATGTGCCGTGTTGATTTTCTTTCATGCGTCTCAGGGGTAGCCACCCCAGTTTGGGAATCAGTGGAGTGTTGGATCGGTTAAAAGAATATAAAAAGATTACGAAACGTGACTTATCTTATAAGTAGTGAAGTGTAGACACCCATTAAAATAATAAAGGTTATCGCCTATGTTGCCACAAAGATGAACAATATTACATTTAGAAACATATATTGTATTTCCGTTACTGTTGGAGCATTGTAGAATTTATTATCCCTTATTTCCAGAGTAAAATTTACTTTTGAAAAGCATAAGATTTCTTAAAAGCAAGACTTGCAAAACTCTTGCAAGCAAGACCAACACCAAGACCAAGTGATCGGGTGCAAGACCAAGACCAAGACTGGATGTGCAAGAGCAAGACCAAGATCACTCCGGTCTTGGTCTTGCATTTTCTCATCATTACTTTCGATAAAGCAAACATTTATACAAATTATTTATATTTGTGTTATTAAACTACAAGATATCAGTTTGTTAGTTCCTTATTTAGTGATCTTTTTTCTTAGTAAAAGGTTGGATACGGTTTTCGAAAAAGAAAGTGTATTTTTGAAAACCTGAATCCTATATTTCAGTGCAATTGTTCTATATTTTTAAATTAGAATGAAAAATAAGCATAATGATTTACCACGGAGGGAAATCCAGCGATCGAACTTTCTTCCCTGTGAGAAGATCAGCAATCACAGAAAAAAAAAACACGGTATTTTATATTTACGAATAAAATAATAATAATAATAATAATAATATCTATGAGTATGCAGCGAGAACTCAAGTTACATCCGTAGTGTGCTGCAAGTTAAAAAAGGTTGGGAAACGCTGGTGTGGACAGTCCACAGAGATTAACCTTAGTTTTAGGGTTTTTAACCCCAGCGTTTCTCCATTAGCTAGGACAATCTTTCCCTTCGATAGGGTTATAGTCATTACGTCATAGCCACTGCAAAAGGCTCCTATTGTTCGAGGATTATGTTGTGCTTACTAGTTACTATATTGAGCGTGATTCTTCGGACATCAACTTGTATATTTTATAGAGACTACATGTATTGATAAAAGTACTTACAAGTAAACCTTACGTTTGGGTGAATCGAGTTACTGACTGAGACACATATGAGCAAGTAGTACTAAATGTGGACAGTATTTCAGTGAAGTTATAGGTGCGAAGCTCCAGGGGTTTAGGAGATAAAGCTACCAGAACATCATATTGAAGTACAGAATAGTCTTCATACAGTTGGAGGTAAAAGCCCTGTAGGACCACTAGTAACGACAAAAGGTGAATAACAAATATATGGGTACATATTAGGACTAGGGGGAAGTGATATAGTAAGGATATACCTGACGGCGGCCATCTTGAAATACGCCATTTTGAATTAAGATTAAGTTTTTAAAATAGGAATAGGGTCATGTGATACATGATTTAAGGCGCAAATTTAATCAGAAAAACAATGGTGACATTAATTTTGATTTACGCGCAATTGGTAAAAAGTTACAGGGGAATTAAATATTGTTGCAGCATATGTATTAGTCCTTTACCCCACTTTGTAAATTTTGTGTTAATGATAATAATTAAATAAAAAGCAGGTGGATACATATTAGGTCTATGGTAAGAGTTGCCTTGATGGCGGCCATGTTCATATCCGCCATTTTGAATCAGACAAAAGTTTTAAACAAGACGTATAACAGTGACACCTTATAATAGCAAATTTTACCATAATTCCACCGGTATAACAATTTCTGCTTTATCATTAACCAGCACAAAATTAAATGGGAATAGGATAATGCAATAGATGACTTCAGGCCAGAAGTTAATAAGAAATACAATGGTGGCGTAACAAATGCTGGTTAATGATAAAGCAAAAATGGTTATACCGTTGGATTTATGGTAAAATTTCCTATTAATAAGGTGTCACTGTTACGCGTTTTGTTTAAAACTTTTGTCTGATTCAAAATGGCGGATTTGAACATGGCCACCATCAGGGCAACATTTACCATAGGCCTAATATTTATCCACCTGCTTTTTATTTAATTATTATCATTAACACAAAATTTACAAAGTGGGGTAAAGGACTAATACATATGCTGCAACAATATTTAATTCCCCTGTAACTTTTTACCAATTGCGCGTAAATCAAAATTAATGTCACCATTGTTCTTCTGATTAAATTTGCACCTTAAATCATGTATCACATGACCCTATTCCTATTTTAAAAACTTAATCTTAATTCAAAATGGCGGATTTCAAGATGGCCGCCGTTAGGTATACCCTTACTATATCACTTCCCCCTAGTCCTAATATGTACCCATATATTTGTTATTCACCTTTTGTCGTTACAAGAGGTCTTACAGGGTTTTTACCTCCAACTATATGAAGACTATTCTGTACTTCAATATGATGTTCTGGTAGCTGTATCTCCTAAACCCCTGGAGCTTCGAACCTACAACTTCACTGAAATACTGCCCACATTTAGTACTACTTGCTCATATAAGTTTCAGTCAGCAACTCGATTCACCCAAACGTAAGGTTTACTTGTTAGAGAAATGGAATGACATTCCACTATTGTTCATTTTAGACTTTATGAGGCTGAAGGTTAATGAAAGTGAATTATTACGAAAGAACTGATGAAATGGGAAAAAGGGAAGAAGCACTGGAACCCCGAGAAAATATGGATGTAAAATATGAATATGGTTGTCCACCATAAAGTCACATGGTTTGGGATTGAAGCAAGGGCGCTCAGACCATATTTCAGTGCTCGATTGTTGTAACAACAAATCCCTGATAAAAGTACGAAAAATATGTAATGATCGGGAAGAGAGAATAGGCACAAAAATTGATTTAAAAATTTGATTGATTTAGAGTTTAGTGTCCCTTTCAGCTCCGAGGTTGTATAAACTGGACTCTGAACCATATGAGGTCCAACCAGGAATCACACATGGATCTGTTGCACCAAAAGCAAGTACAGTATTCATATAGCCATGGAATCAGTAACAAAGATGCTCATGAATATTGGTGGGTGATTGGGTGTGGATATACGCTATACTCTTGAAAGGGATCAGGCGTATACTCACCAACAATTGTAGCCTTACTTCCATAGTTTTAACTGTATCGTTATGTGTGAGTTGCATCCGTGTATGTTTACTTTTAAGACAAACATGTCTCAATGTTATAACCAGAAGCTTTAAGTTAAACATGAAAATGGTCAAATCTGTTTATTCTCTTGTTGTTAGAAGTCAATTCACCTGAGATCTAACTGCTAATATGCGAGTAACTTAAAATTATTCTGTGTACAGTATTGTTTGAAATTCCTCGTGGATGTGTCAACTCTAGTTTTTGCTCAATTTCCGAGTGAAGAAATGTTTGGTCATGAGAATACAATACAAGCTCATCGACAGACCGAATTATAATTTAATACAATTCTCAATTCTCGAATACAGTAAAACTTGCCAACTTGGCCACCTCCCTAAGTTGTCCACCTGCTCATCTTGGCCTGGTTCGTCTTGAACCCATTTTCCCATAAGACATTCGTTACTTGCTACTCTGTATGTTGGCCACCTGTCTATGTTGGAAGTTGGCCGCATTGAAGCAATATTTACCCTACGTGATAATGATAAATTTACCTGCGTATTTTGGCCACACAAAATACCGTTTTATTATTTTTTTAAATTTCGTATTTTCATATAAGAGGCATATATTCTGTATTTGTGACTGGAGACAAAGAAGCATGGGTTCCCATGATTTGTTCTTGGAGGTCAATGGCCGGAATACTACTCTGATAAAGGGGTGCTGGAGGAAGATGTGAATAACAAAAAGCACGTACAGGAATTCAGGAAATGGTTGTACGTACGTATTTGTTTACCCTGTCTGTTTTGGTAAAACCATTAGCTGTATCGGCTCCTTTCATCAGTGGAGAGCTTTGGTAATTCCGGAATATTCTCAAGGTTAAAGCTAACTATCGCAGTTGTCAACTTTTGGCACCTTGTTTGTCGAATGGTAGCGGATGTTATGAGTTTCCTTCTCAAAACATCTTATTGAGAACATTAATAAAAACAGGGACTCAATTAGAAGAATACTTTTATTTTCTGTAAGTTGGCCACCTGTCTAAGTTGGCCACTTTTCAACCGAACCGATGGTGGCCAACATATACAGGTTTCACTGTATACATATGTAAAGGTGCTTTCATAGACACACAAAATGTTTCTGTAGTTACTTATTTGAATTCATTACTCAACTACAAATTTACACAGAAATAGCCGCAATGCGTTAGTTCGCGTCAATATATTAAAGTTCAAATGGTATTGGAAAGTAAATATAGCATATGTCGTTCTTATGTTTGTATTTAGTATTTTTTGGAAAAATAACGATCAACAAACATTACAAGAGACTTTTTAAATACATAAAATGCATTTGAAATTAAATAAAATGATTTTAACTCAGTGAAAAAGTGAACGATCTAATAAAAGAATAACACAATACATACCGAGAATTGTTTTCATGGAAACGTTGAAAATGTGGTGTGAACGGAACTAGATGATTAGTTTCAATTATATAAGTAGTAAAGACTGTTATATTTATTGAATTTAACAAAAACAAATGCTTATCTCCAATTACCGTAGTTTGGCATAATGCATAATATTAACTAACTGCTTTGTTTTACTTTTAATGGAATCTAAAAAAAATAATATATATGAAACTTAAAACCCAAAGAACTTAAAACTTGTTTGAGTGAATTTTACGAACATCAACTAAGAGACACAGATGAATATAACCGACATTGAGGACAATGGAGCGATACGTAATCAGTTTCATCACTGCTCCAGAGTACCAAGTAGAACACAATTTTGATTCCTATCAAATAGTTAAGAACTGACAGGTCAGATATCTTTTCCTAAGAAGGGAGTTCAATTCCCAGCGGAAACTCATGTTGTTCGGATCCCAACGAAAGTTCATGACTCTTATGTCCTCCCTGCTGAAAGGGATGCTCGCTTGAAATCAAATCAAATCAATCAATAAAATCAAATTATTGAGACTTTTATTTGTAAAAAGTAATTTAAATTATATTTAGTTCCGGAAATAAAGATGATGGAAGCCAATATGCTGACCACGTAACAAATAACTAAAACGCATTTCGTTGATAATAGCTGTTTATGAACTATAATGAAAGAAAACTTGATTTAGTTTTCAGTTTTTAATCTATTTCCCACTTCCTACTTATAGGACAATCTAGAACGGTCATTGTGATTATATAATCCTTCTTCATCCCATTCATTTGACAAGAAAAAAAGACTGCAGAAAATCAAATCGCACCTAAAATGGCAACCATATTTTTCCGTATTGCTGCTGTTCTATCTGATTAATAAAAATAAGTAAAAGGCGCAGCTAAGAATCGAACATCGATCTTGTGGATGTGTGTCCAGTAAGCGACGGAACAACATACATCAGAGCTCGTGGACTCTGCAAATAAGAGCCTAATAGGCGCAAGTTTCAAGTTGTGAAAAATCTTAGTTATATTTTCTTTTCTAAACGAAGTTTTATGATGTTGCTATAGTGCCTTGTATAAACCTCAAACAGAAATATATTTCTTTTATCGAGTTTGTTAGAGAGTGCACCTCGCACGGTGGTAGAAAGATACGTCTACCGGTTTCATTCTCATAGTAAGGGTAAAAATATACTATCCTTCTAGAAATATGCATTTCTTTTATGGCAAAAAATAATGCAAGACGCAACTAGCTATGATTTTTCACCAATTGTAAAATGAGTACAATTTATTTTCGCCGTTATTGAGATTGTAAAGAGTAATGTTTGGGGATTCTTTTTCATTCAAACCTAGTTTCCTTCACTTCTTCTGAGACTAGTTTCCAAAGAAAAGCTAATATTTTTGCTCCTATTTTTTTTTTTTTTTAATTTCTAGGATGGCTAAGTACTTCTTGAATAGTTTTCATGTTTCAGGCGGTCTTCAGTAGGAAATAAACAAAATGTAAATTTAAAAAGTCGAGAATACAAGAAACGTGAAGGAATTAATGAAATACGAGATCGTAAAGATATACTGAACTAATTTCAATGGCATCCTACCAGAAGTCTGATGGATATACGTGTCCCGCTGGGAGGGAGAGTTTAAAAGGGAAATGGATCGAGGCATTTTTCTTACTTTCATATGAGTTATCATGGTGTACACTCAATATGCCCCGATTTATGCTTACTGAATTTAACGATAACATAAATTATTGATTGGTTGGTGGAGACTTTCAGTTCAATAGTTTTCGATAAACGGTTACTACAGGCTTTAAAACATTGAATTTCTCTTCTGCTTTCACATTCCTTCTTTATCTTCGTTCTTTCTTTTCTTTTTTCTAACGTTCCTGTTTCCACGCACCATAAAGTTTCTTCGTTTGGCGAGACCAAAACTCTTACTTTTGAAAAATAGATCTAGTGTATTATGATTATATAACTATGTGAATCTTGTAGGCAAATTCATATAGTGATATGTTCCAAGCTTCATACAATGTTTGTTTCTAATCCCGAGTTAGAATCTATATCGATAATTTGTGATGATTTGTGTGAAGTTTCCCATTATTATATCATGTAAGAGTACAATAGTTCTTTCATTTGTGTTTGTAGAATGCTGAAGTATTATTTTGCAAAATTTAATTCTGCAAGTTTGCATAAAAAGTTAAATTTTGTGTTGTTATCCGTTGCATTATTCTTTCGATAAATAATAGGTTAAAAGTATTAATAAATATACTTAAAACTTGTTTATGGACATACAATCTTTCTTCCTATATCGATTTTGAATCTGTGGCAGCTAGAGCTAAAATGTCGTAATGCAAACTCTTCACTTAAACTATGTAATATATTTTCCTATGTGAGTGTAATCTTGTACAAAATATCTTATTGAAAAGATATGATGGTTTTAGAGTAAGTCTTATTATTGTCATGGTCAGTTTATGGATCTTCAAGTTTTATTCAATCTGGTTTTCTTTCTGTTCTTTCGTTTTTACTCTTTCCTTTGTTTTAATAATGCTTGGCTATTAAGGAAATACACACAATAAATCTGACATAATGGAATAAGTGATCTCTCGTAAAGAAATGTTAAATGAATGAATAGTAATTTTCTGTTTTCTAATTTTTGACTTCTCTTACTATGAACAATTAAGTTTCACATACTGTACTCCGCGTTACCTAAATTGGCGTATGGCTTCAGCCAATAAGCTCCCAGTGCGTGCTTCTAAACCTTAGTGACGAATCGAATCATTTATAATTGTCCACAAATACGAACAAAATCAATTATAAATTATTAGATTCCTCTGTGAAGGTTTACTAACAGCACACTGCGAGCTTATTGACTGATGCCATACGCCAATTCGGGTGACGCGGAGTTTAGTTGTGGATGTTTAGCTCAACAACTTTTATCCAGAAGATCATTTTCTGTGCGTAAAAATACAAGGTGGTGGATTCATTTTTATACTTTACTTGTTTCATGTGATAATTACCCACACACATATTTACCAAGTTATTTTTTCAACTACCTACACAGAGTATAATTTAAACGAGCGCTTGAGATATGAGAAATCAACAGAGTTAGATAATTTCGTATGAGGAAGAAAGTAAAAAAAGAGACTAATGTTGGAACAATCTTTACAGGGTCATATTTTGTTTAAAATTAAAACACACTCAAAATAATAGAGTAGTAGAGCATGATGAAATTGAATACCGGTTAACTGTATAGTGAAAATGGATCATGAAATTATGTAAAGCAAATTAGCAATTCAATGGAAATCTGTATGACGTGTTACTACTTTTATTATTTAGGAGAGGTATCTGAGTGAACGTTTCTGTGAGATTAGAAAAAAGATGGGCAGGAATAGAGGGATAATATATGAAATAAGATGTAGAATAGGAGAGGAAACGGCAAAAATAAAAGTAGATTTTGATAGAGCGTTTTCCTTTGAAATACAACACTCAGTGCCTGTTTGAATCTTAGCAGTTTGAATAGATGTAATGCGAATTTTTCCTAGGTATACGATCAACCGTTTTAAGAAACAGATTATACCTATGTCTATATTATGTTCGTTATTTCATAAATTTAAGGACAGTATACGCTGAACTATAAAAAAATATTGGATGGATGCCCTGAGGGCTGTAGTCGAGGGTATACTGCGGTATACGTCATACATCATTTGCTTAATCTTATTCATTAGAGTATATATTTGCTTTAAGACGTACAGTACTTTCGATTGAGTTATATTTGTTTACTTATTTATTTGATCGGGTAATACTCAAATTATAAAATTATGTAACTTTCTTTTACTATCATGTTCTTAGCCACTACTCAAGTGGATCAATCATACACGAAAGTCATTTTTCCCTACGATCTCAATGGAGATTAGGAAGATAGGATTCAGTTTTGGCTTCTCTTTCAGCATCAAGGCTTCGTGAAGCACGGAATTACAGCTTAACATGGAACTCGAACCTTGTAACCTACCCTCGGGAATCCAGCGAAGGCCTCCCGCCTCCCGATAGCGCCAACCATACAGTCACAGAGAAGGATTAAAAAGGAGAGAGATATCAAAAATACAACAATTTACATACACTCTGTCTCTGTCGAAGCTTGGTTATTTCGATAATAAATATCAGTACGAAAGCTTTGTTTAACTATGATGCACGTACATATTTCCGTTTACTCTTCACAACAATTTTGATTATTTATTCTGGGATTTTCTCTGTTCCTCCTTGCAGCAGGTTGGTTATTCCTAAGGGTTTCCATCCAATTATGTTATTAATGGAGTGATTTATCTAAGGAATATAGAAGAGTGTCGCAGCCTTCATATTTTAATGAAATTATTAATATATGAATTTTACATTCTAGATATAAAAGAAAATGCCTTTTCTAGTATTTTGTGGCAATCGTAGATGTTCGCAAAACTCTGTATTCCTTATGAACGTTTAATGACTATATCACTGAATATATTCAGCATTACATCTCTGTATATGAGTTCTCTAGACTTGTCCTCCTGCGTATTAACCTACGTGTCTTCATCGTGAAAGTCCCTGATTTATTCTCAGTAGGAACCCAAGGTTCGGTTCCCACGTTAAGCTCTAGGTCCACGTTGCATTTGACTTTTGTGGTAACAAAAAGGATGGTAAACACCAATACAACCAACCAACATAGAAATATTATAAGTTAGCAGAAAATAATAATTAAAATAAATAAAATAAAATAAAGGAAAAATCTAACGGTATAATCAGGCAAGACCAGCAAATTAAAATTTCCGGCAACGGGACAAAATAAATGTAAAAAGGAATTGCTAATGTTACACATATATGAGTAAATACAAAAGCCTATAAAACAATGAAAACATTATGTAAGATATTACAATTTTGATTAGAAAGTGTTATCCCTTTTTAAGTGGAAAATTTCGAACAATGTTACCTTTTATATTTTATTGAAGAATTGTAAACCAGTAACGTAGCAGAGGAAATTCTAGTTTCAAGTTCGAGTTTGATGTCTTTCGTCCTTATGTAGATAGTACCGAATACCGTTGAGAATACGCAGTATTATTACAAAATAAAAGAAAGAGCTGAGAATCATGATAAAATGCACTTTTATATACAAGAAATGTAATAAGATAATATACAAGAAAGATCAAATGAAATGAAATCTTTCAGTTTAACGTCACACAATTATGCCTTTTAAGCTAAGGAGACGGATAAATAAGGCAACTGAATGATGATGGAATAATTGGTGGATTAATAATGTAGTAGAAAATGGGAGTACCCCGGGTAAACCTACAAACACGATGTGGTACAAAAGAGATAATTAATGGCTCTAAAATACTTAATGTAAAGTAAAAAGAAAAGATAGATTATTTCCCTGCTTTAACAGAAGAAAGTAAAAATTATAAAAGAATCATGCAGATATTCATCAATATTACCATATTTCGGTGTGGTTTAATGTTTTCCATTTCAGATTCCAGTATGGTTCGATATATCGGCTTTTAGGTATGGTTCTTTATTTTCGGTATTTCGGTATGGTTTGACATTTTTAGTTTTTCGGTTTATCGATATATCGATATTTAAGTACGAGTAATACCTAAATTTCGGACTTCAAATATACCAATACCAGATTCAGTATTATTTTACATTTCTATTAGAAACTCGATAAAATAGAGTAACGAAAATATTATTATTGCAATAAAATGTATCACCCGATAGGGACGTCGTTATACTGAACAATAACGTGTAATTTGTACTAAGATTATAAATAAACTTATTTGAATATTGATGAAAGAGTAATCATAATATATTTTTAAATGTGTATTTCCTTCTTACATATAAGTAGGAACTAAAATTAATGATAAAAGTACAAGACATTCAATACAACTATGGAACAATGACATAAAAGACAAATACTCTAATGAAATACTGACTTTGGAGTTTCTATATTCTCACACTTATTGGTCTCTTATATATATATATATATATATATATATATATATATATATATATATATATATTCGTTTGGAAACAAGTGCTCTACAATAAGTAGGTTTAATGACAGTCGTAATTTCAATCAAATATAGTTCATTCATTTTAAGCGTAAGTGTTTTTAACGATACTAATGTAAACCAGTTACTGCAGAAAGCAAGCATGTCCAACATTTACACCTTTCCTTTTTTGTGACGATAATGGTTTGTATTAGGTCAATGAATAGTGTAACACCGAAATAACACTTGTCCGCTCAATACCAATGGGCATCGCGATTCTTCAATTTTCATGTTATGGTGGAAATATCGTAAAGAATAGCTCTCTTCAATTTTTTGCCTCTCCTGCAAGCATTACAAAATGTGGACATGTTTGGTTTCTGCAGTAAGAGGTTCCTATATCGTAGATTTGTTGCTAAACTTTGGATTTTATATTAATTAAATTAGTAGTACGGTAAGTAGCCTCTTTTTAACAGGTGTGAGCGTTTTTATATTTCCAGTCAACTCGACAGAAATTTTAGACCTCGCGCCTGAATAATTTTGTTTCAATTTCATGAAACTATGTTTGTATGTATCAAACGCTTATCTTTTACATTCATTGGATGGTTGCGGTGGACCATAGTGATATATATATATATATTAGCAAATTAGCAACAACTGCGAAAAGGGATGTACAACGACTACGACATACTACTTTTATTCCGCGAGTAATTCAATAACTGTTTTAATAGATACACTACAATATGAATATATGTAAAGTATAGATATATATCACAGGGACCACTGTTAGCATTAATTTTCATAATTTTACTTAGAGTTTTAAAAATATATTGCAGTTCTTTTTTAATAAAACAAATGTTTTGAAATAAAATTAACTAATGTTGCTCTTCCCTTCCTCTCACTCACACAACTCGTATGGTATTTAAAATTGCCTTTAAAGCGCTTGCATTTAAATTGCGTGGACATAGACATTCAGAGAGTCTTGTTATTTTAACATTACGTGACATATGCATTTAATATTTTTCGTCATAAATTTCGAAACGATACGCATCAGTCGCTGCTGTAATTTCGTTGAGCACTGCAGTATTACAGCTATTGAGAAAAATAAAAGTTGCAAAGGTTTAGCTACATTATGAAAATTGATCAACAGTTGTTACAGCGTAATATATGGATGGCGACAATGACTAGGGCGGCGTGATAAATTCCCGTGTTTTTATTATTTCAATCAACATAAAATGTATTTATTGCAACTTCATCCTGGATCTTTCTATTTTATTTACATACAGCATTATGAACTGCAATATGTGAAATTAGTACAATCTAAAGTTGTCACAGGACGGAACATGCAGCTCAAAACACACGAAATTGAAATGGGAGTCACAAAATTATCCCAATTCAGATTTTCATCCATAAATATTTTCATCTATATACTTCTATTTGCTCAGATAGAAGTTAAATTGTACTAATTATTCAAATTATAATTTCATATCACATTTTTGCTTGTAGTCATTTCTGTACTATTTTTTCTCAATCAGTTGCATATTAGACAGAAAGTGGAATTATTGATTTCCTCGATATAATAGTAAGCCTTACAAATCACACGGCAAATTATACAAAAATGGAGCAAGTTTTAATGCCAACAATCCATCAACAGTTAATTTCTTCAGAAATTCCGGAGACCTGTAGTTGAGGGAAATTAATTATTTGGTTAGAAAAGTAATATTTTGTATTCTTAAATTCCAAAACAGCACAGTTTATTTATCGACATTTACACTACCTGTCATAGAGTAATTATGATGCAAATGTCACAATCTCCATCACGTTACCATATAATGCTTATTTCAACTTCTGACTGGAATTGTAAAGATGAGTACGACACAGAGTTGGAATATATATGTATTAATCGATAGTAATTGTATCTATGATCACAGTCATCTTGAATAATATGAAATTTATCTTAATATTGAGTGATGTATTTTAATTGGACTTCGCGGTGAATACATATTTGATAAGCTGTGAAATGATTATTCAGGTGTTCGAGCTATGATCATGGCAGAGTTTTTTAAAAAATAAATTAGTAATCATGCTACATGAATAGGTTAATCTGAATGACTGTTGCTTTATATATGACGTGATGTTTTGAAGTTATTTTGGGTGTAAATTAGCTCTAAATATTTACTAGGTGTATGAATACATTATATTAATTAATGGGATCGAAAGAAAGGTTGATCTTATAAACCTTAATATATCCGTATATATTTTCTCTTAAAATGAAATATAGAATAACTTTATAAATTTGCTTTTCAAAGCCATTAAAGTTATGAAAATGCAGAGAGATATTAGTTCGCTGAATCATTTTATACTGTGGTATGCCCTTAATTTTTTTTGTTTTGTATTTTAATTTATTTTGGAAAATAGATAGTTTTCGATCTATTCTTAGTTAATTTAGTGTCATTTCTTTTTACTGATCTCGTATTGGCTAATTATGATACTGGGTCGAAAACGACTAAGGGGCAAATACACGTATATAAGCTTTAGCAATAATGAAATACATAAGTGGGTCGTTTTCAACACGAGGGGCTTAAATCGGTTGATAACGAAAAACTACCTTTGTTGTGATACATCTCTCATTTGTTGTATGTGTACAACCAGGCCTTTCAAAAAGTAAAAGTACCTAACATGATAGTAGATATTCCATATATATAGCTCATATATCCATATAGCCATATATCCATAGCTCAAAATATATTTTCACTTCCGTTTACAAGCTCTTCTATCCACGTTTTCTGGAACTATAGCCTTACCCCCTTCGCTTGTTATTGTTTGTTTTCCAGTATAATTAAATTATAATATTCAACTAATCAACTTTCACCATACTCCCACGTAAAAAATGATTTCACTTATTTACTATTTTGTAGGGGTGGTTTTCTAAACTACCGTCAAGCCACATTAGTGACCGAAATCAGAACGTCGCTATATTTAAGAATGCCTTGACGACTAGTGCCATCTATAGTGAGATTAAGAAAACTCTTACGTTTTGCCTCTTGTTTGGACAACAGTGCTTATATGTTCATTGTAACAATACTTGTTCATATTACATTTCACTGTTTCAAATTTTTATTGTTTTATCGCCTCATAAAGATTAGGAATACTATTTAAGAAATAGATTCTTATCGCCATATTTTGTCGCTTATGTAAGTTTTATGAGTAAGTAATTTTTTAAACATAGAATTAATACTTTTAAGATACAGTAGATAAATATTATAACCTATGCATATTAATTATTCATGACCTTTACAAAAATAATAGCGCTTCCTTTGTTTCATTAATACAATTTGCTTTTATATCTTAGCATGTATTAAAGTCGTGTCTAAACTTCTCAGCTGAAATAATCAATCTCTATAATAATTATCTTAGTTAAAATGGTTAACTAATGGTTAAAATGGGAAACTTTTTTCCAAAGTATTATGAAAACTGTTTTATGCAGTTCAAAATTTCTTTGTTCTTATAGTTCATATAGTTATTCAATTCTCATAGTTCTTATAGTTTATTAATATTATTTCTTACAAGAAAATATGAGAGCGCTGGAAAACACACACAAACATAATTTCTTTTCCTGTTCGTCGAAGTGTAGATATCTGATCCATTCACACAATTGTTCCTCACTGATCTAAGAATGCGGAGAATGCTTATCTTCGAAGTTATGTTAGTTGACAATCTGATCATATGGTCGGAAGAAGAAAGGGTTGCGGGAAGCAATACTGACTGCTGTCAGAAATGAGGCAACCTTATCTACTTACATATCTTTTTACTTGTATTTTGTAACAATCCTTCTTGTTAAACAGGGTGCACTTTCCCTATTTTCCTATTTCAATCATTTTTTGATCCTAAATCTTGATGCTTGCTATAAAGGTGGGGAGAGAGAGAGAGAGAGAGAAAGAGAGGACGGCTGAAGGCCTACGCAATTTGCATATGGAAAGTTGTATGCAAATGATGAAATTATAATTAATTAATATGTAGATAAAATGACGAATTTAAAAGTATTTGGTTGAGCAATGAGAAATTGATTAATCTGAACAAAACAAAGTCTATTGTAAGTGAATAGTAAGCTATGAGACTCTTAGTTTCAGGCACTCTGTGGTTTTACTTCAGGTTTGATGTACCAATAATATCACTCACGCACCTATCACGTACGATAGCTGTAATCATGCCCTGATGGCTCTTCGTATCTCCATGCAGCTGGAAAGGAAATATACTACATAAATCTTTGCCACATACCAGAGAGGAACTCTTGGTGAAAAATGGACCACAACAAGTTCCATCGGAACAGAAGATTTTGATTTAGCACAAATGAAAATTCTATACACTCGTATATACAGAAGAAAACGAAAGAAAATAATATTTATATTAATTTTTCACTCGTTTGAATATTAATTTTCACTCGTTTTAACATTAAAACCTTTCTGTGATTTTTCAAATGTTCGTCCTCGTATATTTAATTTCGAATGACGCGTTCTTTTGGCCCCTTGCTGTCTTCCTCCGTCTTCACTGTAGTTGGTCCAAGTAAGTATGGTGCTCCCTCGTTGGTCCCATTTCTTCCCAATAATGGAACAACCTCCTGATCGATAGAATTTTCCTGTGAAACCCTCGGATACGCTACTGCAACCCAATCATCTTACTGCAAATAGCAAGTCCTTCTAGCAGTAAGATACTTGTCCTTTGGATTGGAAATGAGGTTGCGAGACAATCTCAATCTGCTGTGCATGTCATTCACTGGATGCACTCCTGTATATCCCGAAATTTCCTATCTATCGCGATCCAGCCGGTGTACATCGGCTATATTTTGACTAGCTGTTTTCATCCCCTTTGTAACAGAAAGGAAAATGACACTGTTTCTGTAACGAAACTGAAGAACCATCGTAAATGGACTTGGTATTGAACACCTACGCACAGAGTTCTGTGTTCATTTCGTTACTTTTTTTTTAAAAAAAAACTGCACTTTATAATACAATCAACGGTTTGTTTCACATGAAATTTCTATGTACTTTGAAAGTGTTGAAGTTTTTAGCGCACTGACACTAATTAAAATTCTATATCGACGAAAAGTACTTAATTTGTCACTCTACTTGACACTCGTCGGCGGCAATTCAAAACCTGCTATGTGCATTTTGCAGGAGAAGCGAAAAACAGTATCCTGGTTAGCTTTTTGGCTTTATAAAAGTGATGTTATAAGTAATATTTGATGCTGCACGTAACTGGTACCTTCTCAAGTTACTTGAGAAGGTACCAGTTACGTGCAGCATCAAATATTACTTATAACATCACTTTTATAAAGCCAAAAAGCTAACCAGGATACTGTTTTTCGCTTCTCCTGCAAAATGCACATAGCAGGTTTTGAATTGCCGCCGACGAATGCTGATGGTTTTGAACTCGCAGGTTACGATCTCGACTGCTTGTAGACAAACACCGAATTACCATTCTTCACCCCAGTACTTGGTTTTAAAACAAACCCTTTTTGTCGTATCTTCATGGGCTCGCCTCCAAGCTCCACTAAATCTTATGACGGGGGTTGCAACTGCAGGTCTTTGAACTGAGTGACCTACATTTTCCACTACACTTTTTTCACTCGTTATTTACAAGCTTATGATAGTTTCGTTAGTCTTTCCACCACTAGCACTTTTTAGCCTGACCTTTAAGCTTTAAACTGATATATGCCACAATATATTTGATTTTGATTTTAGCACTGAAATTGATATGAAAACATGTATCATACACCTGTATTTCAGCAATTCATACACTTGGCTCCTGTCTTGTGCCAACAGGTGTTGCACTTTGGTGGCGCTTCTCACCAGCTCGAATCATGGTTTTTGTGCGTGAAATGCGAAAGATGTGTTGATATATTTAACTAAATTAAACTAAAACACTACCATAGATCAACTAAAACACTGTACTACAAACAAATATATACATATTTACAGGTATATATAGACGCTCAATGACTGTCATCTCATATTTATCGAATTTTAAAGGATTTTCATCATTGTTGTGATGGTTTTCCACTCAAGACATCCTCTGCTAGTGGCTTCCATGGAGTTGACGTTCCGAGTAATATGAGTCTCCCTGGAGAGGCTACCCGGAGATACAACCACAATTTGAAATAAGCCTTGTTTTTAAATATACTAATAAATAAATATACTAAAATATACGAATTAACCTACACTACACATTACGATAACAACATGTTCAAAAAAATTTGTATAAGTATAAAGATTTACTTGTGGAAGTTTATTTACTTGAAAGGGGAGAAGGCATCTGAGAGTAACGGCTACCTCTCTCTCGTTTTTATACAAGCTACCAACATTGTTCAAAATCCTAGGCCCGTTTTTCTGGACGGTTAGAATAGCTGCTGACTGACGCTATGCTCTTCCGACATGCGAAATCTGGCCAAGAAAAGAAAAAGTCACACCCCATTGCTCTAGGTATTATCACATGTAGCCATGAACTTTTCTTGGTCGTTTCTAACAATAGACGTATGCGACATGAAGGCTCTTTGCATCATATCCTTCTATCATAGTTTTCAGTGACCACTCAATCCTGTTAACTCAGTACATTGGATGCAGTGGCAAACATACATTAGTTGCTTATTCCGGTTAGCAACGGTGCTTTACGCATCTCTGTACAAGTATCCAGTTGCTGTAGAAACGGAGAACTCTGTCTTTAAAACTTTTTTTTTTCTCAACGAACAAACTCAGCTCCTATGCTTCATCTTTTTGTAAGAAATCGTACATATGTTTTAATATAGTAAATGTATGCAATGATAGCAATCCATCACTCGATGTATACTGCACTTATGATAGTAGGTTTTATCTATATCAACAAAATATTTAAGACCTTCCCCTCTGTCTCTATACATACAGAATTACATACAAATATAATCTACCTAATAACTAAATTATTCTTCCACAACTAACTCTTTATGAAATTATATATATTTAAATTTTAATATGCAAAATAGGAATATATTAACATATAGGTAAATTAGGCAAAATTTGGAATACATAAATACATAAATATCGTATACCCAGTACATTGCGCGTTGAAAAAAGGAGACACGCCAGAGGAAACGCAAAACGAAGAGCTTTCCAAAATGAGGAATGTAACTTTATAAAATAAAACTTTAAAACAAATATCTGGGAACAAATTATGGCATTTCAGGCGTAACAGTAATAGGCCTATACAAAATAAATATGTAAATATTAAACCCTACAATATTTCCGAAGATCAAAATCTTTTGGACCCGATATTGGTATTAACAAGGATAAGTAAGTGAAATATTTTTTACTTGATTTTGATTGAAAATCTGATTTACAGAATTACACACACACACACACACACACACACACACACACACACACATATATATATATATATATATATATATATATATAGATGTGTGTGTGTGTAGTATATTTTTACTCAGTTTCCTAATCAATGTTACGTTACTTCTTACGAATCTACAATTACGTCACTCCTTTGAACAAAAAGATGTTTTTCTTTCTTTCCAATTGTAGTTCATAACACTTAATAAATTAAGGGTAAAATATCTGACAATGTGTATCACTATTACTCTCCTAATTCATTTAAAGAACCAATTTCCGGTTGGTCGCAAACTGGAATTATTATTTTCGGCTGAGGAATCTTACCAAACTCTCAAATTTGGCCGATACACGAACCTTGTCGCAAATTGGAATTATCGCAAGGAATCAATAAAAATATATCCACAGAAAGCAATATTAGTCCAGATATCTACATTCGTGCATACTTCTATTTTGTAGTTGACCAATCATTGCAACTATTGCCTAAGAAAAACAAAAACTGCATATTGGTCGATATTCGTGATGTATTTCAATTTTTGCAATTCAAAAAGTATAGACCTCATATATATATTTCACATAATGATTGGATAAACTTCTAGTTTACGCGCATACCCACCGTTGCTAACGCACCTGCTCCGTGCAGACGCACCCCCGCGCAAGTCCACCAGTTTCATTCTATTCTGAACGTAGTGTTGTCCACGAGACCAGAAATATCTCGTCTAGATTATAATCTCGAAAACCACACGAGAAGTACCTTTCTAAATTCGAGACGGGGCAAGAAATACAATATTATCGTCTCGGTTTCGAGTCGAAAAATTTCTCGAGTCCCGAGGGCACCACCGATTCACCCAAATCTTGATCTCAAACACTGTTTTAGTGTTACATGATTCATATGTAAAGAAAATTACAAATTGATAAAATGATGGTACGAAAGCAATGACGAGCATTTATCTACGTTTAAAATATGCATCATTACACAATTTACTCCGATAAGTATGGTTTTTCGTGAACCAATCATGACCCGGAACGGTTGTGATAACTTCCAGATAATTAAAAAAAATAGGGCATAATTTTTAAACATAAATTATCGAAACGGAACAAAAAAAAATTCAAGACAAGAGCGAAAGAAGTCTTTTAGGATCGAGACGAGACGAGACCTATTAAATTTATGAGACGAGACGAGAAAACTTTACTTCTCGTCTCATGGGGAATACTGAACGCAATGGATAGCATTCTTGCTTGTAGTGACTACTTGGCAGATATTGGTGCATTTTTTGGCATTAATAATCGATTTTATGTCATATCAATCTGCAACCGAGTCATTAATTATTGGGGCATTAGCCAAAAACAGAACACTGTAGAATAGATTAGGTTATTATTTAGAAATGAAATGAAATCTTTGTATTTTACATCCCACGGATATGCTGGCTAGGCTAAAGGAGACGGTGGTTATGAGAATTAATGCAATGGTGGAATGAAGATAGTGGGAGGAACCGAGAGAACCCCGAGAAAACCCACGAACATGGTGTTTATCCACCACAAAACCCACTTGGTGCGAACTGTGATCGAACGGGGGACCACACACACAACAGAGGTGAGCACTTTACCACTGAGCCACCGCGGTCCCTGTTATTCTTTAAGATATAATAACTTACGTAAAAGAATCCTTGAAATTCCGTATTCTTAATCTGCACGAAAATAGTTTTGATGAATACTATTTCTTCTATCTGGGTTTATTTCGTCAACATTTCAAACTATTCTATGTATATCGGAAGTGATTTAACCTCTGTAGAAAATATACCATCTCCATTCCAATCTCTCTTTTGAAACCTGGAACTGGTAGAAATTTACTACTCTTTCTAGTTTTAATATTAATTTTCATAGTGCATAAACAATACAGCATATCGAAAAGCAATTCTCGGTCGTTTTCTTCTTATACATATATTAACTACTTTGCAGTTCACTATACATCACAACAGGGTAAATCCTCTTTGATCTTTGTGTAAACGTTTATCAGTTGATGCGACAAACAAACGAGTTTACACTATACAGTTCGAAACTACTTTTGTTAAGATGAACACTTCCCTCAATTGAAAGCAACATAGGCAGATTTTCTAAAACGTTCATACGTCATTAGCTCCAATATGCCTTTACAGATAGCTACTCGTATTCACGGAAATCTTTACGCAGAATCAATGAAATCATTAAGATCTATGAGGAGAGACAAAACAGACTTTGCTCTTATCTGCTGTCAATCTACATTCCATTCGTTTCTTTATTTCCGGAGACAACTCAAAGTTTGCGCATATGACCTAGCGGAGGGCAGAAAATGAATGAAACCTACCTGGTTAGCCTCCTATCTGCTGTTCTGCGTTGTTGCAAAATGTGGGGCCATATATTAAACAGCTTTTAGATGGAAGAAAATTAATTTTTAATTAGCGCCCTCTAATATTACTAAGAAAACGTAAAACGGAACACGCAATATCAATACTAACAAACATTTGGACGAATTTTGAAATGTATAAAATAAATAGTGTTCACAATATTTAGGAAAGAAATATGCCGTGTTATTATATACGGAAATCAAAACGTATTCCGGGTGTTGGACACAGCCCTAATTGGAATTGTATTAGAGGGCCTTTGTGGCTCAGTGGTAGAGCACTCACCTCTGGTGTACTGGCTTGTTGGTACGATCCCAGCTCGTGTCAAGTGAGCTTGTGGTGGTCAAACACCGTGTGCGTGGGGTTTCTCGGGGTTCTCCTGTTTCCTACCAGTCTCTTCATGTCGCCATTCATTCATTTCTGTTCATCGCTGTCTCCTTTAGCCTAGCCGGCATAACTGTGGGACATTAAATTTAATTTCATTTTGAGATTGTGTTAATACAGGATTACCGATATTTAAACGCGGACAGTCTTAATTCTCTAATTAGAAAACGACCTGTGACTTTTTTTTTTATAATTTTGGACGATGGACAGTTTCTTTTTCTTTCTTTTTTTTGCCATTTCCCTTTTTGACTTTCCACCGTTTGAAATCAATTATCTGTTACTAGAGTTTCTGTTTGTCAACTTTTCCTCTTTCATTTATGATGTTCTAATGGAAATAACCACATTAGAGCTAATAGCTCTATTCTTGTATGAAATTCAGTCTATCTTCCCTCTTTTCCCCTGCTTCGGTACAACTGCATACCCTTCCCTGTGTTTGACCTCTGGTTAAGGAAAAAAAAATGCAAGCTACAGAGTTTACTATTAAAGAACTAGGAAGGAGCTGTCCTGGCAGTCGTACATATGCTTTCTTTATTTCTAAATTTCTGGAGTTTTTGTCACAAAATAGGAGGAAATGTCTGAAATTTATATTTCCTAAATAAGTGATGGATAAAATTTTAATAGAGATGGACGGATAAAAATGCAACTTCCTATCTAACGAAGCATCGCTTTCATAGGAAAACATAATTCTTCCCCTGGTTCTTAAACAATCAGGGGAGAAAGAGTTGTTCTGATCCTCTTTGTTGGTAGATGCTTGCCAATTTAAATATGTGCTTCATGTGTTCACTATCTCTCAGCATGTTACAGCAAAGAGAGTAAGGGAAAGTGGTATATGTATCTTTAGAACTTTGCTTTGTAAAAAATGACTGTAAATGCCTAACTTTGAGTTAATAAACTTCACAGAAATCCTAACATTTGTTGCAATCTATCAATCTGTGTGACAAGATCTTTGTTTTTTCAAAAAAAAAAAAAAAAATGCAGAAAGGCGTGTCTGTGGTGTTCACATATTGGTGTAGCAAAATCTCGGAGGTAGCTGCTGTCAATTTTGCGTATTTGTATGAATTTTATGAACTCAAAGGGAAAAGAGTAGTTTCTGCTTCAGTCCCCAGTAATTTGTGATATGTAAGTTTGTCATATAACTTGTAACATCTGGGAGATATATGTCAAATATAACAGTCACTGTTGCATTAAGAATCAATTTTCGAACCTTGTTTACAAGAACACAATTTTCTTATATCTTTGCTACCCCGTGAAGAAGAAAGACGGAAAGAAAAATGACTCAGCATCCTAAGGAAGAGCAAATATTCTATGGAGCTAAACCAAAAATCTTTACTATTTGTGCAATAATTTCAATAAGCTATACATCTTGTCAAGACATGACAGCAATAAGATCTGAGTGTCACACCATAAAAAGATCTTTATTCTTGTTACCAAGACGACGTCAAGTTAACGCGTAGCAGACATCTAAACATGATTTTTATCAATACTAGATTCATTTTGCCGTCAATATATCAGTTATTCTCTTCTCATGTGGTCCATAGTTTTATAATACACCCTTCATTCCTTATTGTTCCCAATGAGGACTTACTTTTAGTGATTTGGTGGACATTTTAGATAACCCGCATTCTATCGTACAAATAAATTTCCCCACAACATCGATGCAGCCTTCCAAGATTATAAAACGTAAATACATTTGGTGAGGTTGCTTTATGCGGGTTTTATGAACATCAGTGTGGCCTCCTCAATCCTTTACTTTATCATTCAGACATAACCACGATCACCAGTAAGTAGAGCGCGCACTTCGTTGTCCATCATTGTTGATCTACGTACGTTAATAAAATGAATGAAAAATGGTCTGCTATACCTCTGAATGAGATTAGCTATGCCCAAGTCTATACAAATACAATCTATACTAGCGGCTGAAATAGTTCAATGTCTTGTTAACGCATATTTTAGCAATCTTAGAACTAGGTGAGAATTCAGACCATGATCTACAGCACTTACCTATACTCAAAACGGAGGTTTTAGACCGGTTAGCTGAGAGGTAAGAAACCAGTTTCTACCTTAATAAAGATCTAGCTAGTAGAATAGGTAGAGCTAGAAACTCAGTTCGTGTGGAATAGATAAAGTATAAACATTATTCAACAATCAAGTTTCGATAGTATGCAGGATATAGGTGACTAGTCAAGCATGAGGTCGTGTAAGAGGAAGAATTGCAAGGATTTCTTTCCACAATACTTGTCAGGTTTAAGTGTCGCTACATTTATTCTAAAAACCAGCATGTACATGTTACGACTTGTCTCAAAACCAAACAAAGACACCGGTTTAGGAGCGACTGGACTCGATCTATGGACAATAGAGCCTCTTCTTCCTTGAGTAAGGGCTCCTTGCTGAGCTTCACTTCCTGACGGTAGTGTTTTCCATTAATCCAAGCTAGGATTCCCGGGGTTTTTCTGATCCTCGAACGGCTGGCTTCACGTTGGTTTCCTATCACGGAAGTTATTTAGCTCTCATCCAGAACCATAAGCAGCGGCAGGAGATTTTTACCGATAACGTTAAACCATCGACCAGAGACGAATAACAGCCGCATGGAAAATAATCAACTGATGAAAGACAATCCAAAGGCACGTCTTGGCCTTTGTGATTTGTCTACTTGAGGGTTAATTATGTGTATGTCAAGACGGCGTGACGTAGATCGCTCCTCCAAAATGATATTCTTTCTAGCAATGACGAAGTATTGGGTCATGCTGAGAGTGGGGAAGATTTGAAGTGGGGTTAAGAAAATGATGACTTATAGAAAAAGAATTGTTGTGATTTTGAAGATACGTGAGTATGAAAATTTCTGCAGAATTGACTATATTTCAGTTACGTTAAGTCAGCTTATGTAATGGAAAATTTCCAGCTAAATGAAATGCCTTATGCAACTGGAGAGACTTTAAAGTTTCCTTCTTCCTTGTATAGGTTGATGTCTTATTCAATTATTCGATAGCCGATGCCAGTCGGTTGCTTTACAAGATATACACTGGGCAGCTCCTTTATGTTTATACAACCTCCAAACTTTCAAACTTTTAGATAGTAATACTAATAGTACGACGCAAATATCTACAGGGAGACATTATTTAACGGACTATGTAATCATCCATGTTAACGGTGTTGCCATCTAAACATAAAATATAGTTTTAAATGACACTATGTGAGATTATTATATTTCTAATATACATATTAAATGAACGTTTACAGTATCACATTTACTGTTTAATATTACGTACAAACCAAGAACGCTATAGACTTACAAATCCAAATTTTAGAGCCCTCTAAGACAGTAATAAGCCAGTTATACGGCCACGGCAATGCATATTGAAATCAATAATTACAATAAAAATGGGTAGTTGAACCTGCAACGCCCAGGTGCACCGGCTTCCCTGCCTCCTTGGCTGTCCCCAGACATGGTGAATTGTAAGATATGTCAGATAATATAAAACTATAATTTTAAGTAGACATAAAAGTTACTTCTCCAAAAATTCCTCTGTTCTTCATCTTGCCCTACCAATATAATTAAAGCTGACGTCTTAATGATCCAAAGTACATTAGTGTGAATTACTATCATGATATGGTGTATTTCAAATACATAGGTATGTTGTTATATGGGATTGAAAGCTTCTTTTCTTCGAAAGGTTTTATTTCATAAAAGTGCTTAGCTAAGTGTCATATCTAATCATATAGAAGACTTTGAATGAACGCAAAGATAATTATGCCGTTTACTGTAATTTGATATGTCAAGCTGTTTTGGAGATACGATAAACATAGGCATAGTTTGCAACATCGCTTAAAGGTATGTAACAGTAAGAACTTACTGTAATTATAACTACCAAAAACTACTACTGGAATGTTACAGAAGCAAGGGGAGCCGACATACATTGTAAAAGATTTCCCCAAATAAACAATTTTAAACACACTTTGTATCTATATCTACGTTTGTCATATTATCGGAACGATTTAAGACATCAAATTACTGTCAACTTTATTATGATCTTTACGTTCTTTTTGAAAGCTATCCACATGATTAGCCATGATAATTATGTAACCATTTCTTCAGAAGAAAACGGATAGGAAATGTTCAAATTTCAAATTTCGTGTAAATTTGTTCCTATTCATTCGAAATAAGTCATACTATGATCAAAGCATTGAGGACTAAAGTACATTAGAAGTACATTACACTGTCCGTATCACCCGCATTATTGCTATTACCAGAGGCTTCTAAAGTTTGGATGCTTGTTATACTGTAGCGTGCTTAGTTTGCTACACTGGATAGTAAATGTGATATTGTAAGCTTTCATTTAATATGCTATAATCTGACGTAGTAAGGATTAAAATATATACCAATATATTAGGTTGGCAGAACTGTTAGATTGATGGTATTATGGAGTATTTTAAATCAGGTATCTTGTCGATGTTTGCATTGTGAAATAATTTAGCGTTTTTATCAATTAGTTTACAAGTTACAAGGGCATATAAGGCAAATGATCTACCCAGTATAGTAAAGCAATTTATACTTACACATTACAAACTTTCAATAATTTGTATCTATTAGATTAAATGCTACAAGCTTTCAGGAAGAAATGACAATCCTTTACATATCTTGTGCTGAAATAATAACGATAACAGAGATAGCCATTTGTAGGAGATCTCGAAAGAAGCAGAAAATTTATAATAAACACCAAGCGCGAAATGCATCCTTCCAAAACGGTGGATAATAAATTTTAAAGCTCGACAGTTCGAGAACTATAATACCTACTGTATTCAGATGAAGAAATTGCCAAGGAACTAGTATACGCTTTATTTAAATATACTTGTTTCGGAATAATGTAGTAAACGCGCAATGAATGGTATTCAAGAACTTGGGGTTTGGGGAGACACTCTCAATCACTAATTATTCATATATGACAATGTATATGCAAATGACATTTAAAATCATTTCATTATTCTGTTAGCACCCACAAGTGACGAACATCACTTTTCCCTTTGATTTTACAAACAATATTATTTTCAAGAGCTATCCAACTACACACAATATACTCTCACTTAAAACGACTTTTGCCATAATAAAGTGGAATAAAATTTCGATATTAATATATAATTTAGTAACTGCTATTAGGATATATTTAGGGGGTAGGGTGGCTCGGTGGTAGACCACCTACCTCAGATGGAGGGTACCTGGTTCGATCCCTGGTCAAGTAAGTTTATATTACACAACATCGTCTCGTTTCCTCTGGCTCCTTCCATTTCCTCCTATATTCTCATTCCCCCAGTTCTTCCATTATTATTCACTTACCTTACAAGAGAAGGTCACGAACTGTCTCTGCTGAGATCCGAACGAGACCATTGTGCTTGCATTTGATATGTTATAACCAGACGAATTCCAAGGTTATACGTGCAACCGGGTGGGATATCGTGAGTTTAGAACATATTTTGTAATGTAAAAGCTATTAGCTAGCAGAATAGTTGGAACCGGGTCATTTGTTGAGTAGATGAAATACTCGACGAACACGTATCCCATCGTTTTAAGGGCACATTTTTTGGGGTAAAAAATTTCGCCCCAAGGAAGACCCGCAGGGCCCACACGGGGTCCAACTCAGAAGTTTTAAATGGTAATGGGGTTAAATACCACATCATTTGAAAGCTGTTTAAAATGAAAGAAGATGGAGTAAGTCTCGATTCTGTACGACAAGCCTATGCAAAATGGGTGGCGGGTCAAAATGTAAACAGAAACTTAATTGAAAAGTTTATGACTACTCTGTAAATCGGAAATGGCAAGGCAAATGTGAAAACAGAAAAGCACGTGTGTAATTATTTTCAAAGTATAACGATTTAAAGTAAAAATAAAAAAAAAGTCTTGTGCCAGGGCAGCTGCAGGGGGCCAGGATTGCGTTCAACACAAAGTTTTCAAGTGGCAAGGGAGATTAAAGTAGCAAATCGTTTGAAAGCTGTTGTTAAATGAAAGAAAACGGAACAAATCTCGACTTTCTACAGTAACCCTGAGCAAAATGATAGAGGGTCAAAATGTAAACGCAAGCTTAATTGAAAATTCTATGGCCAACTTAAATCCAAGATGGCTGCCTAAAAGCTATGTAGAAAGTATAGGCACTCCAAACTGCTGAAACTAGGAAATCCAAATTTGTCATGAATATTGATCAGTAAGGGTAGGTGAAGGAAGATACGCGACGTCTTGAATTCAAAATGCTGCGCTATGTATGACACGCATGTCTAGCTCAAACAACTGGAGCTGGAGAAGCGAAATGTGGTATTTACCTTTATTGTCAATATTAGATATCCACAAAAAGTCTAAGTCATATCACCTGTATCAAAGATGTATAGGAGTGGTCATAGATTTTTCAATTAAGTTTTTGTTTACATTTTGACCTGCCACCATTTTGCATAGGGTTGTCGTAGAGAGTCGAAACCTACTCCATCGTCTTTCATTTTACAACTCCTTTCAAATGATATGCTGCCTAACCTTCCTTGCACTGAGCTGGACCCCGCCTAGAGCCCTGCGGAGGACTCTTGGGCAAACTCTTCTTACCCCAAAAAGTGTGCCCTAATAACGATGGGATACGTGTTCGTCGAATTTCCTTCTACCCAACAAATGGCCCGGCTCAAACTGTTCTCTAGCTAATATCTTTTACATTACAAAATATGTTTTAACTTGCGATATCCCGCCCGGTGGCACGTATAACTTTGGAATTCGAATAGCTGCAGCATATCAAATGCAAACACAATGCTCTCGTTTGGATCTCAGCGGAGCCAGTTCGTGACCTTTCCTTCGTTAGTCATCCGATTTCCGCTAGCCTAAAATGCGTAATAGTGGGACATAAAACTGAAATATTTTATATTCTAAGGATGACGTTAAGCTGAAAAAATTGATATTTTAAGAAAGTATTTACTAATGTGGTTTTGTTTAAATATACAAATTACCAAAATACGTTTTATTATTCGACAATTCGACAATTAGTTCTCTTTAAAAAATATGTAGTTGTTTAGTAAGGTCTAACGAGCAATCAAGTTGATAATTAGATCACATTAAATATTTCAAAATTTATTTGCTAAGACATTGTACAAAAGTAACGTACATGGAATTGGACTTTCTACCAAGGTATTTTTATTGTTAATAGTACCGTTATATACAAATATAACATAAGTATGCTACAATTGTTGTCCGGAAATCGTCATAATGGTCTCTAATGGTTTGTTGGTTAATGGGGTTCCCAACATCCAGGTATGTAAATGGAAACAAACCTACGAGCGCAAGCAATGTAAGAACTTGCGGACAACAGTTCCCAGTATCCACACAAGCAAAGGAAATATGGTTATGTAGTCATAGAGCCCAGGCAAACTAGGTGAGAAAAGAATCTCAGAGTTAGGCAAGTTAAAAGAGAAATGTAGGTGTGATCTTCCAATGACTGATTACTTATGTACTAGAGCAGCCACTTTTAAAGCCAGTTCTTGATATTCTTGGTCATCCTCTTGCAGGGGTAGTGTAGGGCTCCTCATCGTGTCATACTGATGACTGTAATACTCGTCGTTTACTTACTATTGTAATAGGAGAGAAGCACGTGGCTTTATTGGCAAAATGAAAATGAAATGAATGAAATGAAATCTCAGTTTTACGTCCCACGCTTCTGCCGATTAGGCTAAAGGAGGCGATGATGATGAGTAATGAAGGAAATGGTGGAATGAAGAAGAGAGAGGAAACGGGAGAACCCCGAGAAAACCCACGCACACGGTGTTTGTCCACCACAAAGTTCACTTGGCGTATTGGCAAAATGAGGCACGTGTTAGATATAACAGTATAGAGAAACAACTTCGTTTAATTGACTGTAGTGCCGGTGGTGTTTCCGGTCGGGAAACATGTCATAAGTGGAACACACTGCAAGGGATCCTAGCTTCGATTTCTGGTATGAAAGCACAGGAAACTTAATTTCACAGCCATTCTCTTTCATTAATCATCCGTCTTCTTTAGACTGGAAAGCTTACCTGTGGTAGGCCTAAAGCGTATCTCTACACTAACAAATATCACTTAAGGAAATACTAACGTAAGAGAAATATCATGTGCATGGACTTTCCTGGAGTTCTTACATTCGCTCACATATTCTCTTTGCAACATCTTTTCCACAACTTTTCATTTACTTTTATTAATCATTCGTTAGCCTAAATGGCATAATTGTGAGATGTTAAATTCGATATTTATTTTCATTTTTACATGTGCTCGTCCATAGCTGTAATTGAGTTGACCGATTTCCAGTATCATCTCTGTATTATTGGAATCTTTCTTTCACCAACGTTGTCACTTAGTGAAAGAGTGTTCAAGGTTGCAGCATATTTGCAATGTCTGTTATTTTATCAAAAGAATTACAACAAAAGAAGAATTGAAAATGTCATCCCTATTTCGTCAACATTATCTCTGCTATAGAACTGCTTAAGGTAATTATTTTCAACTGTGTTGGAAATTTCAGCCAAAGTTCTTATGTTTAGCAAGTGGTTCGTAAATTTCGGATCATATTCTGTAATCAAGTTAACAGTTAACCGGCACAAACAACGGAAACACAGAACAGATTTAACAAAAATGATTTATGCCACTTTTACACGTTGTACATTTATTTCTAATTTAGAGATACAAAAATTGTCCAAGACCAGCATGACGTCGTTCGAGCCCATTATAATTAGTTATCTGTTTTTGTTTTCTTTTTCTGAAATGGTTAAAGAAAAAAATTCATATTCTGGAACAAAGTTGAACAAATTCAGCACAAGCAATTGGACACGGCTATTCTACTTTTGTATATTTATCTCTGAATTAAAGGTTGTGGAAAAGGAACAGAGACGACGACGTTCTAGCCGCTCCCCTACATTTACTTGTCAATTTTATTGGAAAGGAGAGCAGAACACATAACAAATTGAGCGCAAATTAATTAATGTGGTTTCTTTGGAAGGGAGCACTATGGATCACATCAGCAATAAGTAAATTTTACTCTTATTTTCTCTCTTTCGTTTCTTTTGATCTACAATTGAATACTGAGTTTCATAAAATTTCGGGCCTCTGTTTCAGATATATTGAAGTATATATTTCTGATCGGAACAAGACACATACACACATGGCTTACTATTTTGCAGAACAGCAGCGTACTATCATTTTTGTAGAATACCTAGCTTATGTTTGTTAGTTTCCCAAGATAAACCGAAGTATGTAGACAGTTTGGATTACATTCTTTGTGTAGAACATATTCATAACTACATGGCTGTATTGATCAGAAATGCAATTTTAAAAGAAACGTTCACTAATTTTATTTGGAATACTTGCTCTTCAGGTAACTTACAAGAAAGATTTCATGAGTTAAAATGTTTTCCATGTATTATTCGCTTCCCATTAAATTGCATGAATAAACATTTCCTTTGGCTAAATTCAGTTTCCTTTTTACCTTACTTACATAAATTATATCCGAGACATGTTTTTTGAAGGTTTCTTCCTGGATATGAATAACATTTCTCAGCATATATTTTGTATGACCTCCGGCAGTAATTAGTAAATTAACGAACTTCTTGTCGTTTCCTTTGGTACTGCTCTTTTCTTATAGTTAAATTATTTAGTATTACATTTTGTAGCGTAATGCATTCAGGAGTAAGTCCCATGGGTATTCCTTTGTGAAGCTAAATTTTACTTTCACTTTACGTTTCTAAATTTTGTTTGCACAAAAGCTATTGATAGAACTTTTCAAATTACAATCACGTAACATTGATCCAATATGTGCACATTAAACAGAAATTTCCTTATTTTCTATAAATAAAAATATAAATACAAGTTGCCAGTTAAGATGTTTACATACATATCTAATTTTGAAGCGATACTCTTTATATAATTCTTGTACTGTACACTGAAGTTACATACCTTTCACCATATGTCAATAACAGTAATTTCTAATCCTCCAAGGAATCTCACTTCATTTTCATTTTTTCTTTCACATGTTTTTTTTAAATTAATATCTTTTACGAAAAATATTATAACACATTGTGTTTTTAAATTTAAAGCAGGATTTTTCCCACCGTCCCTGATTGATCCTAGCCATTTAACATTATGTCATAATGGAGAAACTTGTTTAAGTGTAACTATTATTAGGACATAAACATTTAAAGTTTCTTCAAATATGGGGTCATTTCTGTCCATTCCCATGACTGATTTCAAGATGAAGTAAAGGACCAAATTGGCAAGTCTGAAAGAAGTGACACGTACCATGTTTCATCATAATCGAGTAACTTTAAGACAATTATAGGTAACAAGTGATTTTGCAAAATTGGTCACATTTATCAATTTCATTTCCCTCTTAATTCAACCCGAAAACTAGAGACTAACTCCGAGGACTTAAGAAAAATGCACGCTAGTTTCATAAAAATCTTATAAAAGGAAAAGAATGAAACTAATTGTAAAATATATTTTCTTTATAATTGTGAGATACATTCACTCTCTCACTTTTGGACAATTAGAACTGCAACAAAGAAATGAAATATCCTCTTTCCCTTGACCGATATTGACTTGCAACAATAGATTCCAATGTGAAAGCTCGAAGAAAGGCAACCACATGTCAAGTACAATGAAAAGATGATAATTTCTCGTAAACCAGAGTGAAACCTACATTCATTTTCTTCTTAGCGGTATTTCGGGACAGGATGAATTCGGGACAGGACTGTGGTTGTATATACTAATTTCAAATTCAACGATACCAACAAATCTTTAATCTCGAACAATACATACGCCAACATCTGCTAACAAACCTCTTAAAGGTAGAGATAGTTCTCGTTAAATTTTCCGTAATTTTCAATATCAAGCAGTAGGAATTGTTGCGAAGTGAGAAGGATAGTGTGTGGCATGTTCAATGGAACGAAAATGATTTACAAGAAAGTTTAATGAAAATCCGGCAATTTGTAGAAAAAGTTATACCTACCACTATTTCATTTGCAAAGTGAGGTGATTCTGTTTCCCATCTCTCAACCGACTAATCTCAACGTCTGAGAAAAGCATTATATCTTAAATCTTAAAGAAACAATACGGGAGTATATAAAGCGGATATATTTTATAAAATGTTTCATGGAATATTGTATATTTTGACTTCAGATAGCTGTATCCCCTCATTCATGCTAGTTCGTTCAAGTTCAAGAAGTGTTCTGGAAATTGAAAGAAAATGTGTCATATTTGATTTTAAAAAAGTATGTATCCTTGTTTCCTATGAATATTACATAAAAATATGATGCTTTATAAGATAAATATGATTTAGAGGATATTCATAGTGGCCCAAAAGTAGGTATACATCCCTGCATTGATCAAGTATAACGGCCTAGTTTATGGGTTTGTTTGCTTCTGTTATTTCGAACTTAAGTAAAAGACATTAAAAACAAATACTAAAGGAACTAGGTCTACCTATTTGATAACAATAAGAAATGATGTGAAATACAATGAACTGATCAGTGCGGGTCTGTATTCCTACTTTTGAGCCACCCTGTACATCCTTGACACTTCTAAAAATGACGAAGTCCCTTCGTTTATCATATAAATGTTGAGTCCAACTCTTAAGAGTCAACTTTTCTTTTACAACATTTTAGAATCTTCATCGTGTAATGTATTACTTACGTTTGCGATATGTTCATTGATCATTGTTTAAAAGAAATTGAAATACGAGAGCAATTGATTGTAACTATGCGGCATATTATACTGAACTCCATTACATAAGTATTCGTGGAAAATTATTTTCATATCACATTATTTATATAATGATGCTCCAAAGTTGGGGTTGAATGTACCCTGTTTTACACTCTTATACTTTATTGGTTTCGACCTGAAGCAATTGAGATAATCGGAGCTCAAGAAAATAATGCCCACATAACATTATATCAAATTTGAATAATTTCTAAGAAACTTTCGTGAAAATTTTATTACTTCGAAATAAGATGTGCTTAATATTTCATTCTTTTCTTTTAATGAAGATCGGGTAAATTCGTCTCTGCTTTCTGATTATTTTTAACTCCAAACTTTACTAATTAGTTTTAAGTTTCAAACTAAAACAAACCATGCTTCATTAAAACTACGGAAGTTCTCTTAAGTTATTATATAATATATGTTTACATAACGCAAACGTAGACGTCTATAAATTGAAGTAAGTTCATCTTCTCATCATTAATCAGTTATTACTTCAACTAGTAGTTAATGACGCAGCCCCTACATCCCATCACAGTAAAATAGAAAATATTTCAAAAGGGATGGTGAAAACTTTGTATATGAGAAAACTTTGAAATTTAAGGAGAATTTACTACTTCCATACTTTTTCACAAATATGATTGCAATCCGATACAATAGTAAAGATTAGAAGCCTGAAAAAATATAAATACCAACTTACGTTAAAATCTTATAATTTTACCAAAGTTACATTAAACTTTAAAAATGTATTATGTCAATGCATACTCTAAACATGAGGTCGTTACTTGCCTTTTACACCCTCATCCTTAACAAATATGAACCGAAAGTAATAGGCGTAATTTCGAATATTTGATGAGTCCAAATAATAACTTTTATTAAAGCCAATTACATTGTACGACAATAATCGTCGGAGAGCATTCAATTAGAGAGACAGAATTGAACAATAGGAGCTCGCTTTGACAAATCGTTTGCTTTGTAGTAGCATGTTTAATGAGCATAGAGTTGTAATTAAAATAACGATTTTTGATTGGACTAGTTGTAAAATTGAAGTGTACGAGAACTTCATTTATGTTTTATATCGTTATCCATTCTGATGATTATGTTTTCAATAAATCCGAATCAGACATTATTTACACCCTTCTATTATTTATGTTTCTCAAACTATCAGAAGATTTTGTGTACGTACATCTCGATTTTTATATTCATCATCAGAGAAAAAAGAACTATTAATGGAATGCAGAAAGTTGTATGTTGTGGAAAGTCACTAAATTCTTATCAAACAGTGAGCACTTTTTTGTTTCCTGTCTTCAAACGGAATACATTTTGATGAGATCATTTGCACGTTATAATGTTGGAATGTGAAGAAGAGGGCTCAGCATATTTTCTGCGATAGTATAGGGACCATTTATTGATATTGTACATATTTTATTATGTTATGTACTTAAGAAAATAAAATGTATTTTTTCACGTCGATTCTGTTGTATTTCATCTGCTATCATGAACAGAAGTTCATTTTCAATTTGTACATAATGTTCATTGGTTTGATGAATATAAATATTACAAACACATTCATCGTTTTCAAGAATGTCTTTAAACTGTTTTACATGCAGTTATGTTCTCTAAACTGCATGTATTGTATTGTATCTGAACTTGTGATACGTTTGTAGTACCTTGTCTCCCCTGTGTGATGAACTGATAAGAGACTTAGTTGATATTTGGTAGGATGTTTTTTGTTGTCAACGGAGTTTCTTTGCTAGTAACGGTTTCTTTCTTCCTTTCCAGTGGTCACTTTTGATATTCACATTTCCCATAACTGATGGTGTGTACGAAGGTGCTGTCTGCTTGTGCTTTTTCAGTGCTTTAATAACTATTTAATGAAGAATTATGAAGTAATGACTTTATCATCCGATAATTACGCTATAATTTTCTTTGAGACGTGTATAATTACGATTTGATAGTTACTCGAAAGATATTTTATCATATAAATTATCTTAGAGAGATGTAATAAATATTTCTGACTGAAATTTCTTTCTATAGTTTTGGTTAACGCGTAAACGAATATATGTTTGCTAGTTGTTTGCGTACTTATCCCAATACTTTACCTGCGATTTATTTTACTTATTTAAGCACTCGTATTCTGGTGGTTAGAGTGTTACACTGATGTCCGCTTGGTTTCAGGTTCAACTCGCTTCCGATACACCCAATTTTTGGCGTCTACTAAGTGTCCTGGTAAGTAACTTGAATAAAAGACGTGAAGACCACTTGCTCCAGAAAGCTCCTGAGAGAGGGCAGCGCAAGGTGCTGACTTCTTGTTCCTCGATAAATTGGACGTAGCTTTACTGGTCACTTAACAGATGGTGTTGGAGCTGCTAAGGTGCACTAAGTGCTGTTACGCTAAGGGATATCTATATAGATTATTTTGGTGCAATTTCTAACATTGCTTCAACTTGAACATGTTCCTGATTGTGGACAACTTTTTGGTGAACATTGTCCTTTGTATCTTTTTGTTGTTTTCTATGGATGTGTTTGATTTTAATATACTGAAGATAACTTAATTTGTCGTTTTTGATTTCTGATCGTAGCTATACAGTGACTAACAATTGCGAGTAACACATACATGTATGTTAACTGGTTGATATTCAGAATAATTTATTGCCACATCTGTATTCGTAGTATTTTTTTAAAATCATAAAATTCATGCGTGATAACAATTAGAAGAAGCTATAGCTCTTTCTATGATCCTTGACAGAAGTTCATCTACTCTTACCCGGAGTATTATTTTAAAACTTACACCAAAATAGAACAACCACATATTGAAACACGAAACTCTCTTGTACTGCTTTATTTGTAATTTTCCAGGGAAATTACTTTCTCAATATGCTACATAACTAACTTCACATGTCTGTAACTACAATTACTAATCTGAATCGTTTCGTTGTTTTGTGAATAAAATGTAGGGCCGAACTCTAATCCAAAATCTCATGCTCATAAACTTCACATAACTTCTTTAGAAATCGAGAAAGGAAAATTTTCAGTGTTAACACATTTTTTTTTTAAATAAGTCCTATCTGAGTTCTAAACTGTTGTGAAAAATGGGTAGCAATTACAATCAATAACTATCCAACTGCCAGCAACTTTCCCCGATATACCTATAGAAAGAAGAAGAAGAAGATGAAAACCGATAATATTTATCAGAGTGGTAGTTTCATAATTCTCAACATTTTATCAACATCACACATAATGTTAAGGTTCCTTTGGAATATTTCATTTTCGTTCTCGATTAAAAACTGTTCTCTCATTGCTCGGAAGCATCTTAATATCGTTGCATCTTTCTTCTCCAACTCATTTTCGTCTATCTTATTCCGATCCTGTGTTCACTTATCAACAAACTTAGTAACACAAACATAATACAGTATATGCTATCTGAAGTAATTCTATTATTTAGTTTACTCTATATTCTGCTTGTCAAAATCAGCCTGCTAAAAGTATAATATTTTTCAAACTCGTTGGTTATCCACTCTTTAAGCATGATTTATCTTCCATCTTCACATACAAATTTTACTATTCTAGGATAATTCATTCCTCCTTTTTCTTCTTTACATTTATACCCAACAAGTCATTCTTATCCATTTGAACACTCTTTTCTACTTATTGTCTTCTGTTATTTTATCAGGCTCATGATTGTTGCACTCACTCGTACGTTTTAAGCTGCATACATGTTGATACAATATGATTTCTTTTCTTTTTAATAAATTCTTTGAATTGTCTCACTTTATATTCGTAACCTACTATGAATTGGTCTGCATCAATGTAAGAAATTTCATTTCATATGCATATATGATACCAACATCTATCTGCTAATCATTTGCTCAGTTCAGTCGGTTTGTGATCTATTTCGCGGAAATTAGATGTAACTTGTCACACCAATATCGCATCAAGACGCTCTTGCGAGATGTCAAACACTGGCAACAAACATTACAAATATACATTAAAAAATTATTAGCTTTTGCACAGCGACACTTTTACCATACCCTTGGCATAAATCAGAGGTTTGATGACGGTATTTGTAGCAGCTATAGTATGTATTTGCTCTATGCTTTTTTTTATTCATATTATTTGACATGCTGCTAATCGTACTATAGGATAGCCAGTAAAGAGAAGGTATCTGACAGCTCGCAATGACGTTTCCACTCCTCACCTGACAAGGATGTTTCGGTGCATCTGTAGTGGTAATTTAATTAATGGTGTAAGACAGAGTGACCGTGGTTGGTAACACTAGTACCAAAGTAGGGTCTGCATTGTCCCACCGCATGTGGTCAGAAACGTCAGAGACCATCTCTTGTTGGTCATGCTATGGCGCACTGTTTCACTCACGAAAACTCCTCTCATGAAATTCCTAGATATTCGTGTCTTCTTGCTTTCTTTCTTTTTTTTTAAAAAAAAATCAATGCTAGATAAATATTTCATGCTTTGTGGGTGATGTTCCAGCATTTTATGGATTACATAAATCTGGCTTAAAATCATGTACCTAGTATAGAAAAGTAAACTAAATATTCATAAGCTTTTGGCTTGGTAATTTGTTCTTTGAGTTTACTGAACTGGTTGCCGTGGAATAGAGTTAGACCAGCAGAGCTCCTTTGTGGCTAAGTGGTTAGCGTACGCAGCTTTGCAGTCGGAGACCCGGGTTCGATTCCCAGTGGGAGCTCATGTGGTTTGGATTCCACGTTAGTCAGTAGATTTCCTCTCATATAGCTTCGCTGCTGAAAGGAACGTTGAACTCAAAATCAATCAACAACAGTTGCACAAGTATTAACGTTAGCTACCACTATGTTCACTCGATTAACTCTCTTCCCTAATTGTTGCTCTATTTGAGGATCAGAAAAAAAAACTTTCTTTCTACTAAGTTAATATTAAATAAATTACACTGTATAAACTAATATGTAATGCTATATATATATTTCTAATTATACAGATATGTTGATATCAGTTTCACAGTGTTAAAATGCAAGGAACTTTTGTCGTCTGTTCATCGAATATTTAACTCAATTCTATAGTTTCTTCGAAATTGCATTTACAATTGTGTTACTGTAACTTGTTACAGTTCTAATGCTGCGACACAAAGAATACGTTGTTAATACGCAAGACACTAAATTTCGTTCTACTCCTATGAAACTTATATTCTCGTATGCAAGTTTTCTACAGACTATTGCATACGTAGCAACTGCAGACGCATTGTAAAACCGAAAATAAAAATGCTTTTAAAATTAAGCAGAAAATTACAGACTAAATTGTATTTTCAACAGCGTACTGACCTCATATTTAGCAATGTCTTGAAGAAAGAAGAAGTTATGTAACTCAGAAGTTAAAATAATGTATACAAGAAAAACAATGACCAGATTTTCTTGTTCTTGTTCCGTTTTTTCTTTGAGTTATAGTTAGAAAACCAGTTTTTTTATTTTAGCATTTAGTGATAGCTTAAAGGAGTCAGGAAACTGGTCTCAGAAATGAACGATAAGTGGTAATATATGGTATACTGCTAAGAACCGTATTTACGGAGATAATAATGATTTTTTAAATTCACAGATCAGCATATATATTTTGTATTTCAGTAATATTGTTAATATTAAAAATTCATCAGATTCATACTGAAAATATACTGCTCGATGACACTGGTCTTTAATAATCTAGTATACAACACTTACTTTTCCTACCTTAGTAAAACATCATTCAAAATCTAAACCACAGTTTAACATACGAGCACCCGACATTGCAAAAGACATTCTATTTTATTTATCAAATCTCTTCTTGAAGTTGATGACAATGTGTCAATGTGGATACAATACGCACTTTTGGTGTTGAAGACTACATTCGATTCCCGGCTTAAACACATCGAGTTTAGACCCCACGTTAAGTTGTAGGTTCACGTTTCATATAGTCTCACTACTGAAAGTGACGCTAAGCTCAAATCTAACAATCATCCTTCTTGAAGTTCAGTTAAGGGAAAAACAAACTATTCACAAACGACTACAGTCCACAAATATAACTCCATATGACAATTGTTGTGTTTCAGAAATTTGTTTTTTCGTCAAAAGCTAAAAGACAAAAGGAACAAAAATCACTGTTGTCTATAAGTAGTTGTTCTCTAAGATCCTCTGATCCAGCGTGCGGTTGGAAGTATGTTTTGCGTTTCACTTGCTGTTCGTACTGGTTGGTAAGATATATCACAGCCAATTCGAAGATCAAAGACAACAGAAAGAAGAATGTCCTTGCAAATAGAGCACTGAGTATACAAAACACAATTGTGGCTATGTATAATTAGAAACAACTTGCTGTTGACTGTAGCTTGTTATTGAACAGAAGTTAATTTGTTCAGTAACAGTGTTCTACAAAAAATAATTCTGTCTTTTACACTTTCCGAGCGTTCTACTCTCTTTTCTACCACTACCATTCACATGGCAATGGAATTACTTTGTGTATTTCTTTAGAACATTTCGTTCCGATAGAATGCTGCATTGACACACTTTTGTTTGCTTTTGTTGAAAACAACGATAATACCCAAAAAAACTGTATTGTTTGTGTCACTTGAACAGCAATAAAGAGCATGCTTTTCTCTTTCTGGTAACTCATCACAGAAGTTGTAAGATTAACTTAGTTTTACTGTGCACTTATTAGTTTCAAATTGTAACTGTAAGTTAACACACCAAAAGTAAATATTACCCTAAGGACGAGAGTTCGGAGAATCACATATTGTCCTTCCAAGTTTCATATATTGTCAGCATCACAAAGCATCAGCATCAGAAGACTAACTGAATAGAAACCATGATTCGCGCATAAGAGAGAAACTAAATCTATAATGGAGCCAACAAGGGTTGTTACATTTAAATAACAAATATCCCTTGGAACTAAATGGAAAAACTCAAAACTGAACTGTGTATTGTAGAAAGACATTATTTTGCTCTTGCACCTCTCTAACAATGGAGTTACCAGCATGCCATTATTATGAGTTGCTTTCCTCTTATAACAAGAACAGTGTTTTCCATCCTTCAAGGTTATGTTCCATTATTCATATATCTCAACATTTGGTGCACTGTTTCTGAGGAAACTCCTCAGAACAAAGAATCATTCCACGAGCTTCAATATATAATAGAAATAATTACATAAATAAGGGAAAGAAGTCTCAGATGTCTGAAAACTCTGTCTTAACGTAAAAATATGTAAATTGGCCTCAAATTTAAATAGACTACTGAGCGTTTTCTTTATGCTCGACTGTTTAAACGTCAAAAATCTATTCGAAATTTGTTAAAGAGCCTTTCAAATATCGATAAAAGCTTGATAAACCGCACTCTCTCTATCAGGACAGAAGTTGGAAAGGAAAGGAAAGAAGCATTGTATGATTAAGTTCAGGAAATACTGCTTAATGTCTATGCCCATAATTATTAATTCAGACCGTTTCCAGATTGGGAATATTCCCCTTTAGCATGCAAACATCCAAATTCTAAAATAAATCAAAGAACAATAAATATTTTACGGATAATCGTTGCCATTACTTCACATTCCTATCACATATTCTAACGAGTTACAAATCACAATAATTAGTAATTCGTGTTCTATTTTGCGTTATTGACCTAGTTCGAAAAAAAAGTATTTTTCTTCAAATCATATGTTGTTTTGACACCAACAAACCGGTAAACAAAAGTATGGAAAGAAAGTAATTAGTTAAATTAAAGTGTTTTAAACTCTTACTCATTAGCAAACGATAAAAATTCCACAGTTTCCCTCATTTTGTACGCTGTTTCTCTTTTTGGTACAAATTTCACTTAATTATAGTGCTGCATACTTAATGAATACAGAATATCGTCTCGCATACTTTTATCAATGTTTAATAGTAATAATAATAATAATAATAATAATAATAATAATAATAATAATAATAATAATAATAATAACTCAGAAAAACGTTGAATGGCAGAAAATAATAATAATAAACATTCAAAAGAAGAAAATAATTCATTATTTGCAAATATTTTAAAGTTTATATCAAGCCCAATAAAATAACAGCAAACAAACTTAGGATCCAAACTAATTTTTTATTGGATAATAATTTGTTTTCCTTAGTATCATATTAATTTCTCCTGTAGGTAAGTATTGTTCTTTATCTGCTTTTAAGCGCTTGATTACTTATTGTTATCTGTTCTTTTTAGCTTTTCTTATTATTTTCTGCTCTGTAGTGTATTTTGGAAATCTATTACCTTCCTTTTAAGTTTGTTTATTTTTCCCCTCGCATTCGATTTTGACCGATTGTGAGTGTAGCCAGAGTATAGGGTGGTCTACAACGCATCACAAGATCTAAGATATTCTCATTTCATTTCTTTCTCCCAGATAGCTCATCTTGAAAGATTGGTTTATTTAGTAAAGGAACGAAAACCTCTGTGGGATATGAGAAAATGGGTCAATAAGACACCAGCTTGGAAGGTTTTTGTGTTATTTATAGAAACATACCCTATTTATAAAGGTAACCAAGAAGGTTCTGTCGCTTTTTCTGGAGGTCCGTGTTAAACAGGCCCTCACACCGTGAGTTCAATGCGAATGTAGATAAGACGAAAGCCAGCTGTTGGTGTGGGTGGATCAAACATACAACCTGGTGGTGACAGTTCAGTTACACTGTGAGCTTGCGTAAGGACAGAGTGAACATAGCACCTCTACAGAGCGCCATAAGGAAGTGTATGCTGTACGAGCTCAAACTGGAGCCAAAGTGTACTTGAAAATCTATATATGAATTGAAGTGCAATATTGTATGTGGAATTCTAATTACTTCACATCACACAGCAAAAAATGAGGCGTTGAAACAACACAAAATGACTATCACTTCAGCGTGTTACTTGTGTGTCAATTCAACACCAAACATTTAAAAGAAAATATTTACGTTTACCCGTTCAAAGTGTTGCGCTCTTCCTTCGTTAAGAGTTAGATAGAACAGCATAAGAGGTCTAAGTTATCATTAGAGAGTCTAGGTGTTATTTAACTATCAATTTATTTGAAACTTTATTTACTTTCATGGGGAGTGTCATCAATTGATTTAGGACAAGCCTCAGTTGCAGTGGGGACTGGTCCAGACTGGCTGGCTGGCATACAAGCTATGGTTTTGCTGGAACTGCGGTGCCTGAAATGAATAGATACAGCAAACATATGGTGGTTAGTTGAATACATCAAGAGATATGAAAGCATCATTTTTAACAGCTAAGTATACGGCAGTCATTAGATCTGTAATGATGGATGGTATGAGTGTGAAATGCTACAACGCCACAACACATGGGTGATGTCAGTAAGACAATTGCTGTTATCTTCTGTTCTGGGGCGACGCAGGAACTGATGGAGACAAAGGCAGCCCTGTTAGTGGATGGTTTACTGTGCATGAGATGGATAGATGAGTGGTGAAACTGTGCAAGGATTATAAATGTCAAAAACTTCTGGATCAATGTTGTTTTGGCCGATGTTGAGATGGTAAAGGGTCATCAGATGCTGAAGAGGCAAGGTATAATATACAGCGGGAGTGTCATAGTCTCGGTCATTGCGGGGAATGCTCAAGAACATGTAATGAGCAGCTTCAATGCATTTCTTGTACTTTGAGCGGAGAAACTCAATATGTGATAATAGTGGAGGAAAATTGATGTGCTCATAAAGAAGGCGTGTCGGATGCGGGGGACGGATGTGAAAGGCAAAACGAAACGCATAGCATTCGAGAATGGCTAACTTAAGATAATAGTTAAGGAGAGCTGATATCTAGGCTGTGTGGCCATAAGTTAGAATTGGGCGCATGAAAACCATGTATGTATTGAGAAGAAGAGAAGAATTTAGAAACCACGTGGTACCTGTTAGGCATTTTAGTAAATTAAGTCGGTTTTTGGCTTTCTCGATGACAGTAAGAAGATGAGGCATCCAAGTGAGCTTGGAGTCAAATACAATACCAAGATATTTAATAGTACTATGGATTGTAACCGGACTGTTGTCAACATGGAGACGTAGCAAGTAGGGATTTCGATGGACCCGTGATCGTTGTCCAGATGGTAAGAAAACGATTACTTGTGTTTTCATAGTATTGATTGCCAATCGCAAGATGTCGCACCAGTTGACAAAAGCATCAATGACCAGTTGAAGGCGATATTGAATAGTAGTAATTTTCCAACCAACAGCCAGAAATGCTGTATCGTCAGCAAATTTGAAAAGTTGTACGTTAGGAGTAGTGGGCAAGACGGATACGTACAGCAAATAGGAGTGAAAGAGAAGATCCGTGTGGAACGCCAGAATTCAAAAAGACTGGAAACGACAGAGCATCATTGACGGAGATGTAGGTAAGTCGGGCTGTAAGAAATGAATATATAGCTCTCATGTAAGAACAGGGAAATTGAAAAGAATATAACTTGTATATAAGACCCTGGTGCCAAACTTTATCGAACGCCTTTTCTAGATCAATAGATGATATAGATACATTTTCTTCTTGGGTATGGTATTGTATGGAGAAGTATCGGTAGTAAATGATAGCTTGATTTGAACATGGTCGCTCCCCAAAGAATCTAAAACGTCAATAGTGATGTGAGAGTTGATCGCTGTAGAATAAATTACGATATCTGGTGTAATGTTGCTAGAGGGACGAGTTGGCTGTGGTAGAACATGAAAGGTGCCGGTTGTATGAAGACTGATAAAGTTCAAAAATCGCTGTTTCTCATGTTGAGGCCTACTATGAAAATTGATGTCTGCCATGAAAATGAATTTACGGTTTTACGGTATTAGGTATCGGGGAGGTATTGAAAAAATTGGTAAGGTATATCGTGTCTCGGCCTGACATAGATGGTTGCGAAGGCTATAGTATGACCCTTGAGTTATAATAATACAACATCATATTCTGGCAACTGCAAAGTGTGTAGTAAGGTAATAGTGCGATTTGGTATGCGATATTGTAAACCAATGGCTGTTTCATCATGGAGACGTGCGCCGCTGGGTCCATCGTGTCTGTGGAGAGTATATTTGGGAATAAAGCAGGTTATGTAAGGAGCTAGAAATGTTTCATTAAATGCAAAAGTGGCGATATTCTCCTCCAAAAGAAGTTGCTGAAATAGTACTTGATTCGTGAGAAGAGACCGTATGTTAAGAAATAACAGGTTGTATGCCATAACGTATAGGACAAAAAGAATGATAGTACTATAGAGATAAGTCATGCTCAAACAATTGATTCAGTAGGTTGTATTTGGAAATGGACGTTGGATCCGCTGTATGTGGCGTGTAGTTGGAGTTTATAGAGAAGTTTATCAGAGTGAATGCTTTGATTGAGAACGTGCATGCGTTGAAATGGCAGAATGTTTTGTAAGGTAGTAGTTAGGAATCGTAAAAGATCTTCTACTGTAACAAGATGTATCAGCGAGTTTGCAGGTGGATTGGGGTCATCGGAAGTTTTAATGGGATCTACTCATTATGGCTTCTCAGGGGTAGGTGCAGGCTTGCCACGACAGCGGTAAATGTAAGTTGGATGTTTTTCAGGACACGTGGTGCGTTGAGGAGATGCACTTGAATTTGAGCAATTTTATGTCAGATGACTCCCGATACAATATCCGCATTTGACAGTGTTAGTGCAGTTATGAGTGTAATAATCATTACACGTCTGGCGTTTCTGGCAGCGGATTAGAAGCGGAGGAGGCGTTCGAGACGGTTCTACCTTGTAACGGTGGCGATACATATAGGTCCCATTAGCTAAGAGATGACCAATGATTTGTTGTTGGTCGGTCAAAACACGAACGAGGTAGGTAGGACCACTGTTGTTACGTATACTAATGCATTTCTTGATTTCGAGACCCTCGTGGCAAAACTCATCAAATATCTCATCGTCGGTGAGTTCAGGTTCAATCCCCTGATAACAACTGATGGCAATGGTGGACGACAAGGAAATGGAGGTGATTATCGTTGGCTCGGGGTAAGAGGCGTCAACACAGCCTGCGGTCCAAAGATTTCAAAGGTAGTCCTGTTTCGATAATGTATGTGGAAGTTAGGATTAGGGGATTTCAAGATGATGCCATCCCTAGTAGGTATAATTTGATGCACATCTGCGCGCGGTACATATTTATTGATTTGCATGAATATTGCTCGTGCAGGTCGGTACTTATCGTCGAACTTTTTAAATATGAAATTATACATTATACCCTGATTTGCAGGCAAAGTGGGAGACGGTGGGGCATTAGCCCAATCCATCTCGGTGTTTCTCGCATTCATTGAGGCAGTGGAACCTTCTTCATCAGTGCTATAATGCCATGGTTTCTTAGACTCTGATTGCTTGGAGTGTCCAATTGGAGATCGTGAGCGAGATCGACTTTCAGCTTGTTTCTAGGAGTCTGCTTTAGTGGTCTTCGTACCAGCAGAGTGACCTGGTTTTGTGGCTGTGCCCTTCGCTCCCGTCGGTGAGGGGCATAATGATGATTTAACCTAGCAGAGTATGTAACTCGAATGAAAGTTTTTCGAGGCAATCATATGAAGAAGGTCTAGTGGAAGCCAACTGTGACTCTTCTTTGAGGCAGCAATACGTCCTCGCGGAGATGTCGGTCAGTGCAATCACTGGCCCTCCACAAAAATAGGTGAAGAAATGACTAGGTGATGATGGCCACGGGCTCCCCTTGAGTCAGCAATACGGACTGCAAGGGGATGTCGTTTGTCTGTAGCAGAACAATATTCCCTAAATGAACAAAAGTACTATTAGATGCTCCCAGGGCGTTAGTAATCCTTCTCAGACATGTGAATCGATGATCGATCCTGAATTCTGAGTCGTAAACACCAAGCACATCACCTGCAGAGAATATCAGAAATACCTCGTTACTGGCTAGGTGTATTTGCATTGTTCTTTTTATTGTTTGATGTGCGTAATGCTGTGCGAAATATAGTTCCATTTATGGCAAGTAACTAACAACATTCTATGTTTTCTGTAATCGGTGACAATAGTATTTTTGTAGACCTGTGAATCATCTGATAACAGTTACACAGATAGCAGTGCTTCCATTTTCTTTATCTGCTATTCTTGTGTCTTAACACGTATGAACAGAAGATGGCAGAACTGTTGCCTGTGTAACTGTTGTCAGAGGATTCATAGGTTTACAACAAGATTATTGTGACCAATTACAGAAAACATAAAACATTATTCGTTACTTGGCATAAGTGCCAAATATAGTTCGCAAAGCTTTTCTCATATTAAACGATAAATATCAATGCAAATTCTCTCAGGTAGTAACGATTTATTTCTGATATTCTCGAAAGGCGATGTGCTTTGTGCTCACTACTTATAAGGCATTTCTCCGCCCAACTCTCACACACGGCCACACAGCCTGGGTATCTGCCCCAACCAGTTTTTACCACAAACTCTTAATACTTGAACGTCATGCCTTCCGAATTGCACATAGAATCAAATTACCCAGCCCTACCCAACATCTTTACAGTCTTATCACATTCCCTACATTACAGTACCATATCGAAAACCTCAGACTTACCTATCTTACTAAACGTTACCACGATCATCATCCTCTTCTTATGGATGCCATGCACCATTTAGCAGTTCATCCCACGCCCTCTCGATATATGCACACGCCCTTGTCATTATTAATTACCCTGTATTGTTACACACTGCCACCGAATCACCCAGACCTGCATCTCCTCGATGATTTTCATACTCATTTTCATCATCCGTTCATTACTCCATCTACTGCACAGTGATTCTCCTCTATCACTAACATGGGCTTCCCCCTGTCTCCATCATAGCCTAGAGTTGCCCCTAGGCAAGAAGATACTCTCATGTGTCCAATTAACATTTCCTATGTGTTGTGGTGTGTTTTGCACCTCATCTCATCTCTCACCCCCATCATCATACAAATCGATACTACTTTGGCCTAGTGTTTAAATTATTTCCTTCTGCATCTGATTAAACTCTCATTATATTTTTAACCATCGCTTCTTGATTTCTCATCCTTCTTTATATGTGTCTTACATTTTCTCCTCATACTATGTATATTATGTGTTATGTATATTATATGATATCTTTATATTATTTTGTATGTCTCCCAACCCAAATGTTAAGGCTGCAAAAGCCTTAAGTCCTGTGTTTATTTATAGATTTTAATAAATAAAGATAAATTGATATCTACCTTCCCATAGACCATCCTTTATACATCCAGCATCCCATTGTCCATAAAATTCCATTCCCTAAAAGAGGGTGTAACCCTCTAACAGGGTGCTAGCCATCGGCTAGCTTGTAAAAAAAAATGCTTTGTGCTCAATTAACACACAGGTAACACGCTAAAATGATAGTCATTTTGTGTTGATTCAACACCTCCTTTTTACAGTGCATTTTTTGTCTAATTTTACTATTGAGGTTGGTTGCATAACGACATAAATAAATAAATATAATAGTTTTAAGGGTGTGTCCTTTCAAATGATGGTTTCACTTGATCAATTATCCGTATTGGTTTTCTTTTAAAAGCCATTGATTTTGGCACTTATATATACCCGTCTCTTCCAGTTGTCAGTATCTTGCACTTTTAATAATCCGATCCAGTTGCATTTATTTCACTGTAAGTATCTTGACACTTCACTGGATTCCCGATCACTTTCACCCCAAATCAAGCCATTCTTAATGCAGTCTTCATATTTAGGACTCATTACTGACTGAGCTAGTTGCTAACGTGAATGCTTTTGTGCACAAAATCTAGAGTGCGATTCCTTGTTGTAGATAATGGAGCACAGACCAATGTTGTGAATTTTAAATTGTATATCTCGTTATGTGTGGCCTCGCAGTGGCAAGTAATGTAATTTCAAATCACTGAAATCAATCTAGGAAATAACAGTCTACACATATATTTGAAATACAAAGACAGCTACATGCGCGACATTTTTTAAAAAATAACATTTGAATCAAACTAATGTTTCGCCATGACAGTTCATGTTTCTTTTAGAAAAATAGTTATAGTTTGAAGTATTATTTAGATATTTTTTTACAAGATTTCAATACGTTATTTTATTCTGAATATGTAGCACTTCTTCTTAACTGTTTTTCTTCCATTCATAGTAAATTTCCAGCATATTATATTCCTAAACTGACATTTGTTGCATAGTGAAGACTTTTCTTACCTTCGTAAAATGAATAATATTCCGAAAGATGTCAGTGCTGTTTAAACTTCTTTCAGCCTATTAATTTCTACGGAAAATTATATTTCTGTTTCCTTTGAAATAAATTAGAATTATATCTATCTATCTATATATATATATATATATATATATATATATATATATATATATATATATATATTCGGGATGGCTAGAACCGGTTCCCAAGATCCAGTTCCGGACATGGGTTTTCGGATCCAGGTCTGAAACCGGTTCCGGAACGGTTTTGAAAACCGGATCTTTGTGATCATCCCTAAGCTAAATCCGAATTGCTGGCCGGCTGTGAACAGTGTGGTAGTTGAAATGGTGAAAGCGATAGGTAGGTGCTCAGGCGGCGGCCGCTTGTATCATTTGGCTAAACAAACTGAGTAACTGGCAAACTCATTGGCTATTCAGGCAAACTGACAAACTCATTTAGCTAAACACCCACTGGTGGACCAAACATTTTTTGTGTGGGGCACAAGCGGGTCTGGGCGGGGAAGGCACAAGCGCGTGGTCCTCGTTGCAGTGTTTTGAAGGTGAACTTTGTGCTTTGGAACCGAGTTTTCGTATCCAGTTCTGAAACCGGTTCCTAAGATCTGGTTCTGGAACCAGGTTTTGGGATCCGGGTCTAAAACCGGTTTTAGAACAGGATTTCCAAGAACCGATTCCTCGCAGTAGCGGTTCCGTCGCAACCGGAACTTTGTGGTTATCCCTCATATAGGAGACTAAAAGAAGAACTAAATAAAACCAATAAATAAATTTGTAGCTCATTTCAAAATAATAATAATAATAATAATAATTTGAAAATTCCTTTTACCAATCAATGAGCAACCCCCCCCCCCAAAAAAATAGCTTTGATATTGAATAACATTAAAACCATGTTGCATTAAATATGAGTTCTATAACTTTCATGTAGTCAGTAATTGAATTTGATCTAAACCTAACTGCTAGGGTTGGCAGATTTTTCAGAAGAAGAAAACAGACACGATTTTAGACTGAAAAACATTGTGACATGCGATATCCAGCATTTCCATAAAACAAACACATACATGGTTTTATTGACATAAAAATATTACAATTCCTAGTGTGATATCATTTCGGATCTCACGGTAAACTGTAAGTCCTTGTTTCGTATAGCGTCGACGCTCAAAGAGACGCTAGCTAAATTCAAATCTTATCAACTAAGCAATTTACGCAAATGTTTGTTGCATTTTAAGTATATTTTTTAAAAGGCTATGTATCTCTTATTGTTTTAACATCCTCTTTCATACATTCAAAATAATCTTACAAGACATGTCGAAATTTGTAACCACTTGGAATTCAGGTTGTTATCTCGCAGTAGCTTTTGTTCCTGACATTAGGATATATCACTATCGATTGAAACTGATTTATAATCGGGACAGTGTTAATAGATGAAGGCCAAGATAATAAAAGCAAATTATGTTTAAATATAAAGTTGGGGTGTCGGTTAGATAAGTGGTATAAACACTGTTATTACCTTTTGTCTCTGAACTCTAAGTTACATCGTTAAGATGTCGTTTTCAACAGGTGTGAAAACCAGTTCTAATTAAAATAAGTATTTTCCCACACTAACTTATAAACAATTTTAAGAGTATCCAGAAGTATAATTTATTTTCTATTTACAAAAAAGGAATAAATCTTATATGAGGGAAATAGAAAATATACAACGTAAAACGTCCCTCAAAATAGGCTGATCTTACAGGAAACCGTAAGATATTATAAGCCTTCTCAATCTTAATGGAAGGTATACTTCAAAAAATATAGTTTGTGATTTCATATATTTATTGTTTTTTTCTTTAGTATTATGGTTGTTCTTATTCCTAATATAACCAATATAAACACGTTTACTTGTTCAAATTTCAGTTTTTACAGTATTAGTCGTATTTCTTTGTAAATCTAGGTAAAAGAGAGCAACAAGGAAGTTTCCAGTTTCCCCCCGCATTGTAGTATTACAAATTTAATGGCACTGTGATCTTGTCTGAGACTTCTATCAACTCTCATACCAATGAATTTAATTTGTACCTACTGTACTCAAATCTTCTATCAATGTACTCCCACTTTTGTAGTTTCACTAGACAGATAGAAGTGTTTTTAAATTTTGAAGTTGTTCTTACTGATTTGATCTAACTCTAGTAAGATTATTATTTTTCGTATTATCTTCGAGCTCAGCAGCTAAGCTAAATGAAACATTGCCCTACAGATTAACGTAGAATCCGAATTACATGAACTTCTACCGGAATCGAATCTATGTCTATAAAATACCATAAATCGGTGCATACATCATCATCTTATGTATTTTTGTAAAACATACAATATTGTGTACTTTTACTTTTGTTCTTTCCTTATTTCTTTGTGAATGAAGTAATCTACGATTATGAAATATTAATTTTACCGACATTTCTTGAAGAGCAATGCACTTCTATCCATAAGCAGAGATAAAACATGGAACAAATGTATCTTGATAAGTTTCTAAGATCTATATTTTAAGCCATTTTCCCTATCTATAATTCCTAAACATTGAGAGTTATGTAAGAAGGACACTATTAAATCGTACTTCCCTATTCTTCATATTTCAAAATGAACTTGAAATGAAATGTAGATTTTGCAATAGAAAGAGGATGAGAACTAGTTTTTATTGAGTATCGTTATATTGCGTATATAATTATCTGGACAACCTGCAAAGTACACTGACGCTCATTGGAAGATTCATAAGTTTTATAATTAATCTTACGATATCCAGTGATGCATGATAGACGTCTAGATATTCGCTGTGGCTCTGTGAACGGGGATACTTAAAGCATCGAAACGGATTTCCCTAGCCATGATTGGGGGCTACTTTTATTCCGTTTGTTTGATATATAAAAATGTAATTATATGTATAATACTGGAAACGATTTGTAAACTGACTAACTCATAATGGCATGTTTTTGACGAAAGATGTAGTGCTTCGACACCAGCGGCAGGATAAGGGCTTCACAGACCACGCGGTGTGGGAGGCTTTCGACGTTTAGAAACCTCTTCAATTAATCAGTTCTGTACTATGCTTATCAGGGAACGTGTGTTTTCGAAAACCTCTTACACACTTTTAGCGATTTTGTATGATATTGGTAGAAGTTCAAACGGGCAAAAAAATTTTTTAGAGCTTCCGTATACAATGTTGAACATATTTCACATAATGTTGTTCTCGGTGCAAATAAGGAAAAGTAAGGAAGACTGAGAAAAATTAGCGTAATCAGCGTTGAAATCGATTCCAAAACATTGAGGGTAACATGCTTCGTGATACACACTACAGTATATCAAACTATCTTCGGAAACGAATTCTTCAAGATTTTGTTTCCTGATATTATTATACTAAGCTTTTGACAATTACCACATTACTAGTAATAACAAGGAGTGAATTTAAGCCATTGTTTACGAATTGATGACGAAATCATCATTTCTGACTTTAATGTTTTCTTGTACGAGAAACGAAACCTTTTTTAAAAGTTTTCTTCATTGCGTTGAAAATGATGAAACATTTGCACCTGACCTATTAAAGAAAGGAAAAAATGGAAATAATTCAAAACGATATATAACTTTCAATCTCGAAAACGGAACATGTGACATATGTATACACTTAGCTTCAGGATTTATAGACAGTCGTAAGAGTGAAAAATCAGTGGGTACTCCACAGTTTAGATGTGCGGAAGGAGACCGGTTTCTTAGTCACTAGCCAATGCAACATTTTGTCGTTGACATTACCAAATATCATAAGAATAGATATTGTAGTAATAGTAATAGTATAGATAAGTCACAACACAAGAAAAATAGAAAAGAATATATGGAACAAAGAGGGAGATTTCAATCCTTGTAAAGACATCAATGAGAACGCATTCGGTGTTAAATCCCTTAATGCTAAAGGCAGTAGACTACGAATATGGAGGACGTTTCTTCAAACCCACTAAAAGTATTGCCTTATATTTTTTACAATTCTGAATTGGCCAAACATTTTAACATTTTATGTTAAACTGGGGCAAGGATGTCATTGTCGTTGACGATATAAATATGACGATAAAAACTAAGTTCGTATAATTACAGAAGTAAGAATGCTTATTTAGAGATTAAATATAAAAGGCATCACACAATATTTGCCGAATAGCATGCACAGTAACGTCATGCATATCGTATACCTGCCATCCGAAACATTTATTCTCACGAAAATACTTTTTGCACTCAGGCTCGTAATCAGTAATCACAATTTGGTTCCCCATTGGGTTCACTTCTCTATCTTGTGATCCGTCTCACTTCTTTCGATTAACCTTGTTTTATCAATAATTCCACATGAATTCTCTGTTAGTCTTGCTCGAGATCACCTCTTCCAATTAGCTAGCACTTATTCCTGCTTGGGCTCACCTCTGTCAAAGGCTCATATTCATTAATCTCAATTTAATTTGCGTTTATTTCCGCCCGCTCTACTTCTCTTAATTGTAGAGTGTGTTTCACTTGAGCTCGCGCTTGTTAATGTCATTTGAGCTCGCGCTCACTTACATATACTCACTTCTCTTAACTGAAGTCATACTCACAAATTTCAATTTAGGCTTCGGCTCAGTTTAGACAAGGCTATTTTGCATTGGAATATCTCGTGTTGAATGGACACGGCTGCTTAGTGATAAAGCTTTCACTTGTGATATGTAGAGTATTTGAGTGATCCATGCTCGTCCCAAGTATGATTTCTGTTAGCCAAACCGTGTTCATTGGTTTCATCGTACTTGTCACGTTTCCTTCCACTTTCTATTCTTCATTCAAATTTTCATGCATTATCACCGTCTCTCTTAGAATCGGTGCATTAGCGTGGGACGTTAAACGTTTCACTTCACTTCACTTTGCTTGAGCTCACTGTTTTCAGTGGGAGTCGTGCTCGCTCACCAGAGATGTTCAAACTTGTGAGCTTTTGAGTCTGAGATTCAGTATTAAATGATATTCAGTTTAGCAATTGAGCACGATTCCGAGTAACCACGAACCATATTGAAGATGACGAGCCGGTGTGAGCGAAGCTATAATTAAAGGAAATGAACACGATCACGGGTTTAGTAGAGATAAGTGAACCAGGCAGCAGTGCCTGTGAGCAAAATTGAGAGAAAAAGCATGAGCTGAAGGAGCACAAAACTAATTAAGAGAGATGTGCATGAGCGTAAGTAAAGTAAATCTCTCGGAAATGTAAGCGTGCGAGCCCAGTTGAGAGAAGTGAGCCTGAGTGCATTTTCAATTAAGAGAAGTGAACGGAGCAGGAGGGATTGTGAGCGCAGTTGAAAGAAAAGCATCATTGGGAGCGAGCTTTGATCCCAATAGCAAAAAGTGAGCCTGGACGCGAGTGAGCGGAAGCTTGTTTGAGAGAAACGATCCCGAGATAAGGGAACACGAGCTCATTTGAGATTATCGAATACGAGCTCAATTGAAAGAACTAAGGCTATGTGCGAGTGAGAGATAGCCAAACTAAGATAAATGAATGCAAGCCCGAGTAGCAGACGTTGTCCCTAGTCCATTAGGTAGGGTACAGGGTGGCGAACCTACGTTGAACTGTAGATCCCGCATTTATATAGCCTTGGCATGGAAAGAGGACATAATGAGTCCAATTAGATCAACGCTTGAAGCCATCAGTTCTAATTGTATTGAGAGTTTTACAAGAGAAGATGGTAAATTAAAAATTACCGTATAGAGGAACATACAAACTTAAGTTTGAACGTCACAATTTTCTCCCCAGCAACAATAGCGTATGAAGTTTTACTTTAGCGTAAAATATTAAATCGTTTCGCATCGCCTATGAAGCATAATGACAATTATGAAAGAATTTTTTTTTCTTCATTGGATTCGAACTGCCGTGCTTTGGTAATTTGATTTAGCAATTAGACCAAGACAACTCTGCTTTAAATATATTGTCATTTTCTTTTTTACTAACGCTTCCATTCTGCCTTACCAGATTTAATCACCTACGCTGTTCTTCTTATCCTATTCTGTATTTTATGTTGTCACTTTTCTACACTTCACATAATTAATATTTTCAGTTTCTCGCTCTCTGAAGCGTGTGGTTCAGTCTCTTTGCCTCTCCCCACCAAACTACAGACTTCGTAGGCCAGGCAATTGAAGAATGAAACATATACGTAAGAGGACAGAAGTTTTACATACAAAAAATGCATAGTGTAGATAACAGATGACAACAAGAAGAACGCGAAAGGATCAATAAAACAAAGAAAAGAACCGTTGAAGATTCGAAGCGATAACACAGAATCCAATTTTAAAAAAATAACTTGAATGAAACCGATAGAGACCGAATTGATTGTGGGCTAATTGTTAAGATAACCGACTACCAAGTGGGAAGATCACAATTCCAACTCATTCAATGTATTAATTAGCATTTTCTAATGATTTTATGCTATTCTCCATAAACAAAACGTTTTAATAGTTTATACTAAGGTAGATCTGTTACTGACGTTAACGATATAATTTTAGTAGTAAAAAGAGTATATACTACAAGAATAATTATTTTACAGACTACTGTGTGATTTAGAATTTTATTTCCATTATTTTTTGTATTTACTGGTATGTCTGGATCATTATTATTGATTCTCTTCAGCCTGCGCCACGCCAGTTTTGTCATGTGACATATTCATTTAAAGCATTTACTATAAGAGATTAACGCACGTCCACTATATTAGCTTATATCATTTCAAATTTATTCAGGAATGTCTGCGGGGAAATATATTTTACTTCTTTTTATGAACGACTATACATCTTATACTACAATCATCAAATATATAATTGGCATGTAGAGAACAGACATAAGAAATGATAAAAAAAAAAGAACTAAAAGTTTGCATACTATATGCAGATGGTCTACAGGTATTATAGAGTGTATGATCATCAGGATTGAACGAAAGAACATCCTTTTTGTACTGGCTAGCTGGAGCAATAGAGAGCGTGTCAAATGTATATATTCCTCTTTTTATCGTGATTTCTAGTTCCATTTCCCCTAGAAGAAAGTTACATTGTAAAGGACCTACAATTTTTTTTTTTTTTTTTTTTTTTTTTTTTTTTTGGCAAAGAAAACCCGTCAATAAGCATAGGAAAATTATGAGACTTGGATGTATATTAAATTTAGACATATTGAGTTTTTATACTTGAGTATTGTATGCTCCTCTCTTAGGTAGTTTTGAATCTTTAGAGCTTGGTTTCTCGTATCTGACTTCGTAGTTCACTTACCCAAAAGAAGACCAAACTATTTTTATCGCGCGTATTTCAGTAAAACTAAAAGTTAACAGTGTGTTAGTATTCGAAACGTTGTTTACCATCTCGAAGGTTGATGGTTCCAATCTACTGTAAGATATTGATACTTTCTTTCTTTTCTTCATTTAACTAAAGGTTTCTCCTTTTTTCATTTTATGATCGCTCTACATACATTATCATGTCATGAGATGAACTCTTGTTAGGTTGCATCTTTATTTATTTATTTATTTATTTATTTATTTATTTTGTCCTATACTTTTATAGCTAAACATATTTCTAACATCATTTTCTCTTCAAGCAAAAACATATTTAAACAATTTCTGGAAATGTTTTTAGTGATGTGTCTTTCTTTTCAAGTTTATTCTGCATAGAAGGTAAACTACTACATGAAAAGGAAATAGATTTTCAACTGGAGCGGTTGGAAACAATTTAAAAGCATCTTTATGTCGTTTTGAGGAGAAGAGTAAGCTCACTGAGACGTCGGTCTGTTCTAAGGATCTTTCGTAGCTTCATGCTGAGTTAGTAGACTTTGGTGCTCTGTTTCCATATAATAAAAATAGATAAAAGAGCCATTTAAGGGAACATACTAGTCTGTTTCTTAGTTTTCAAGGGAAATATTTCTTTTAACAATTTTCTTTTACATTATTTAGTAAGGAAATACCTCTCATAAGGAGAGTACCCAATCTTGGAAATACGTATTAGTTTAGAATGATTAATGAAGTGTTTGGCGGAGGTAAAGACATCAGCATAGTGGTCGTCTCTCTCATTCACAATAGAATTTTAGTTTCGGAAGGTCCGTTATCTGCCTGTGGTATAACGTAACAAGGATTTTAACATATGGTATCTAATAAAGGTGCAATACGAAACCAATTACAAGAGAACAAGCCTCGAAGTTTTTTCACCATCATTTAAAATATACGATGAAGATTCTTTTATGTCAGCCGAATACATTGCAAAGCCAGTAACATATTAATTTCTGTTAGATTCTTGTCTAAAACGTTTCCTATTTTCACCAAAATATTCCTCATTGACATGGTGTTAGGGGTATCAGTTCAAAAGTAAACGGGAAAGCTAAAAATCTCTACACGAACAAAGCAGCAGGCAATAGATGATAATATATTCGTATGTTTTCCTTTATCTGAAGGTTATTTAAAATTCATTAGTCTATAGGCTATCATCCTGTGAAATATAGTGCTCCTTCGATGTTGGTGAAAATTTGGAAATAACATATAGGGAGTTATAAACCCTTCTGAACTTTCAAGTGGTGTAAAACACTTTTCGATCCCTCATGTACTTTATATAAAGTGATCCCTTACATTTTAACATACATTTTAACATTTAAGTGGTCCAAAGTGTGGGAACACTTCGTAAATTTTAAAAGCGGAAAAATGTAATCAAATTAAGAATGTAGGTGGGGAATAAGGAAGATAGTTGAAGACACACTGCAATGACATTTGTCATCTTCAATTTTGGACAATTGTCTTAAATGGAGATCATAGCATATGATATATCATTTTAATATCACATTTTTGTATAAATTGAATGCAACTATTACATTTGGTCTAGCGCTAACCATTACGAAGTTACAACACATTCTATGTTATGTCCCCCAAAACAGATTAGTCATACCACATGGACAACTCACTACTATGAACGTGTTCAATGTGTTCCCCACTCCGATCGATTATCAGATGCATTTCGAGTTACAAGCCGGGACCATCTTGCGGAAAGTGTCGCCTATATTCTTGCAACGTGTATCTATAATTCGCTCCTTGAGATGATGAACATCTCTAATGTTCACTACATAAGGAACATGCTCTGAGTGCCCCATATTGTCCCTTTGTTTGCAAAGTGTCGTATTTAAACAAAATCGATTTTTAAGTTAAGACCAGCCACAAATTTTCTTTAAGAGCTCTATAATTCTCTTTAATAGTCGTATCTAAATTCTTAAATATAACTGTGGAATAAGCAGTTTGATATTCGTCCTATCTCAATTGTAGAGAATTAAATTTCTCTCGAACTTCCGGAACTCAAGATGCGACAGTTTGCAGGAAAATTAAGGTCAGTTTCTATTGTTAACATAGAGTCGTATCTCTGATGACTGTTTACTTGTGTGTGTGTGTATGTGTTTACCTTAATGAGTAAATTGTTTTAATATGTTGTTTAAAGAAACAGGAAATATTTGTGTGTATTCACAACTGGTCCCTGTGTTCAATTTGGCTCGTAGAAAACAGCCTTTAGGGTAGTGGAGCTACAGCATAGAGACTTCCTCAGCCTCAAGCAGCTCTCCAAAGAACTTCGAATTCTACAAATTCGAGAATCGGATGGAAGTAATGCAAAAGATGTAGGGATCATGATGGAAATAAGATTTTTCAAGAGGTCACCGACAACTAGTGATGTAACTAGGCTAGTTATCGCCCAGGGCAAAAAACCTGCCCTAGCGCTCCCCTGACTAATCAAACCAAAACGCCCATCAATTACACCTGATACGTATTGGTATCACACAGTAATTCTCTATTTCATCTATTCGTGAAGTGGTAAAGCTTGATTTCAAAATTCCAGTACACAATTTAATTTTTAGTACAAGATAAAACACCAAACTAATTAGTATCTGACTGCCAAACAATCTGAGAGTAGCATGTTTGAGATATTCTTTGTCTGCTTGAGATAGTATTACCATAATAACTGCAAATCACAGTGTTTTTTAATTATATCGAGATGTGCTTTAGAATAGAATATTTAATTATGACAAACAGTCAAGCTGTTATCTCAAGTATTATACTCAGACATTTTGCAAATCTCTTAAATCCATGTAAGTTAAATTAAAACAGAAAAAAGCTGGAACTAAAATTTAACTTTGGGGCCTCTTTTATCTGGAAAGGTTTTCACAATGTCCTCAAAAGATAGCTTTGTAGCTAACTTATGGTCTATGGATATGAACCTAAGGTTAGTGAGTTGTTGTCCTATTAGGTTTCAGAAATACAGTATTTTCTTTATGATTTTTAGTTTTCTAAAACTCCTTCCCTTGCCCTATAGTGAAAATAATTATTTGTCCAGTTTTGCGTCTCTTAATCCGGCGCCCGTGGCAAAGCCCCGTTTTTTCTTTAGTTATTTGGTCTAGGAATTAATTCGTGCGGGTGGACAAGAGATGGCGCAACGAACGGAGCGTCCCACAGTTCCGTGTATCCACACATGTGTTGCAAACCCCTGTCATCGCGTATCGTTCGTAGTATAGGGCAGTGGATTAAAGCGTCAACAACACCAGTTTGTAGTTAAGTGAACATGGCGCAATTTGTGCCTGATAAAGTGTTTTTGCGGGGTGTCCTGCTGCATTACTTTAACATGCAGAAAAGTGCGACTGAAAGTCATCGTATTTTGGTGGAAGTGTATGGTGACCATGCTCTAGCTGAGCGAACGTGTCAGAAGTGGTTTGCACGGTTTAGAAGTGGTGATTTCGGCTTGGCAGACCAAGAGCGAGCTGGACAGCCAAAAAAATTTCAAGACGAAGAATTGACAGCATTGCTCGAGCAGGATTCGTGTCAAACGCAGGAACAACTTGCAGCAGCATTAGGCGTTGATCAAACAACAGTCTCCAAACGCTTGAAAGCCATGGGAATGATTCAAAAGATGTCACATTGGGTTCCACATGAATTGAAAGACAGAGACGTTGAAAGACGAAAAACCATTTGCGAATTGCTGCTTCAACGACAGAGCAGAAAGGGGTTTCTGCATCGAATTATTACGGGTGATGAGAAGTGGATCCATTACGAGAACCCTAAACGAAAAAAGGCCTGGGTGAAACCAGGTGAACCAGGTCCATCACAACCAAAACGAGATATTCACTGTGCAAATGTTATGCTGTGCATATGGTGGGATATGAAAGGTGTGGTGTACTATGAGCTGCTGCAACCGGGTGAAACTATGAATGGAGAACGTTATCGACGACAATTAATGCGTTTGAAGCAAGCTCTGGCCAGAACACGACCAGAATGGGAGAACAGACATGATAAACTTATTGTTCAACATGATAACGCTCGCCCACATGTCACAAAACCGGTCAAAACCTATTTAGAAAATGTCGGATGGGAAGTTTTACCCCACCCGCCGTATTCACCAGACGTTGCTCCTTCGGACTACTACTTGTTCGATTGCATGAGCAACGATTTGATTGGACAGCGGTTTACTTCTTCAGAAGATATCGAAACATGGGTCTCTGACTGGATCGCTTCCAAGGATGAGGACTTCTTTCGCCACGGAATCCGTACATTGCCTGAGAGATGGGCAAAAGTGGTGGCTAGCGATGGACAATATTTTTCTTAAGGTATTTATGTATTTTGTGTTTGTACTACAGCTTCAATGTGTGCGTACCAACCGCACGAATTAATTCCTAGACCAAATATATCACTGCCGAAAACTATTTTCTACAAAACCCACCACCTACAATTAAACTACAGGGAACTCCAACTTCAGCGCCTTAAGAAGAACAGAAAAGATTTTAAAGTCGGAAAGCTTAACCTGCGAAAGCTGTAAATCGCCCAAGACAAATACGCAGACTTAACATCTGTATGCAACTGACCTAAAACTGTCATACAAACGTCTGAGCACCGTCAATTTTACTTGTGCTTCGACCATTAGAACTATTTCAAATAAAAACGAGTTTCTTGCTTTTTGTAGTTTTGTTAACTTGAGGACTGTTTCCTGACAATTACTTTATGGACATGGTTCACTAGTTTTCAGTATTGTATGAAGGTGCTATTAATTATACTTATACTCATATTTACTTAAAGAATACTTTCATACTCTAGTTGTTAGAATAACTCATTTTTACTTTTGTTATTTAGACGCTATCTTGAATTTTATGTTCCTTTCATAAAGATTCATATTAACGTGATAATGTTAATTTGTTGTATTAATTTGTTGAGTGACGTGTCTCAAATACAATATTTGTATGGCTTAATATTGCAATACTATATAATTTGAAGATATGGTATTAACGAATGTACATTTGGCTATATTATGCCAAAAATTGGTAAGTATTTGTTGCTAAACACGAGCGTAACAATGAAGTAAAGTAAGCGCAAAATTTCAAATCGCTCTCCTAAAAAATTAGGAAAAATGAGTTACGACACTTTAAAAACAAAGGAACGATATGTAGTTATCCACTGGCGTCAGGTCAGAGAAACGAAGACGTCATTCTATAGCACTTCAGCGACAATTCAAGCATTAGGAAATTGCTGATCTAGAAACTCAAAGATATGTACCGTAATGAGGTTGGGCTCCATCGTGCTGGAAAATTTTAAGAAATGACCCTTCCAGTGAGAGTAGTGATGGAAAGATATCGTCTCCTGAGAGTCCCACACACGCAACACGCACCTCACCATACCCTTACCGGCAACAATTGCAGATGCATCAAACCAACGTTGATTACTATCTGACAAGTACTGCACGTTGTTTGTTAACCTAGACTGCATGTAAAAGTTTGGCTTGTCAGTAAATATTTTCTCAGAAGTTAATAAGGGGTTATGTTGTAGCTGATCCAGGCTCATTGAGCAAATTCCGGACAACGATCTGGGTCACCTTGTTTAAGATATTGGTGAAGTGGCGGCATACTGAGTGACAACGCTTTTGATTAAGGTGCAACCAACACTACTTTGACGACTATACTAAGCGTATTTTTCTTGAGACTTTTACTAAATAATGCCAACATTGCCAAAGTTATTCTCTAGCCTGTCGCCATGTATGATCTACCCTGCCACAGTGTCGGTTTCTTCGAATATCTTCAGTACTTTCAATGCAGTACCATTGTTGACGGGAGCTCTCTCCAATTGACTGTGGATAAAATCCTCTGCAGTCACTCTAGTGCTTCGTTCTCCAGGGGTTTAAAACAATGGGCTCTGAATCTGTAAGGAAGCCATCTGCTACCAAAAAAAAAAAGAAAGAAAAAAAGAAAAAAAGATAAACCGTCTTCACTTCATAATTGTTAGAGCTAGAAAAAAAGGTACAATTTTACGTTCAATTTTTATAAAAACAATTGTTATTAAAATGACATATAACATGCTGTGGTTTACGTTTAAGGCAATTACCAAAAATGCATGATACGGAATGTCTTTGTGCTATTTCTTTAAACTTTGGTTATATTTTGGAGCATTTACCTGTTATTATAGTGTTTCGAGTTCTGAAGTACCTTATTTATCCACATATCTATCTATATAATATAATCTCTCTCTCTCTCTCTCTCTCTCTATATATATATATATATATATATATATATATATATATATATATATATATATATATATATATGTAATATTAACTCGCTACCATGGCATAACTGGTAACTTGGCCCCGTGGACGATTTTTAGTGATGGTTCGGAACCATCGTTAAACTGTAGGTCCCGTCCTTGTATTCTTGTGCTAGAAATAGACCTAAAAAGAAAAACAAATTTTTTGTCAAAATTTTATTTCATGATTCCAAACTGTTTTGAGAGTTCCTCACAGGAATATACTAATTTAAATATTACTCTATGTGATCATTCAAACTTAATTTTTAATGTCACAATTCTAAACAACAATAACATGTTTATTTTGCTTTAGCATAAAATATTTAAATTTTTGGCATTGCCTATCAAACACTCCAAAAATTATAAATTAAAGTGCGTTATATGGAGTCAAAATGTTATCCTTGAGATTAGTAGTATGTTGATTTAACAGTTAGGGTACAACCACTCCACCCTGAAAGAGTTGTCATTTATATCTTTACAGGCAATTCCAATCTTTGATTCTATTTCTAGTGTTCTGTACTGGTTTTCTTGGTTTTAGAGGTTTTTCGTGTCTCTTTAATGTTATTGCCACTTATCTCTACTATACATTATTTGTGTTTAATACTTCTGACCTTTTTTAGCATGTGCTTTAGAATTCCATTGACTCTTTCCACCTAAATACAGATTTGACTGACCTAAGTTTCATATTCTTCTCACCAATCGGTGCCAGGTACACAAAAAAGTGTACATTGGCTTGTTTGGCAGATAGTACTTAGTTCTGTGGTAATGATTTAAAAAGAAAATAATATTCGACTTCACTAATTTTCGTATACTAATTTTCTAATCTTATCATGTAAGATTAAACCTTCCAAGTAACCACAAGTAAATCATGAAACTGTATACTTAGAAAGCACTATAGAAGAGTACTTCGTCTAATATCAAATAAATAAACTTGTGATATGAAAAAATTACAAGATATTGAAGATGAAATATTGTCTTTCAGTTCTGCATCTCACGATTATGTTATGTACAATAAAAGTGGCAGTGATGAGAACGATGAAATGGTAAACTAATGGAAGTGCACGGAAACTCCCTCATAGTGTTTGTCCACCACAAAGCCTAGTTTACGCAAGCTGCGATTGAACACTATACTACTAGTAAACACTATATTCCTTTTTCCAAAATTTACTGGCTTGTTTTATCTCTCTCCATTGCCCAAAACTATCGGACATTACTGGGACAAGAACTCAGAAATATCGAGGACAGAATTCGAATCGAATCCAGACGTATGTACATCACCAATCCACCGCAACCTCAATAATGTATATTGGAATAGAAAAGCAATGTTATATGGAATCAAAATATTCCCTTAATTATCCATATCCTAATTAATATGACCGTTTCTGAATCGAAATTAGAAAGTAATTATATACAAGGATAATCACAAAAGTCGTGAAAACTATTTTCATTTAATTTTATTTTAGAAAAAGGAAAAATAAACAAGAAATTCTGAAATATACACATGGAAAATTAGTAAACGTCACATGTAAGGATCAGCGTATCCCCATCAGAACATTGCACGAGAAAATTGAGTGCAACGAAACGTTTGTTTCCTACGTAATTTACCTCTTATTACAACATTACAAATCATTTCAAATACAATTACAGTTATGCGTAAATCGAAGAAATACATAAAATTCACATCTAAAATCACTGGAAGTAGTCTTCCAAAGATCTTCAACTTAGGTCAACGATGTGGAAGGTGCACAATATCCATGATTTCACCTTGAGGTAATATTTTGCTTTAGTCGCTCACTGCTGTCGTAATGTCTTCATGGGCTCGAAAGGGTTTTCCACGCAATTAGTCTTTCAGTTTGGTATAATGTCGAAATTGCCAGAATATAAATCTGGGAATCTGGAAGACACAATTTCGCTGACTAGGTTTTCAGTTATACTTCAAATGCCCAGATCATATAGCGTTATTCTAACGTTATGATTCTACTATATAGTGGATTCTTAGGGAGACAAGGTCGAATGACTGTAAATGTACTTGTATGTGATTCTGTGCTCTACACACAATTGTAATTGCTCTTGAAATAGTTTTTAATGATGAATTCCAGATGAATACATGTGTGGAACGAATGATTCGTGGTGCTCAATTTTCTCGTGCTGTTTCTTGATGTAAAATATATGTTTGTGTAAATCCAACGAATAACCTTTACACATGTACAGCCACCAGCAAAAGTATCTCGCTGGTAAGTGCTCTAAACCATTTCTTCGGGTTCAGATAGTTTGCAGCTGTGAGAATGTCTGGACAGATGCAACTCGACTTACACGAAAATTTTCTCGGCCTGACAGCAGCTGGCACACCTTATTTAACTGTTCCCCAATACAAACCATATATCGTTATCAGTACTGCTGTGTATGTAGTGTATTATGCCTCTATATACTGTATGTTTAGAGAAATAAAAATAATGACCACGCATGAATCAGAAAATGCTTGAAAGTAGGTCTAATATCAACTCTAGAACAACGGGCTGGAAATAAGTTTGTAAATCATTGACTAACTCTATTGACGGAACTTCTTAAATTTTCCTCATTCCAATATCTTTTCCTTTTTGGAGAGATCTTGCGTGTCACACTGTGTGCATTAAAATTGAAATTGCAAAATATTGGAAAATGTTCCAACCTGGCCGGAATTTGAACCCAGGTCCGCCGAATAGAAGTTCAATGCGCTAGCCACTTACCTACGGCGTCACTTCGGCTTCCACTCAACCTATTCGCTAGTTACAATCCTTGCATGTAAGATACACATAAGATACTAATGATCGTGTAAGGAGACGTTCGTTACGTGAATGTTACTCGAGATTTCCTTTTATAACTCATTAACACGTTGTATAGACCTTCGTTGTGAGGGAAATATCACAAAACGTTCTTCGAATTGAGGATACCAAAGTGTTTTTAACGATAGTACCAATTTACATTACTACTCTTCGTGACCTTAACTTCTAATTCCCAAAGTAGAAAAGACGGGAAGCAATATTCTCTTATTCTTGAAATGTATCAACACGTGAAGAAATAGAAAGTTCTATTTCTGTCCTCCATTTCTACTAGTTTATTTTCTTATCTTTGCAAGAGGAATTTGTGGTAGATTCTAAAAGCATCAAACTCGTATGACAGAGACCCTGGTTCGAATGCCGCCGTGGCATTATTTTTCTTAATTGGAAGGTATTTTTACATAATTGTCACTGTAATTATTTTACTCCTTTTTTCTTTTTATTATTATTGAAAAGTCGAGACTTAATTAAATACATGTTTCTTATATTATGAAGTCTTTTTATAATTCACATTCTTCGCTGATATTGAACGTATCAAAGAGGTGAATTGCTTAAAACATTAACATTTCTAGCAGTAGTAGCACTAGAAGAAGTAGTAGAAACTTATAAGCAATTGCTGGAAAACAAACTTTGTTTTTCGTCAGACGTATTTTTAACCAGCAGTGAGCTCCAGGACTCAAAATTCACCCCGCCTCTATATAATGAAGTGAAAAATCTTGAGATGATTGTGCATAAGTGTATGAATTTCGAGGGAAACTACCGCGGATCATTAGAAAGTGAATTTGGGAGAATTATGAAATAAAGTAAATAGATGCTCGTAATATTACTATAGAATTACACGGCTAACGTATTTTATCTGATCCCAAGTAGTTATCGTGGAATATACACGGTTAAAGCAGCACCCTCACCGGCCAAATTAAAATGAACTCAACGATTTGCCCTGCACATGCGACGTCTTCTTGGTGAAGTCGGAAGTACACGAATTTAACGAAACGTAAGGTTGGTAGTTCGCGCCCACCACGCTTTACCCTTTTAATTTTTAAGTGATTTTAGACGAACTTTAATGTAAACAAATCACACATAGATGGGTTAACATATTTTTGGGGAACAATTTTGCGATACACTTGCTTTTCGTCGCGTCTCTGCCCCTGGTGGTTTAATGTTCAAAACGGAAATGGAGCCACAGCGCATCATCGCTGCGGGGCATCCAATTTTTGCCGAAAATTCGCTAGTTGCCTATCACTGGTACACCGATACTTACGGCATGGATAGTTTGAGTTTCAGGTTGTTTAAATTGTAAGTTCTCTTGTCATACTTTTCACAAAAACAAAACTTGCATACAAAATAAAGTAATGAACAGAAAATATGTATAAAAAGTAGGTTTGAGTGCACGGGCGCCAAATCACATCTTCGCGTGGCAACGGTTAGAGATTTTTATTTCTCTAATATCCAGCAAACTGGGCAAAATTTTGAACTCTACAATCTGCAATGGATATTAATGGATCGTGAAAGAATATAATTGTAAAGAAATACCCGAAGAGATATATTTAAACTGTAGTTTCATCTAACTTTAGGCTCAATTGTCAAGCAGGGCGCTAAATTTCCATGTGTCTAAATGCTTCAACAGCATCCAGCTTTTTCTGTCACTCATTTTCAACAATTTACTGTGACAATTTAGTTGTAAATTCTTTTTACTATTGTTTCTACATAACACTCTCTACTTTTGTATGACCGAAGCAAGAGTTCTACTGCGTTAAAATCGTAAATGTGTACAATTTGTTGAAGACACTTCACTTAAAGTTATTGTCCCCTTACTTAACAGAGATGATTTAAAGTAGTGGTTTAACCGTTGGCTCCACATGCTGGTGGTCCTGGGTTCGATTACCGCTGGGAATTAAAAGGAATTTTTATGATTTGTAATGTTTATACTTCCAATGTAAGATATCATGAAAAATATTCAATTTCTCTCGGCCTTAGTGTTGAGAGTACTTTCTTCGAGCACGCGCAACAGTAAAGTGACTTACGAAACACGACTACAAGATGACGTCAACATTTATTCGTACTGTCTGTGAACGTAAGTGTTTAGCAAACAATTAATGAATACATAACGGATATCATTAGTATGGGTTAAAACACGTCTAATGAAAAACAAAATTTGTTTCCTAGCAATTGTTTATAATTTTCTACTACTGCTGCTAAAAATATTAATGATTTGAGCAATTCACCATTTCACACATGTACCATATCAAGAAAAAGACTTGAAATTAAATAAACAAAAATGTTATAAAATATGTAGTCTAGTTTCGACTTTCCAGTAATAATAATAATAATAATAATAATAATAATAATAATAATAATAATAATAATAATAATAATAATAGTAATAATAAAATTACAATACCAATTACGATACGGGTACCTGGCATATGAGTTTCATGGTTTGCGAATCTTTTTTAATGCGTCCCAACCGTAGTATTGTTCGCCAGCGGCACATCCTGTCCTTTCGACTTATTCAAAATAAGACAGGGACACGAACACAGAAATATCGAGGACAGTTTAAATTCTGACCTTGCCCTTCAGAGGGTTTCCAACCCCCAATGGGCCTCGCATCACAATTGTCAGTAATCTGCCACAAATTCCTCAGACTAAGATAAGAAAATAAATTAGTAGTTACGGAAGATACAAGTTGTTTCTATTTCTACACGTCTTAATACAATTCAAGGAATGCGAAAATAAGGTCTCTCTCTTTTCTTCTTTTGAAATTAGAAGTTAAGGTGACGAAGAGTAGTAATGTAAATCGGGACTATCGTTAAAAACGATTTGGTAGCTTCAACTTGGAGAACGTTTTGTGATATTTTCCTCATTGACGAAGGTGTATATACGTAACTTTTTTCGAATTAAAGAAGGAAATCTCGAGTAGGTCATTGTGGCACTCACATAAGGAACGTCTCTTTATACGTTCATTAGTATGTTGTGTGTAGACTCACATGCAACGATTGTAACTTGCTAATAGTTTGTGTGGAAGATTCAGTGACACGGTAGTTAGGTGGTTAGCTCATTGAGCTTCTTTCCGGTGGATCTGGGTTCAAATCCCAGCCAGGCTCAAACTTTTTTCAAATATTTCAATTTCAATATACATTCAGTGTGACATGCAAGATCTCCTCTCCAGAAAGGAAAATGGATTGGAATGAGCAGAATTTAAGAAGTTCTGTCAATGGAAGCAATGATTTACAGATACATTTCCAGCCCGTTGTTTTAGATTTGATATTTTCACCTACTTTTAAGCATTTTGTGATTCATGTGTAGTTGGTGCGTTTATTTCCCTAAACATGCAGTATATACAGGAATAATACATGACATACACAACAATATTGAGATGTAATGGAACATTACAATTTAATGTAATGATATTTTTGATGGGAGGGTCCCAGAAATTTTTGCATCGACTGTACTTCCTATTTAGCAAAAATTTCTTTCGATCCATATAAATTATTTATTTGTTCGTTATTTTATTCCAAATTAACATGGAAGACGGTAAAAAATTGTTTAGGAATCATATTTTGGGGGATTCATATCTTTATTTATCTATTAACTAATTATAAATCTTATATATGCATATTTTAAATGGACGATTACAAATCTCACGGTGTCAGTGCTATTCGGAAATATAGTCCCACCATTGGATGGAAGTTTAGAACAATTAACCAATCTAAATTTTGGCACAATATTTTGGACTCTCCTCACCCCTCTTTTGGTACCAATGTTCATCTAAAGATCCGGTTCAATCCAGATTTTACCATTTTTTATTCGTTTTAAATACTCCACCGCCAAAAAAGCTTTACTTTGATTGGTGCAATTACCCACGCTACATATTAAGGCGCGATCATCTTCACTCTACATCGACGACTGGAAAAAGAAAGCTGTGTGTTTGATCGGCTAGCAGATATGTAGGAATTTTGACAGTATAACCGAGTAAGACAGGTAAATTGTATATCCAGGTCAAAACTACTCTACCAGGAAGCACAGGAGCTAAAATTTAGACAATCTTAATAGTTAAAACAGATTAACATCTCAGTGAAATGTAGCAGGATACATAGGACGCCATGCCGGATGTAAACATTTAGTGTGGACAGGTTCGACATTACGTGCATTTAATTTGGTGTGCTAAACTCTTCATTTGCTTCGATTTAGAAATTTCAGAACAGTGATTATCCTTTTCACTCCTCACGATATTATATACAGTTAAGACCTGTCCATGTAGTAACTTATTAATATAGATAGTGATTTTTCTTACTAATACACATGGCGGTATTCTGAGTTTCGGAATCTTTGTAACATGAGAATGATCGCTTAGGTTAACTTTAAGGGCTCCTGTTTTCATCCCGAATTGGGATAGCTTCCAGTAGGGATGGGTTAAATATTTAAATTATCTAGGTTTCCTTCCCTTTTAGGGAGGGGAACCTCAAAATTAATAGCTTTAGTATGTTTCCCTTCAACACGTTTTGACCATTATCTGATAAAATATCATGAGTAAATCAGGACTAATTGGTTCAGTTTTCACCGTCCATTTCCTTTCCCTACATCAGCTAGAGCCGATTTGAACAAAAATGGTAAACTCTGATGAGTTCTATGTGTATTAAATGGATAATAAGATTAATGGTAGTGATGATTGGTGTGTATTTGCATGATGTGTCTTGTAGTTTAAGTAGTATGTGTATATTTGTAATGTAGTAAACATTTTCTTGTAGTAGTAATTGTGGTAGTTAAGTGATAAAAGAGTGCGTGAGATAATTAAATATGGACAGTGTAGTATTTACTATGCGATATTTTTTTATTCCGTCATTAAATGAACTTATAAACAATATTTGAAAGTGAACGTAATATAGTACAATAATCCTAAGTACAAGGTCACATTTCGTGGTTTACAGTTCGAACAAATAGTTACTAGCGCCCTTGTGTCGAAATTCCGTACTATCAGTTGTGCATATTTTACCATCAAACCCAGTTAGTGATTTAGGATTTACAAAATTGACCTTTATTTTCGATTTAAAACCGAGTAAACACGATTTCCGGCCCATATGAACAGATAGTTGGATAATGTGATTTGACACTTTAATATTCTGAAAACTACAACATTCTGTGTAATCCAGTAATGAAAATATTTAAGTAAATAAACTATGCATAGATTCTTAACCGAAGTCAGCCAATGTGATGCTATTTCCGTTCTGAAATTAAGATATTAATTCCAATTCTTTTCTTGTAGTTGCAGAATAATTTTCATTGTTGCTGTCAGACTATCATCACTTTCAGCAATATTATCGCACATATTTTATTTTTTTGTGAATATTTCTATATAGAGAATTGTTTCAAAACAGCTGCGAAGTAAGATATAGGATGGTTTGTGTGGCAAAGAAGTCTTGGGTTCGAGTAATGTTTCTTGCGTGTTGGTCTGGACGCGATTTATAGATTTTTTAGAATATATGATGAAATGAATGAATACTTCGGGCATAGATAGAAGAAACAGGGTGTTTTTTTTAAATATAGCGTCGTAGTAAATGGAAAAAGATGATGATATGAATATATGAATATTTACTTGAATATGAATATGAATATTGTAGTAAAAGTGAATAGATGATAGGACACCCGTATAATGTATATATGGGCCCGGTATATTTTAGCCATATGTTGATATATATATATATAGATGAAACGTAAATGTGTGGTGAGAATCGTTTCGAGTTCTGACCTCCACGCCGAGACATCACTCGACAAGGTAGGCGAGTTATATATCAGCATGTATTATTACTTCGCAGTTGAGTATGCCATAACAGTAGTATTTATTTATTTCAATCTCGTCTGACAGCAGGGTAGGGATAGCATCATGTAATGGCTAACTAAATGTAATTGTTCATCGATTATGATACCAAATAGTTGGCGTTTTGGGCTGTTGTGAATTGTGTTTACAGTCGGTTATGAAAGAGAAGACCCTATGACTCTGAGATTTTTTTTTCTTTCCACGTTACCTACCCGGGCTAGCTTACAATGTTCATGGAGGCGACAGCTCTGACAGGGTTACAGAATCGAAACAGTTAGTTATTAAAATTTATTATACCGTACCCGGGCATCGACCCCCCCCCCTTGAATATTTTCGTTTTCTTTCTTAGTTTCCAAACTAGATAGTGATGGAAATTAATCGATGCCTCAGAATTTAGCGCATTCTGCGAAGGGGAGCTATCGGTGAAGATTGGCAATAGAAATCACCGATCCAAAATCCAGTTTATTTAATCTTTTTTTTATTTTGGCAAATCGCTAATTAGGGATATCTTAGCTATTACTCTAGTTTCATTACTATTCTGGAATCTTTTAGTTTCCGAGAGGTCGGATGATTTTTTTTTTCCTTTTTGAAATTCTAAATTAACGCCTTCTCTAACCTTCCGGAGGATTCCGGGATCTGCAAGGGTGTTGACCGGATACGGTAAGTGGTGGGATTTCCCTAAAGCCTTTGTCTTTCCGAAAATCCCATCGGGGACACAGACTTGTCTCATCTTCGTAGACATCTTTTTCGGCTATTTATTTGGTAAGCCGAACCCTTTTTGGCATAAAAGAGAATATTTGGTTATATTATGTTGTATACGCAAATTCGACCACTTATCTTAAGTAGTTGTAGTGTTCTGTCTCCTCTCTTCTACCTATTCTTTCTACTCCTTTTCTAAAGTTTTTTTAATTTTCAACCTTCCCCCCCGATTTTGAAAGTATAATATATCAATGAATTAATGTATAATATATATATTTTTTAACCGAAATGACCAGCTGAGACATCTCGAGATACGATTCGTTTGATGAAATAGTTAGGGACTGGGTTTACATTATATTTGACCCATCGACGGGGTGAGTAACGATTCGGTACACCGTAATTTTCCACTTTCATTCCTTCACCATTGTCCGTCTGGGATTATTTTTTTTTCATCCAGTGGTCACTTTACGTTTAGTTTATTTGATTTCCGTGAATGTTGTTGTAATATTGGGCCCAAAGTTAAGATAAAAATTGTTTGGTTTCTATATATTCATGTATCTGAGAATGTTCTGTGTTACGTGCCTGCCTTACAAGTTTTTTTTTCTTTGATCTACTCTCCAATTGAATATGTGAAAATTTAAAATTAATACACGCGCGGTATAAATGAAAATAATATATTATGATGATATGTCGGAAGTTTTGTTTCTTGGTGTAATGTTGCAACCTTCTTGGACAAATTAATGTTGGGGTTATGTAATTAAATATGTGCGCGTGTATTGAAAAAAAATATATATATAGAGAGAGACGTCGAAATGTAAATATGTATGAAATATAGAATATTAAAGTGAAATGTAAAATGTTAAATTTATAATATGGATATATGTAAGAGCACCGCATCTGCCCCACACGTTTATTGGTTGCCATGGGTTTAAAGTAGTGTTTTCCGACGAATGGAATGATGTAGCCTAATTTTCTTTTTAAAGAATACCGCCGCGAATTTAAATAATTTTCTTTGTTCCGAATAAATGCAATTAGCAATCAGTAACGTAAATAATTTCAATGGCATGCATTTCAAAATAACGGCAGGTCTAAAACGTAATCCAATCCCTCGACAAATATTATCCTTTAGTGATCAACCAGAATATTTTTTTTGGAAAGTGTACCTAGAATCCCCCCTGTTTTCCAATGTGTATCCTATGACTTAACCAGTGTTTACCACGATATAAATCATCATAATCCTCCCAACCATTGAAGATCTTCTCAAACATAAATACTATGAATAAAAGTTATAAGTAATTCACAAATAAAGTGTTATGATGCGTCCAAGTGATGAATGACAAACTAGTGACCTGGAGTTACTAAATAATTAATCCAAAAATGGACTGAACCGAGAGGAGAATTCTCCTCTGACCAAATATCGTCGTTGAAATCCCTAGATGGGTAGAATTTTTAATATGCAAATACAGCTACAAACTGGTAGTTCGTATATACTGGACAAATGGTTATTATAAAGCAAAATATATGTGTATAAACATAAACTGAATTTAAATCGAGTGAAATGTGTTGGACACTACCTTTAGTGCATTAACAGTGATCTCGAATGCTCGAGTTTGATATACGCTACAGGACGTACAAAGAATACTTTTTTTTAATGTCTCGACGTGAGATAGAGACTCATAAGTACTAGTACACCTAAAAGTTTTTTTTTTTCTTTTCTTTCCTCTTTGTCCATTTTTTTTAAGTGAAATAAGTGTCTTCTTTGCGTATGTCGCAAATCATAATTTGCTTTAGCATGCCTAAGATATAATATATGTAATTATTTTTTTTATTTGTCAAGATGATTGAATATATAAAAATTTACTAAAATATAACTCTATGTATTCTATTAATATATAATCAAAACTTGTGCTTTTAAGATTTTCTTTGTAATTATTTTCCCTTTTCACTATGAATGTAATAAACTATTTGTACCCTTGTAGCTAGTTGGTTTCCTTTAAACATACATACACTGTCCTGAGTAGGTGAGTGAGTGAATGCATGATAGATTTAATTTAAGTAATTTTAGTAATATCATTTGTCATATTAACATCTATAATATATGTGTCATGTTTTAATATATGTGTTAAGGTAAATAACCTAGGTCATGAAAGACCGCTACTAACAAATTTAAAGTCGGCTCTAGGAGTGAGACGAAAATAACAGGATGAGCCTAAATACGACATCTTTCTTCCAGGAAGTTGAATCTCTTATTGAGACGATACATACATTTTATATTGAATCTATAAGTTTATTTTTTTTATTTTTTCTCTTTTCTTGACTAATTCATATGTGTGGTCGATCTCAGATCATGGAGTTCAGATATTGGATAGTTATCAATTATTGTTTGAGATTAAATTACAAAGAATTAAATTCCACTTTTCTCATTCCCAGGTCTAAGTCTGGGCAACCCCACGAACGTGGTGCCTGGAGCTACGTCTGGGTGGTATGAGGGAACATGTGTCTATTCCAAATCACTTCAAAATTGATTCTCCACTAATAGTATTTGTAACGATTTACCGGACAATAACCATTCGAATTCATTACTATATCTCCTAAATCATCCAGTAATCCATTCTCCTTTAAAATCCTCAATCTTTCCTTTTCCTTCTCCTTTTCTTTTTCTTTTCTTATTTGTTTCTACTTCTTTCCCCTCCTTTCCCTTCTCACACTTTCTTTTCTTATTCCTAACAAAACTGAAAACTAATTAGGTCGTGACTGGGAGTAGTCGCTATCAGCACGGTCAATAAATTCGATTCGATAAGTTTCTTCGGAAGTCCGATTTGGGATATTTACCTCTAAAATGAACATGTACAGAGACTAAGAATAATAATATAATTTATTTCAAAATTTACTTTACTAGAAAATATTTATAGTTTCAGTTAGTAGTAGATATTTCATTATTACTCTTTTGCTAAGTTCAGGCGACTCCTCCTTCAACCACGATGTTAGTTGTCACACGCCCTAAAATAAATATACGTTTTCAAAAGTAGCGAACTGTGACAACAAGTTTAGTTAACGACCTAATATTATATTCGTTTTTCAGAGATAATTAACAGTGTTCATTGGAGAACCACGGAAATTCATCTCAGAATAGACAAATGTTTCGAGCATCATCCACTCACAATTTGACTTGCATAACATAAAGACCCGACTTAGTGCTACTGACTGTTTTCAGTGCCTACAAAAGTTACGTGTAACTTGCGATGCATCTGCCCAAGCATTTTACAAACTGGCAATTAGCTGGACACCAATAGAGGAATTAGAATACTTAGTGGGGAGATATTTTGCTGGTCACCATACTAATATTCCATTTGTATAATTAAGAATTACTTACTTCGTTCCCATTTACATATATAAAAATTAAAATTGTTGTCATTTGTTTTGCGGTAGTCCTCTTAATTCAAACAGTGTACTTAGAACGTTCGAAGTATACACGTGAGATTTCCTGATTGGTATACTTCACGTGTTTTATTGGACTTTTGGTAGAGGGCCTTTCAATTATCCCGTTATTACATCCCATTTCTTATGATATCCCTTGGAATTCCTGTATGTGTTGTGTAGAAATTATGCCGTAGAAGATATGCGCGCAAGTTTGAAAGTGTATTGGGAATCCTAATATTCGTGCGTGTGAGGATATTATCTTTCTTATTCTTAATGTAAAAAATGTTAAAGATACTTTGGTCTGAGAAAAGAAATATGTGCACTTTTATTGTATTACTTCGATGTGTTTAATGATCATTTTTTCGTTTTAGTTATTTTCGTTTTACTCTAAAGGCGTTTGAGATTTCCTAAATATATTGTTAATGTGAAGAAGTAACTATGATATTGCTGAACTATGCATCAAACGCTTCCTTTCTCTCAGCCTTTAAGGTATTTGAACAACAGTAATGAGTTTTGGAATGACCAAGGAAGGCAAAGAAGGAAGGAAAATGGAGAATGAACCACTGTACAAATATCTCCAGCATGTCCAATCACTGCTTGGCATTTACGAAGTTCCAGTTGGTTTCTTTATTGATCGTACTTCAACCGATCAACGGTACGTTATTCAATCTACTTTGTGTACTTCCTTAGTGTAGATTTTCATCGAGCAAATGAATTATAATTAATGCTCTAGACATTCAATCTTTAATGTATTAAAACTGAAGTCAATTGACTCTCAAACGATCGTATAAGAATGTAAATGTTTGTTATAATAAAATGGAATATGTGACTAGTTTTCAATATTTAGTAGTATTATTAATGAAAATATAACTCTTAAATGGAAAGCAACATGAGGAACATGAAATATCTCGAAGCTAATTTTGTTGATAATGGTCAGAGATTCAATACATAATTAGCTGAATAAAGAATTACACAGAAAGACTCAAATGTAGAATATTGTATTGCATTGAGCATGGATCATTATGAAAAGACAAGAGATATTATTTGTTGAGTTATCGGGAATTTGTTATATGTTGGAGAGAATATAAAAATTCAGCTGATTGGAAAAATTAACCTAATGAGGGCATTGAAGAAGTAAAATACTATAATGTGAAATAATCATAAACACCTTAGAATATACGGAGAAGTTGCACAGAGAAAAATCCGTTCTCCGGACAGCGGTATATTATACAAATATACGATATCCTCTTGCTTACTATAGGAATCAGTACGGAGCATACGTTATTCGTATGCCACATAGGCACTGCCCTTGGATGTTACATCATGCCGTTGCAGGATGTCTGACATCTAACAATTTTTCGTATATAACATGCATATACTTATGTTACCTTCGTCAGCTATATGTTATATACGTCCATTTGTATGTGAGATCCTGAAAGACTACATTGTTTCATACGAAAACTACGTATAGATGGAACACTTACACAGAAAGTTTTATAAAACACGTTTTCAGTTATAAGTCTGCTGTACATTAAGTCCAAAACCTACAGGAATTACGCATGTAACCTATCTTTTTAAGTACGCCACCTACACTTTGTTCAGTGTGAGCTTGAGTAACGTGGTAGAAAGGTGGAAGGCAAGCATGGAAGTTAGAGAGATATATATCAATAATACATCAAGATAGAGTTCCTTTAGGACAAAAACATTTAAAAACTTATCCCGTTTACCGTAAGGACCAGACTGTTTCACATGATCAGATCAAAAGTCAGGTTTGCGTCCTAAATCGAATCTGGAGGTTCGAAATCCAGATATTTCAAACACAACCTCGCGTGTGGCCCCCTTGGTGATTCGAAGAAAATATACATACTTTATCATTATTATTGATTTTACTCAAACAGCTTAACTTTTGACAATGTTCTATCCATATTTACCTTACGTCTTATACACAGTTTTTAAGCTCTTCATTACGACTTTGCAATAAGCTTTCAATTACCTACTCCTTCTCGTAGCTTTTCAGAAATGTGAACGACTATGTGAACGACTATTTTTTTCATTGATTATCCGTTAACTTTAATGATCATTTTTCGTGATTTCACAAGTATGTTCCATCCATTTTAGGGCAATTTCTTTTTTGAATGTAGAATCTACAAAGTATATAATTTAAGCTGAATTTCAGCCATCTTCCTTTTTTGGTGTTTGAGATAAGGGATGAATTATTTATTTGTCATTGCTTTTCCATTGACATTAGTGTTAATGTTTCGTGCTTTTTGACTATGTTCCATCCATTTTAGGACAACTTAATTTTAAAATATAGAATATATTTCGACTGATTTTCAGTAATCTCTCTCTTTTATTTTTTGAGATAAGTGGAGGAATTATTTGTTTTTCATTAGTTTCCCATTGACATTACCTTTAATGATTCCTTTCTTCTCTAGGACAATTTGCTTTCGGAATATAGAATCTACATAGTCTTTTCTACATTTGAACTGAATTTCAGGCATTTCCCCAAAAATCTGTTGACATCATTGCAACCGGATACGACCTTTGTAGCAAATGACCTAACAGTGCTGAAAGAATATTATGAATAATTGTATTGATAGAAATGGAAAGCAGATCAGGATAACTTAATACAAATAGCTTTCCCTTTGCCTCATAGTTTTGGCGTAAACTTAATTTGCGTTTAAAAACATTCTTTGTCCTAGTCGTCCACTCAATTCTTACATGCCAGAGACGACATGGAAAAATTTAAGGTAATTCATATTCCTTGACTTACCTGTCAGTTCCCTTACTATTTTAATATGATCTACCACTTCTAACGTTAATCTTCCTCTCTTCATTGGCGATATCTAACTTTCTTTCTAATCTGAGCGCCAATATTCCGTAAACATCTCTTTTATTGTTGGAAGTAGACTGTACGTCTATAATTATATAGATCTTCTTTGTGTCTTTCCTTGTGCAGCAGTTTGACAATGACACTTTTCCTCTTTCCAGGATCTTTATTATTTTGTAGACGTTTAGGTAAAGCCGTGGATGAACATTTTTTCTTCATCATGTGGTCTCTTTAGTATGTCTAATGTCTCCCCAACTTCTCGCGTTACTTTCCTCTGATTTTACGCTTCTTATTGAGTATAGAACTTATGTTTGCGGTACAGAAGTGTATATGTTTCCTCTTCATCTTCACTTTCATTCAGTTACAGATCATCACTTCAATATAATTTGCTGCAGAATAATTAAATCTCCTTCCGTTTCATCTTTTCTTAGTGATTGTGTCAATTTGTTTTTCTCAACGCTATGATCTGTTTCTGTTCATTGCTAAGCTTTTTCTGCCTCCAACGAAGTTGCTATTGAACTTTCTTATGTCTTCTGTAATATGTTTCCGAATTCTTTTGCAAAGTCTCACATATTCTATTTTTAATGTCACGTTGCCACTATTAATTTTTACTTGTTTTCTTTCCTCGGAGATTTTTTCTCATTCTTTCTCGTCGTAGTACTTCCTGTCTTCATAGCTGTATGTTAATTACTTTTCGAATTCCCATGTTTGCTTCAATATCCTTATCCATCGCAAATTCGACAAAACTGTTTTCAATTCCGACTAAAATAAGTTACGTTGCTCTCGGAGAATTTTCCATTCTAAACGTTTTTGTAGTATTACAAGCATATTTTATTTTCTAGTTGGATCTTTGGATGCAGTTTATACCTTTCCATTGGATAGTCACTTCCTGTGTTAAACTTGCTCAGACCATTGCAGTCTCCAATCACATATTTTTTTTGACTTACTACTTATACCTGGACAATTTTGCTTGTGTGTTCTGTTCCACTTGAATGTCTATGTATATTTTCTGAGGGACTTTTTTCTTCAGGAAAGAATTCACGATGTACATCGGCTCTGCTTTGGCGAATTCTAATAAGTTCCTACGTTTGTCTCGTTACCATACCTGAAACTTTCCTTTTTTTTTTTTTTTTGCTTGGTAATTTTTATCCTATTTTGGCATTCAAATTTCCCATTAGCTTTACATAATTATTTCCCTGGTCGTGATCAATTTCTGTAAATTCTTCGTAGAATTCTTTCAATTTCTTATCTAAAAGGCTTTTTGTGGGAGCATACATTTAAAATATTTGTAATGCGTATCTCTGAAAGTTTTAAAACGAGATCTGCGTCTCGAATAAAGGTATTAACGTTGTATTCTTTTTCAATTTTTCGTTGATGAAAAAAAAAAAAAACAATACTGCCAGTCTTGCTACTTTCTTATCATCTGTAACAAAGCAGGTGCCTTCTTCTTCTCTCCTTCTTACTTTACGTAATCCGACTGTGTCCAAATTAATACGTAGATCTTCCAACTCATGGAATATTTTTTCTACTTCCTGTGATCTTGCAGTGTACTTAGCTTTAGTCAGTGTCGAGTTGCAACATAATTCATAACTCCTTGGATTCTTAGCTGACAACAAACTAGGGAAAATAGAGTGGTGGTCCCGTTGCCTTCCACCCCGCAGTATCCCAGCCGTTAAAGTCACCCTGACCACGCCTGGGACTAATGTCCAAGTTGCCGTACCAATCACTATGATTTCCGCCAACTTGGCTACTGGAGAACTGCTGCCTTCTCCCAGAAAACTCTTCGTCTGACTACTCCATTTAGACCAATTCGGTAGGGGTGTCCCTTCTGGTAGTGAACTACCACTGACACAGTTCTAAATTTCACTGTAGCACGCAATCCTCCCCACCCGACACATAAGTGTTTTCGTAAAGGTGGTGTTTATCGGGGAGGCAGCAAAAAATAGAACATATGAACAGTGGTCTTTCGCAGGTCAAAATGTAGTTCCCGAGGTAAAATATCCCCCTATTCGGATCTCCGAGAGGGGGGTGGCTTGGGAATGACTATTGGACGAGAAAGTAATTATAGGAGGAAGACAGACAGAGAAAGAAATACAGGGAAGAGCAAAAGGTTTATGATAGGGACATGGAACGTACGTACTATGTTATAGGGAGGAAAATTAGAAAATATTAAAAAAGAAATGAAACAAAATAATTTAGATTTGGTAGGCGTTTGTGAAGTTAGGTTTGAAGATAATGGGGTATTGAACAGCGAAGGATATAGAATGTTTTACTCAGGTAATGAAAAGGGCGGTCATAATGGCGTAGGAATAATTCTTGGAAAGCGCTTAAAGGAGAAGGTAGTGAAAGTAGAATTTATTGATGATAGAGTTATGATGTTAAGACTTAAAGGGAAAACGAAGGATATAGTGGGGATACAGACATATGCACCGACGACTTCGCATGCAAATGAAGAAGTAGAGGAAAGTTATGAGAAACTAGAAGAAATTATAGATAGGGAGAAGAAGGGTGCATACATAATTCTAATGGGAGATTTCAATGCAGTTGTGGGAGAAAAACAGGAAGGTAGTATCGTAGGCAAACATGGTTTGGGCGAAAGAAATGAAAGGGGAGAGGGCCTGGTGAATTTCAGTAGACAGAATTCACTAGTAATTGGGAACACTTGGTTCAATCAGCACAAGAGATGAAGATATACATGGAAATCACCAATAGACGGGGGAAGATATCAGATAGACTATGTTATGATTCAGGACAGGTATCGGAATAGCTAAAAGAACGCGAAGATCCTTCCCGGGGCTGATATTTTCTCTGATCATAATCTTGTGCTGACCGAAGTAAATATTCAACTGAAAAATGTAGACAGAAGAAAAGTAGGTAACAAAGTGTTGAATGCTGAAAAGCTGAAAAACGAGGAAATAAGAAATCTTTTCGTTGAAAAATTCGAAGAAAAATGTTCAAACGAGGAAATAATAGGCGCAGGTAGTAACGCACGGGGGGAACATATTAAACGTTGCTTACAGCAGGCTGCAGAGGAAGCAGTAGGTTACCGCGAACACAAAACTGCTAAGAAACCATGGGTTACAGAGCAGATGTTGCAGAAAATGAGGGAGAGAAAGATGTGGAAACATGTTGATACAGAAGAGGGCAGAAAGATGTACAGAAATTAAAATAATGAATTACGAAGAGAAACAGACAGAGCGAGGGAAGAGTTTTACAAAAGAAAACGCGAGGACATAGAAGAATTAGAAAGAGCTGGGAAATATGAGGAAATGTACAAGGAGGTGAAATCTATGGAATTTCGGAGGAAACCAGGGGGTATTATGATGGCAGTAGAAAATAAGAATGGGAAGGTAGTCAGCGAGAGAAATGAGGTCATAGGAAGATGGAAAGAATACGTTGAAGACTTACATGAGAGTAGGGATAGACCATGTAGCCTAAATGTTGAAGTGGAAAATAAAGTAGGCGAGGATGATAAACGATTAGTATTCTTCGGGATGAGTTTGGCTATATCCGAGATTAGGAATGGAAAGGCAACCGGAATAGATAACATACAATCGAATTCATTAAAAATATAGGAGACAAGGGAAAGAAAGAATTGTTCCGACTATGCAGTGAAATATATGAAACAGGAGAATGGCCAAACGACTTTCTGAAAACCATCATGATAACGATGGCTAAGAAATCGAACCCAAAGAGATGTGAGGATTAGAGAACTATTAGTCTCATATCTCATGCAGCTAAAATTCTGCTCCGAATACTGAACAGAAGATTATATGGAAGAACAAATAAAAATGTTGAGGAGGAGGAGTTCGGATTCAGAAGAGGCAAAGGCACAAACGATGCTATTCGATTATTAAGGGTGATCGGTGAAAGATTTATAGAAAAAGGGAAAGAGGTGTATGTTGTATTTATTGATCTAGAAAAGGCTTTTGACCACGTGAATTGGGAATTGTTGTTGAGAGTTCTAATATAGGGTTAGAATGGAAAGATAGAAGACTCATAAGAAAGTTATACATAAACCAACAAGTAAGTGTTACGATAGGGAAAGAACTGACGGAAGAGAGTGCAATTGGAAGGGGAGTTCGACAAGGTTGCTGCCTCTCGCCAACGCTATTTAATGTCTATCTAGAAGAGATAGTGAAAAAGAGCCTACATGATTATAATGGCATTTCGGTATTGGGTAGAATGATTAGATGCATAAGATTTGCAGACGATATGACACTTGTTGCAGAATCTGAAAAGAAATTCAATAAAATGTTAGAAAAAATGAGAAAGGGTTTTGAAGAAAATGGGATGAAAATAAATGTTAGAAAGACAAAAGCCATTTTGATTGGAACGAAGGGGTCTGTGTCAAATATAAAAGTAGGAGGGGAGTAAATAGAACAAGTGAATAGTTTTCGATACCTGGGTAGTATTCTTAGTAATGACATGAAATGCGAACGTGAAATAAAAACAAGGATAGGAATGGCGAAGAAAGCCTTTAAAAGAAAGAAAAGTCTGTTTTGTGGGAACTTGAACAAAGAGTTGAGAAAAAGACTCATAAAATGCTTCGTTTGAAGTGTTGTACTGTATGGGGCGGAAACGTGGACATTACGTAAGGGTGACGAAAATTAGCTGGATGCCTTCGAAATGTGGGTGTGGAGAAGAATGGAAAGAATTAGTTGGGTCGAGCGGAAAACGAATGAGAGAATGTTAGAAATGGTGGGTGAGGAAAGAACACTTTTAGATATTATTAGGAAGAGGAAGAGAAACTGGTTGGGATATTGCCTAAGAAGAGATTGAATCATGAGGGACGTCCTAGAGGGTATGGTGGCGGGAAAGAGAGGGAGGGGGTGAAGGAGACTACAATTAATGGATGATATTAAAACAGAAAGATTATACGCGAAGACGAAAAGGTTAGCGGAGGACCGTGGAGCATGGAAGCTTCTCAGCAGCGGCAAGTGTCCTGCCAATAAAGGCAGAATACCTATGATGATGGATTCTTAGCAATCTATGTCTACTGTACACGTGATTCTGAACATTACTTTCCAAAGATAGAATTCGGCTTTCGGAGAATGTGGGCCTTAAGTTGCTGCGCTGTCATGATTAGTAAAATAAGTTAGAGATATTTGGTCAAAGGTACAATGCTGGCAGGTAGCCGTCAAGTTCAGCCCTCTATCATTAACATATAAGTTTCACCGTGACAAAGAAGTTTGCATTTTGCACCACTGAAAGGTATGAGTAGATTCGTGATCCGTTTAAACGGTTCGATATATCTTCAAATCATTGTCCTTCCGGTTAGATACCGGACACTATTTGCAAACTATAATGAAGTTAATGTAGAAAAATAGTCAAAATCATTGATTTGTGTTGATGTAATTGTGTCAGCATTTTATTTAACCGATATTACATTTCAGTTTGCTACACCAAATTAATAGTAATGCAAAGGAAACAAGAAAATTGGTCGTTAAATAGATCAACCTATTACGTATCATAGTTTATTACTGAAGTAAGTTATTTTTGCAATGGAAAATTATATATGACGGAAATACCTTGTCTTTTGGTGTCATATACAGTTAAATTTCTGTGACGTATACAAAGGTATGATGGGTCAGTGTCCTACGTAACACTGGGTGCTTTGCTTCCCAAAGAAATCAAATAACTTTATTATTAAGTTAGGGATTAACATTCTTAAACTCATTACGGTTAACCTTCAGTATAAGAAGCCAATTTTTTGTTTGCAAGAGTAAAATAAGAGTAAAGAATGAATAAAATGATGAAAGGAACAAAAAATATTGGAACTAATTGACAATGTTTAGTCAAATCTCGAAGAATATGAAATGGGTACCTTTCATCCTGTGCGTCAGAAAATATATACACTTTCAACTGCTACATAACTTATTTTCCAACTCACAAGGGTAAATTTCTAAACAAATTGTCAGTCCAATTGCGAGTTCAATTACTGGCATTAGAGTTTCAGCTTTAACGATAAGAAACTGTAATAAAATGGAACTGGAAGTTTGGGAATAGTGCTGTCGTTTAGAGTCAGTGGAGGAGTGAATATGAAACTGATCCACCTTCAAGAGTAATAAGAACACGTCTACGATGCAGAAGGTCCGATTATTGCGACTTCACACGGCAACAAATATTTAACCATCAGTTGGATGCTGGAAATATTTCAGAATTTATCCCCCCCCCAAAAAAAAAAATAATTCCAAGGGTCACGAGAAAGTGGTTCAAGTGCAAGTAGTGTGTTATGCATACTGAGAAAGTGATAAGTTGCTTGTGTACATTCGAAGTCTGGTGAAACACTAAAATGATGACGAACCATATATCATAATACATCATACTCTGTGTGGACTTAAAAGATGGTAACACACGAACCGAGATATATGGGTAACTTTGTTTGGACCAATGAAGTACAATTCATACCTAATGGAACTGCTAATATAATTATAGATAATAGGCTGAAGATAACCCCCACATTAATGTTGAAAACGATGCGAATTTACCTGATGTAAATATATGGTGTGTTTCATGTCCTAGGGAACTCATTAGGCCTTTGGGTTGGGCATAAATATAGCTGGAGAAAAGTACTTGAAAATGCTTGCTGATTCCATTTTCCCTGTTACTAGTGTAATGAGCGGTACTGATAGGTTATACTTCTGTATTACCAATAATATGGCGAACATGAGAGGGATGTGGGAGCATATCTGGATTAAAATGTAATAGGCCAGTTATGTAGGACCCAGAGGACTAATCGAGTTTCCTGCTCGCTTTCCATTCATCTCGCTGCTCGATTTTTTTCTTATGGAACACAGTAAAAATGAAGTTTACCATAATAGAAGAAAACGTAACCCAGACACACTTTAGAATGAGATTCAAACAGTTTATTCAGAAATCTCAGTGGATACTTTCGTGAGAAGTACGGAAGCAGTTGTGACCCGTATTCAGAAATTTGTCAATACTGAAGGTCGCCAATTTATACATTTACATTAACTATAATTTCTAACACTCAGTTTGACCAGAAAGTACACTTATCATTTAAATTGTACTATGGAGTTACTTTTCTCAGAAATGTAAAATTGTATGTTGGAAAGCTAATCTTAAATAGCAGTTTAAATTGTGTACATAGATTTTTCGTGCACTCAGTATAGAAAATCCATATTATTAAATCTAAGATGTTACCTTCAGAAATGATAAACTTGGCATGTGATTTTACTAAATACTGCAAGAAAGAAAACTTAATTTGTAGAAGAATTACGTATCTACATTCAATGTTCTTTATCATTTGTTTCATATATAACTTAACAGTGTTACAAGTAATCGAATTTAGGTGGAAACCTAGAAAATATTAGTTGCGTAAACAAAAAAAAAAATCTCTTACTTTTTTATTTTCAAGCAACAATACGCGGGAAAAAGTTTGATGACCGTGAAAAGAACCAAATTAGAAATATCAAGATATTTACTCGCTTAATGGACACTGCGTGCGAAGTTTTTTTTTAAATGTCTGCGCGTCCGTTCGTTCGTAGCAGAGAACATATTTATTTGTCTAGAAGTTATAACGTTCGACGTATGTTCATCACTTTTTCAACATTCGGTATTATAAGTCTCAAGGGGTTCAAAATTCCTTTATATGTCTCAATAGTAAGGATATTTACTGAAAAGTAAAACTTTTAAAAATATAATTTACTCGAAAACGGTTCTAACATTTTTTTCTATTTCGTACATCAGTATTATATTAACAACCCTATACTGTAGCATAATTCATTTCAGGGGGAAAATTCAGAAAGAAATAGTTTATTCTTGTGGTGAATTGTTCTGGAGTAATTTCCTTAAAGACGACACTGGTAATTTTGTTCGTATCTCATGAATAATTGTTTAATAATTACCTGACAATGAAACAAACCTGTGCTCTTGAAAGATTCGCAAGGGGTAGTTTAGCCTGGGGCGAGTTTTTCGGGTGATTTTCGTAAAAAACTGTATGTTGAATTGATTTGATTTTAGCGTCCCTCTTAGCAACAAGGCTATATAAAACATAGATCTATTCATTAATGTGGAATCCGAACCACATGGTCTCCTGCCGAGACTCGAATCCGGTGTCTCACGCCAAAGACGCGTACGCTAACCGCTTAGCCACAAAGGGGTCCAAAATGTATAATGGTTTTGAACATATTTCATAAATGTTTCACTGATAACTTCATAATACATGGTAAGACATTTGCCATCAAACATTCCACAGGAAGTAGTTTCCTATTGGTTTGATTTATTGTCGGATATTTTTCTTAATAACTACTCATGTGGTTTTCTTCTTATTTAATTACTGAAATAGGTATAATGTTTCATAAAGTTATTTCTTACGAGGATATCAACAGGGGATAATTTTGTTTTAGGAGAGAGAGTTTTCTTCGGACGAGGTTTTTCGAAAAGATTTTATAATATTCAGGGCCGTAACTTGTGCTGGGGGCACAGAGCAATTGTCCCCAGGGACCTTCTCGCCGTTCGAGGGGGCCATTTTAAGACAAAATTTTCTTACTCCATATGCAATATGAACATGAAATTATAAATGAAGCATCAAACAGGTTTACTACATTCCATAAACAAAACAGCACACAAAAGGTAAATAAAACAAAAATGAGAAGTGAGAGCTCCTTCGTGGTTAAGCGGTTAGCGTACGCGCCCTTGGTGTGGGAGACCCGACTTCGATTCCCGGCGGGACGTCAAGTGGTTCGGAGTCCATGTTAATCAAGAGGTCCACGTCTCATATAGCCTCGCTGCTGACGGGATGTTAAACTCAAAATCAACTCAACTCAAAAATGGTTCGTGGGCCTATTTCAGTAAAAAAAAAATGTTTACTATTAGGGACCCTAGAAACAATATTTATTCGTATGGCTTTGAGATTTGTCAAAATTCTTCCCTTAATTAATTTGTCATGTATATAACGGGCCCAGGGGCGTAACTAACGACCCCGCAGATCTTGCCGTGCGGGAGGGCCCACAAGCTGGGAGGCATAACAAAGAGTAAAAGATGAAAAGGGGGCCCAAGAATGAGAAAAAAAAAAACAACTTTTTCTAGGGGGCCAAAATACGCGTATTAATGCTTCCTTCGCAAAAAAAAAAAAAAAAAAAAAAATCAAAGTTACGGCGCTGATAATATTCTTAGTATTTCAGAAATTAATGTTTCAATAATAACTGAAGCATAACAGGAATTGTTTTAGGGAATTGGAGCGAGCAACCTTAGTAGGGTTAACTTTACCAATTAATACATTTTGCTTTAATTATTGTGTTTTATGCTTGTGTATGTTGAACATTTCTGACAAGAAACACAGAAACTAATCTAACATGTTTACACTTAACAATGTAGATATTGTTGATGCTGGCTGTTATTGTTGGTATTATAAGCTCCCGCTAGCCCAGCGATTACGCACGTGCTTCATTAGTGTAGTCTCAGCTTCAACTCCCTGGTACTAGCTTAGAGATTTTCCAGTGTTAATCCAATATTATGTGACAATTGGAGAGCTGCTTTAATTAAGAGGAAGCGGACAAGTAAGCCAGAAACATTTGTAGTGAGCCATGTAGGATCCGCAGGAGTACCAAAGATAAAGCAAAGAGAGAGCAGATACTTTGGTGGCCGAAGGAGCTTGAGCCAGGCATATATAACTAACAGAAGTGACCAGTTTTCACGCGATAAGAATGTTTGATAAATATAAACGAAATTTGTATAATGTAGGTAGAAGTTGCCTCCTTTCTCCCCTCTACAAGTAGAAGTTGTGAAAACAGTGAAACCATGTTCGTTCAATTTATTGATAAGTTTGTATACTGAATTTAACATCACCAATAATAAGTCGTATTATTCGGCATTGTAAGAATATAAAATGAGAAATTACAGTGTTGTGTATAAATTGGTATCTTCCCCCTTTAGAAGAGTTCTCTTTGTAATCTAGGAAACAGCTTACCTTGTATTTAACTAAGTGCTTATATATTATAACCGTGTAACGTGAGTTCCTGCCACCACAGCATGGCGCGTCCTCAGGTTGCGGATCGAGAAAAAGGCCTCTAGATATAGAGGTTAGCTGCGAATATACTGAATAAGCAGTCGCGGACAGACGACAAGGAGTGTTTGGGTTTGGGCAAGGCTATCAACCTCATCCTGTAAATAAATAAATAAATAAAAACTTGTTCAGAAACACACACGAAAATCTCGGACAAGGACTGATAACTTGGCACGACCTCAGCAAAAGAAAATGGAAATGAGATTTGGAACATGAAATATTGGAAGTCTTTATAGGGCAGGCGCGTTAAAATCTGTAACGAGTGAGTTAGAGAAATACAGGATGGATGTAGTATTTCGGGAAGTTAGGTGGGAAGAAAATGGATCTGTGAATTCCAGAAGTTTTACGTTCTTTTACGGGCAAGGAAATAAATGTCACCAATTAGGAACAGGGTTTTTCGTTCACAAACGAATATTACCAGCAATTAAGCGGGTTGAATTTGTTACTGACAGACTTTCTTTTATTACTCTTAAGGGTCGGTGGTATGATATTGTTTTAAATGTGCATGCAGTGTTTACGAAGAAGCGGAGCAGATATTTGATCAACTCCTGCGATACCATATGAAAATTCTATTAGGGGATTTCAATGCCAAGGTAGGACGAGAGCATATTTTCAAATTGATTATAGGCATGAGGAAAGTAATGATAACGTTGTTAGACTCGTAAACTTTGCAACATCCAAAAACCTAATCGTGAAGAGTACAAAATTTCCACATCGCGACGTTCATAAATAGACTTGGATCTCAACAGACGGAAAAACATATAATCAATTTAATCACGTTTTAGTAGATAGAAGAAGACGATCTAGCATAAGTGATGTCCATTCGTTTAGAGAGGCTGATTGCGACACTGATCACTACCTGGTAGCAGCGATAATAAGAGAGAGATTATCGTTGAATAAAGGAAATATTCAATGTCCGAAAACGGAGAGATTTAATTTAAAGAAATTAGATGAGAGCCAGGTAAGAGAGGAATACCAGATTGAAGTATCGAATAGATTCTCGGCTTTAGAAGATTCGGACTGCACTAGTGTTGAGAATGCTTGGATTGAAATTAGAGATAGCATTAAAAGTTCAGCAAAAGGAAAAATGGGACACGCGGAAATACGTAGAAGCAAACCATGGTTCGACCAGGAAGTAGAGCCGTAGCTAGAGGGGGGCGAGCGGGGCGGTCGCCCCGGGCGCATATAGCAAGGGGGCGCCGAACGAGCAAGAAGAAAGAAAAGGTGTCAGAAAAGAGTAAACGACGCGGCGCCCCTTAAAAGAATTGGCGCCCTATTAAATCAATATTGTTGTCAGTTTGCAAAGAAATACATTTGTTAAAAATTTTCTTGCTCGCTCCGCTCGCAATCCATCATTTTTGATAAGAGTCACAACAAGTTTTTACTTATTACTTGAACGTAGTTATTATATACGATTTGTTAATGACGATATGATATAAGTACAGGGTGTTGAGTAATGAATAGTGTACTCAGGAGCGTTTTCAAAATCGGAAAAAGTCAAAGTCTCAAATATCTGTTCAGCGTTGTGATGGTGATGAGTTTGCTTAGTTAATCACGCGTTTCTACCCAATTTGATTAATCACGATGATCAGAATGAAGGTATGAAAATGAGATGAGTGAAGAGACATACGGAAATTTCTGTTTGCGCAGGAATATTAAAATTAAGGTAAATAAGGGGAATAATAACATACTCGAGATCATAGTAGGGGCTAAGAGAGTCAGAACTTAAGCCAATGTATTTCGTCTTTTTCAAAGACTAGTTTTTTTTATTCCGTTGACATGTGAAATGCCTCCAATTTGAAGGAATTTATTGGCATTATGTCTCCATCAACTAGTTGAATCGCCAGGGTATGTTTTATGTCCATACGTATTCAGTTATGCTATGTTTTATTTATCAACATAGCTACAAAACATAAACCTGAATTTCCGTTATATTTCACAAAATATTTTTTTAAAATAAAAGAACTAACTAACAAACTCAATGGCCTATAGAAACCGGAGATTCAATGCTGTGTTCATAAAACCTCTCCAATGACTTTCGTTCTTACCCAACTGAATCCATTTTCTACTCTGTATTCCTATTTCTGCGAAATTCATCTTAATATTGTCTTTTCATTTGCGTCTAGGACTTCCCGATGGACGTTTTCCGATTGAATTTCCAGTTAAAACTTTGAAAACGTTCCTATTTTCTTTCATTCTTGCTACACTACCTGGTGACCCTAACAATGTTTGGTAAAGGGTGTAAATTATGCAGTTTCTCGTTATGAAGTTTTCGCTATGCCCGATTGCCGTTCCTCTTGGGTCCGAATATTCGTCTCAGGATTTTATTCTCAAATACTTTCAGTTTGCGTTCTTCTCTTCAAGTAATTATGTTTCGCAACAATACTGAGCAACAGGCATGATTATCGTTCTATATACTTTGAGCTTCAAATCCCTCGACAGAATTAGCGACGAGAAAATATTTTGAAATGAATAATAACACGAATTCTATGCTTTCAGTCGACTTTAATTTGTTCGTGGATATGATCTTGGTCTGCTAACATTGATCCTAGGTACTTGAAGATATCCACTTTATCGAAAATATTATTTGATACTTTGACGCATCCATAATTTGCCGTATTACGATCCCAGTGAACTTCCGTGTATTTAATTCCTTCTGTATTTACCTCTAAAACTGCAAGAATTTAATAATGTCTCTGCATATATTTCTGTTGTTCTCCTGTAGCCTGCTTTAGGCTCTGGTTGCTATCTTTGATTTTCCTTCTAGCGTATTCCAGAAAAAAGTTGAATAATAATGTTGGCAACGCATCTCCTTGTTTGAGACCATTCTCGACGAGGAAACTCGTGGACAAGAATTTTCCTACTTATACTTTAGGTCAGGATTCTTTTAAACACATTAATTAATCTAACTAGCATTTTCGGTATTCCAAATTCTGCAAGAATATTGTATAATATTTATCTTTTAATGGAATCGTAAGTCTTTCTAAAATCAATAAAAATTGATGTACCGGGGTATTGTATTTCCATTTCTTTTCGGGTATTTTTCGAATGGTAAATATTTGGTCCATATTGATTGGTTTCGTCTAAATCCACACTGACAATCTTCAATAATTTCATCCGAATATGGGATCAATCTTGCTAATAAAATGTTTGAGAGGATTTTAAAGGATGTTGACACAAGACAAATGCCTCGATAATTATTACAGTCCGCTTTGTTGCATTTTTTGTGAATTCGAACAATGATTTATTCTTTCCACTCTTTTGCCAATTCTCCCTTGTTCCAGATAAGGATAATAAGTTTGTGTATTTTGTTCCACATTTTCCCCCTCTAGTTAAAATTAACTTAGGCGGAATTTTGTCTCACCCGGAGATTTGTGTTTCTTTAATTCCTTTAGAGCAATTTCTACTTCTGTTCAGCTGGGCTCTGAAATTCATAGTTCTGCTGTGCATTTCCCTTTCCTCACGAACATTAAGGCACGATGTCACGTTAGAAGAACTTGTAGCTGCCATAAAAAGAATCTTGAAACCCGATCTTTTTATTTACTCTTTACACATTACAACTCCTTGAATACAAGAAAGGGATCACCTCCATGCAGCACTGCACTCTAGTGGGCAAACATCGAACCTCCTCATTAAAACCGTGTATTTTGGCGCACTCCGCCTCCCTGTCCAAAAGAATCCGTTGTTTCGGAAGCGGCGAAACTCTTTTTTCCTTTATGTCAGCGGGAGGGCGATAGTAGGTAGCAAGCAAGACATCCCAGAAACTTGCACATTGTTCAACTCCGTCCAAGATGGAAAAAAAATGTGTGTCCCTTTCAAGACTAGGTTGACATGGTAAAATATGGTAGGGTTCCAAGATCTTTTAATGACAGCTACAAGTTCTTCTAACGTGTCAACACGGTCTTAGTTTTTGGCTGCGTGTTCAGCAAATCGTCGAAGAAATCTTTGCATCTATTCAAGATGCTAGCTGTATCTGTAAGAATTGTTCCGTCATCTCTCTTTATATACGCGCGAGGTTGATACCCTTTCTTAAATTCGTTAATCTCCTTATACATGTCTCGATTTTTTCTTTTACTATTATCTTCAAGTCCATTAATTTAAACTCTCAAAACATCGCGTTTCTCTCTTCTAAGCATTTGAGATTCCCGTCTAATGTCAGTGAAATTTAGTTTAGTTATATCGTTCGGATTTTGTAGCCAACGCAGTTTCGCCTATTTTCCCATCGCCGTTAGTTTGGTGGAAGGTGCATTCCTGATCGAACCATGATTTGTTCCTACGTATTTCTGCGTACTCCAATTTTTCTCTTGCCGAAATTTTAATGCTGTCCCAAATTTGAACCCAGTATTCTCAATATTAGTGCTCTCAAAATCTTCTACATAAGAGAATCTATTACACTTCAATCTGGTATTCCTCTCTTGCTTAGTTCTCTTCTAATTTCTTTAAACTAAACCTCTCTTTATTCAAAGATAATCTCTCTCTCTTGTTATCGCTGCTACCAGATAGTGATCAGTGTCACACTTAGGTCCTCTGAACGAGCGCACATCAATTATACTGGAGTGATTTCTTCTATTTAGTGAAACTGTGTTCTTCCGTCTGGCGAGGTCTATGTGTATTTATGAACGTCGCGATGTGATAATTTTGAGCTCTTCTCGATAAGGTTTTTGGATATTCCAAAGTTCACGAAACTAAACGCCGTTGCATTACTTTTCTTATGCAGATTTTCTTTCCCTATAACCGGTTTGAAAATATCCTGTCGCCCTATCTTTGCATTAAAATTCTCTAACAGAATTTTCATATAGTACCGCGGAACTTGGTAGAATACCCATGACACTTCTCAAAAGTGTCTTTTATATCGTCATCCTTATCTTCTGTTGGGACATGTACATTTAAAATAATATCACACCACCGACCCTTAAGAGTAATAAAAGAAAGTCTATCATTAATAAATTCAACTCGTTTAATTGCTGATATTAAAATAATCGAAATTAAGTGGTCACATACAGAATAAATTTACAAAAGTTTGTATTTATTACTGGAAATTAATGCTGTCATTCGAACATTTTAAAAGCACATAGTTTCTAATATATTAAAATTTCATTTCTTATCGATAGTATGAAACGTTACAAATAGTTGTACTATAAATTTCCATAATTGATCTCCAAGTGGATCTGTATACCAACCAGAGGTAGTTTTGTCAAGTTTAACAAAAAGTCCAAAATCCACCTCTTGGAAACAGCTCTTATTGTAAAATAATAATAATAATAATAATAATAATAATAATAATAATAATAATAATAATAATAATAATAATAATATTCTCTTCTGGATGTTGCAATTCAATTGTCTATCCAAGCAGCTTGATAAAAAATCAACATAGCGTAACAACGAAAGCCGCTTCTGTTTGACCTATATGCAAAAAAAAAAAAAAAAAAAAAAAAAAAAAACTTAGAGGTGCCGGTAAGGGCGCCGAATTCTACTTCGCCCCGGGCGCCGGAATCTCTAGCTACGGCTCTGCCAGGAAGGCACGAAACTAGCAGAGAAGAGAAAATAAGCAAACCTAAGTTGGCTACAAAATCCGATTGGAATAACTACACAAAATTTCGTAGACATCAGGCCGTAAACTTCAAAAATTTAGAACAAAGAAACGCGGTTTCTTGAAAGCTAAAATTCAGGAACTTGAAGATAATAGTAAAAATAAATACATTCGGGACGAGTATAAGGGGATCAACGAATTTAAGAAAGGCTATGAAGCTCGTGCTTATACCTAGGTATATTAAAGGAAGCTGATGGAAAAGTTCTCACTGATACGGATAGCATCTTAAATAGATTAGAAGATTTCTTTGATTCGCTGAACACGCAGCCATAAACAGATGTGCGAAAAGGAGATTTACACCGCAGAACCGTATATTCCAGAACCCAACTGAATAGAACTGGAAACCGTTATAAAGAAATTCAAGAAACACAACTCTCTGGGTAGAGACGAAATTCCGGCTGAGTTAATTTTAGCTGGAGGTGAAAAATTGTGGACCAAGGTACGAACTCATTCTCCTTATCTAGTACAAGGAAGAATCGCCACAAGAGTGAAAAAAGTCAATCATTGTTACAATTCACAAGAAAGGCGACAAAACTGACTGAAATAATTATCGAGGCATTTCTCTTCTGTCAAAATCCTATAAAATCCTTTCAAATATTCTATTAGCAAGATTGACCCCCTACGCAGATGAAATTGGAGATTATCAGTGCGGATTTAGATGAAATCGATCAACTATCGACCAAATATTTACCATTCGCCAAATACTCGAAAAGAAGTGGAACTACAATACCCCGGAACATCAACTATTTATTGACTTTAGAAAGGTTTACGACTCGGTTGCTAAGGATAGAAGTCATTGGAGAGCTTTTGTGAACGCGGCATTGAACTTCCGGGTTCCATAGGCCATAGAGTTAGTTAGTTAGTTAGTTACGACTCGGTTAGGAGAGAAACATTATACAATGTTCTGACAGAACTTGGAATACCGAGAAAGCTAGTTAGATTAATTAAGATATGTTTAAATGAATCCCAAAGTAAAGTCTGGGTAGGAATTTTTGTCCACGAGCTTTCACATCGAAAATGGCCTGAAACAAGGATATGCGTTGTCGACATTACTGTTTAACTTTGTTCTGGAATACGCTATAAGGAAAATGAAAGATAGCAACCAGGACCTAGAGTTGAACGGTATTCACCAGGTTATGGCATGATGATGAAAAAATAGGAGATGACAGGAGAATAATAGAAAGAAATGCAGAGATCTTGTTAAGCACTTGTAGGGACGTGGGTTTAGAATAAATGCCGAAACAACTGAATACATGGAAGTGCGTCGGGACTGTAATACAGCAAATTATGGATGCGCTAAAATATTAAATAATATTTTTGATAAAGTAGACAGTTTCAATTTTACAAGATCAATAATAACACACGAAAATGATATTCACGAAGAAATTAAATGTCGACTAAAAGCAGGGAATTCGTGTTATTATTCAGTTCAAAATCTCTTGTCGTCGCGAATTCAGTCGAGAAATTTGAAGCTTAAAATATATAAAACGATAATCATGCCTGTTGTTCTGTATGGTTGTGAAACATGGTCGCTTACTCTGAAAGAAGAACATAGACTCAAAGTATTTAAGAACAAGATCCTGAGACGAATATTCTGACCCAAGAGGAACAGGAATGGGGAATGGCGCGAATTTCATAACAACGAACTACATAATTTATACGGTTTACCCAACATTGTTAGGGTCATCAAGTCCAGGAGGCTTAGGTGGGCAGGTAGCTAAGATGGAAGTAAGTAGAATCGCTTTCAAAGTCTTAAGTGGAAGACCAATCGGAAAACGACCATTAGGAAGACCTAGGCGCAGGTGGCAGGACAAGATTAAGATAGGTCTTGCAGAGATTGGAATCAAGAGTAGAAACTGGATCCAGTTAGCTAAGGATAGAAGTCAGTGGAGAGCTTTGGTGAACGCGGCATTGAATCTCCTGGTTCCATAAGCCATATACAGTAGTTAGTTAGTTAGCTAGTTAGCTTTATATTAAATTTCACAGCTTTAGCTTAAGTAAATAATTACATTGTGCGTTTTCGGAACAAATAATCTCAAATTTGAATGTTATAAAAACTTGGACCTTTACCCTTCTACAAACGTAATCTGGGAAACTACTGGAACACATATTCTTTTATTTTCATTTAGAGCTCATATACCCAATTTCATAATTCCAACTTTAGCTAACCCTTAAACGGCAATGTTCTAAATAGAAAAGACAGAAATTTGAATCTTGTAGAATCGGATGTTTTTAGAAGTAAACTTCTAGAGAATCCTTTGGTTTCAGTTGAAAGTTTATATAGGAATTGTATGCCCTTAACTCACTTATATAGGAATTTTATATTAGACATTTCTTGAATAAAGAATGGGAAATTTTAATGTTATAAAAATTTGTTTTCAAAATTACTGAATTTGAATAATTCACTCGAGTCTAATTTTATACGATGAGAAGATTCCAACCTCCTCGAGCGAAAAAGAGAGCAGGCGGCCAATATAAGTGAAGACCAACTGACCCCCGAGATAAGTCACCCTCTATTAAGTGCCAACGGCCTCCTTGGGGTGTCGATGAGCAGGAAATATCAGGGCACTCTCTTGCCCTTAGAATGAGAAATTATCCTGAAAGGTGGGTGGATTTTGAAATGAAGATGTGAAAGAAACTGAGAATACTGTCACATTATTTTCTTCTCGGCAGGAGGGAAGAAGGTGAGGAATAAACACAATGATAATTCTTCCTGAGGTAAAATATTCCGCAGGTAATATATTTCCCCGTTCCGATCTCTGGGTGGCTACAACTCCTGAGAAGAATTATAAAGGAAGAAACAAAAACTTTCCTTCTAGCATTGGAACTGGAACGCAGAACTTTACGACGTGCTAGTAAACTTTAAAATTTATAGGTGGATGCAAAATGAACATACTGGATTTCAGTAAAGTGCGATGACCATAGAAAGGTCCAACAATGTCGTAAATCACACACTATTCTATTAACGTCGAGAATGGTGTCGCGATAGCAATTAAAACTACATGTTCAAATTATTAGAATCACGATTGGAGAATGGAAAGTTGATGTTGCAGTCCTAATTTCGGAGTTCTAAAATATGTAATTTAATTTTCAAACCACCAATATAGGATTCTTCATTTGCTTAATATACAGTTGAAGTGGTGATATCACCGTTGAACGGCAGATGGCATTAGTGGAGTAATTCTGAAAGTGACATTTCAGTTGTACACAGCCATTTTAGTTTGCATTAACAAGTTACAGCCTGAAGTATTGTAGTTGCAATCGTAAGCAGTTATGACATCCAAAGCGTTCAACAGTTCGAATGAGTCAAGTTTAAAGTGATCGTGACTTGTTTTGTGTATTAATCTTTTATTCTGTGAAGTTATGTAATCACGGCGTAATGGGAAAAACCAGAGAAAGTAAAGTGAAAGTTATCAAAACACTTTTGCCGGAAGTAAGACATACACACCGATAAATTGTAGTAAAGTTGGAGTAGGCAAAAATCTGTGAGTAGAATCTCTGTTGTAATAGACAAGAAGCAAATGTATTAGCAAAATAGGGTTGAATAGTGTGGAACAAAAGCAAAGCTATCGCTAAGATGTAGCAGGAAACTAAAAATATTGACTCTGGGAGATAGAACGCTACTTCTAGAACCTTAAGGATAAAAATGGCTGAGTATTGTGCAGATATTTCCCCAGGGAATAAAACAAAAATTACTACAACCATGTCAAAGAAGTGCCTCGAATGGGCTTGAGGCCTCGAACAATGGACTGCTAGTGATTGGAGAATAGTGTGTTTTAGTAATGAATCATGTGTCTTCGTGTCTGGTGAATGTTCACAATAAGAGAGACGTCGACCTGGGGAAAATTTCATGTTAAAATACATCCAACAAACCATGAAGCATCCCACTTCAGTCATGGTCTGGGGTATTTGTCTTCGATTCGGGCCTGGGAGACAGTACATAGTGGAGGGAACAATGAAGAACGACCAATACCTACAAGTTCTTCAAGAAAAACTACTTCCCCAGATTACAGTCTGATTTTATGATTCACACTCCATCTTTATGCACGACAGAGTCCCATGCCACCGGACCAAAGCTGTGACAAAATGCTTCTAGAACAACAAAATTAGTATTCTTTCGTAGCCGAGCAATACTCCTGATATGAACCCGATTGAAGGAAATCAACAATGTGTGGTATTGTGACGCTGAATTGAAGGCAAATTGGGCTAAACTTGTACATAGCATGCCACAAAGGATAAAAGATTTAATGAAGAATATTTGATTTCATACAAGATATTAATCTTTGTGTGAGAGATAATTTTCTTGTAAGTATTCCATTTCATGTTTTGTTTCCAGTTAACATATACACATTATATAGTAATTATATTTGAATGTCACGTACGCATTTGTTTTATTGATATTCTGAAGTATGTGTCACACCCACTAGAAATTAGGACATAGTTACAAAGCAGTAATTTGGGCTAAGTTTGGACATGTTTTCTTAGATAATATAGCAAGACCACTAAAATATTCAGAAACTGAATGTTGAGTCTAATAATTTGAACACGTCTGTATAAGAGAAACATAATCAGGGTGGAGTGCTATAATGAATTTTTGATGTTTGGAAATCTAAGTGTAAAACCACTTAAATTGTAGAGATTGTGATAATACGTACAAATGTATGAAGCAGCATTTCACCATGATGAAAATGAAGTGCAAAATTATATATGATGAGACTAGTGACGTATTGCATCAAGAAAGAAGATATAAAGTCAAAGTAATGGAAGACTCCAACAGTCTAGTGAAAGAAGGAACAGCGATTAAACTGCTGGGGTCTTTCGGACTAGGTACAAGGAAAGCAGGAGGCAGATGCTTATTAACTAATGTAGACAACATGATATGGTGGTGTCAAATACATAATTTAATAGGAGTAAATATAAGCTCTATGCATGTAAATGCCCAAAATATAAGAACAGCTTTTAAATCGATTACCTCCTTGTCAAGCAACAGTGTACGGGGATTGAATACGCTACCAGGACGGACATTGATTCACACCAATATCTCCGGAAGTGCAGGTCTGGATAAAGTTAATCTAGAAATATGCGAGAAGAAATAATAATGAAATTTAAAACGACTACCATCAGGAGTGTTGGAAATAATGTGAAAGAAGAGATAGAATTAAGTCTCTACAATGAACGATATAGTAGGCAACGTATAAAATAGCTGGGGAAAACTTAAACAGACTCTATCAGATACATTCAACAGCAACATTTGTAAGATAGAAAAGGGACCGAGAAAATCATAGATAACTAAAGCGATGCTTAAAAAGTTGAAATGATGTAGATGGCGAGAACCCTGGACGTCTATGATTACAGAAGTTTTAATAATGAGAAGAGGAGTTGACAGTGCCAGAGAAAAGTACTCAAAAAGAATATGTGAATAAACAATGAAACTTAACGGCGCGGTAGACATAATCTAATGTAACAGAAAGAAGATTAATTGGATGGGAAAGCTAAGAAAGAATACGCACATTTGGAATCAATGATGATCATGGTCATCTGGTCACTGATCATCAGCGAATCAATAGAATCTTTTAGGAATACATAAATGATACATATGGCCAGGATAACTCCTCAAGAGTTATTGCGATTCAAGCAAAGGAAGGAAAAGCAGGGCTCTGTGCATTGAAGAGTAGCGTAGTACTGTACAAACCTGCAAAGAAATAAGCGGCAGAAGGCCACTGAAGGTGATGATATACCAGCGAATTTTCTTAAAGGATTAGGAGACCGAACCAAATAATGCGCTGTATGCAGGATGTTGTAATAGTTTACTTGCAAGCATTTACGCTTTCTATAATTGCGTTCCACTTCACATCAGTGCTGCACTGACAGCAAAAGAGGTCCAGCGATATATTGAATCTGTAATTAGCATATTTTACTAGATACCCATTAAATTGATAAGTATCGCTATATTCGTTTTGCTAAGTGGCGAAATATCAAAAGAAACGTGTGATTGCTTGAAAGCGTTTTAAATAAAGTATCTATCTATTAAAATGCTACAATAGCAATAAAATAATAATAGCAGCAGCAGCAGTAATAGGTTAATGGCTAGAAGTGAACGTTGCCAGTTATTACATAAACACAAATGATGAGAGGAAAAGAAAGTTGAGGGCTGCAGTAAAGAAAATGAACAAATGTAATGAATGGATGAAATAAATATTCATGGCTTTGACTTTGGCTTTGATGATGGCTTTGGACGCCACATCACAAGGTTTAGACGAATGAAGTTATCTTCTGTTCCTGGGGTGATTCAGGAACTGATGAAGACGGAGGAGGCTCTTGTTAATAGGTATTACTGTAAATGTGATGGATTGATAGATATGAGATGAAAGTTCATGCGGTCGGTAGATTGTATAGATTTCGGGGTCCAACATGTCATCATCTCACTATAAATGATATAATGTCATGAAGTGTTGGGGAGGGGTATCAACGAAAGTTGGTGGAGCATCATTGTCACGGTCGTAGCGGAGTATATCAAGAATCGTAGGATGGGGCTGTGCCAAACGTTTGCTGATGTAACGAATAGAAAGTTGTTCCAGGTTCGTTAATAATGGTGGAAAGTCGATCATCTTTTAGGTGGCAAGAACACTATTGCTTGTGTTTTTTCTTCGTTGATAGTTAAATGCCACTTCTTACACCAGGCGATGAAATTATTGAGTGTAGTTTGAAGAGCAGTATTAAGTTGAGGTACAGTTTTGCCAAGAGCGAGGAAAGCCGTATCGTCTGCATATTGAAAAGTAAATACATTGTGCGGAGTTGGAGGTATGTCGGAAGAATAAAGTATATAAAGTAAGGGGCTAAGAGCTGATCCCCGAGGAACTCCAGTAAACGGAAAAATAGGCCAAGAGAGCACATTACTAACAGTGATGTAAGCAATACGATGTGTAAGAAAAGAATGAATGAGCCTCAAATAGCATACGGGAAGGTGAGTGACTGAAATTTTTGAATTAGTCCATAATGCCAAACCTTATCAAAAGCCATTTCTAAATCCATGAGTATAAGACATGATGGGAATGCTTTGTTATACTGATTTGTGATTATAGTGCTAAGGCGAAGCAATTGGTCATTAATTGAGAAACGTGGTCTGAAGCCTGCTTGATGAATAGGTAGTATGTTGCGTACTTCCAGATATGAATGGAGCCGGCACACGAGAATTTTTTCTAGTAGCTTACTGAACACTGAAGTAAGTAGAATTGGTCTATATTAGCTGACAGAATGTATAGGCTTATTTGGTTTGTGAAACATGCAGACTTTCGATACTTTCCATTTCAATGGATAGTAACCAGTTTGTAGGATAAAATTGAAGATTGCAACAAGGAGGACCAGTAGTGATTGTGGAGCTTCTTGGATATGACGGTAAGAGATGTTATCAATTCCTGGTGCTGTATTCTTTTTCCTGTTTAGTACGGTGTGAAGTTCAGCAGTGGTGATAGGTGCTGTAAGAGGATGTTCCGGATCTATGACATGCTCTGTGGAGGGCTGAAGAGCAGGGATGCTAGATATGTTTATCCGTTCTGAACGTGTGGAAGCGGCAGAGGGAGTAAATACTGACTGTAACTGAGTAGCAAAGGCGTTTGCTTTATCTTGATTCGAAAACAGAGGTGTGCCATGATCAATGAGAGGATAGGTAGTTTTGGTGTTCTTTCCAGCAAGTTGATTGAAACGCTTCCATTGTCGAGAAGGATGTGCATCCTCAGATAAGTTGGTACAGGTTTTAATCCAATTCCTACGTTTATATGCATCCAGATAGTTCTTAACTGTGCGTTGCCATTGACGGTGATGCTGAAGAGATTCACAGTTCCCTGTTCGATAATAATCGCGAAGATGTTGTCGCGCCTTCTGTGCAAGTGCGAGGTAGGTTGGAGGCAATTTCGGTTTATAAGGATGAACTTGTTCTATTGGAATGTGATGTTGAGAGCTATGTTGTATTGCAGTAATTATAGTATTGAGACAAGAAGCAAGGTCGATATCATTGGTAGGTGGTGTTACACTATGAAGAGTATCCTCAATTTCTTGTCGGAATTCAGGCCAATGAGCCTTATCGTATCTCAAGACGGAGCGAGGCGCAATAACAGGACGAGTTGGAAGTCCATGTGTTAACGTTAGTTTCACAGGATGATGGTCACTACCAATAGAACCAAGCACCTCAAGCTGGCACTTATTTATGAGATTCAGAGATGTAATGACAACATCTGGTGTAGTTTGGCTTATAGGCCTGGTGTGCTCAGGAAGAACATGCATAAAAAGATGATGATCAGTTATATACTGTTGAAATTCATCTTTTTCTCGAACACTCCGACTGTGGATATTAATATCTGCTATGATAATGATATTGGAAAAGCATTCGCTATGTATCTGAAATATTCTAACGGTAAAGGTTGGCGTGGGCTAGTATAGATTGTGCTGAAATTTATGGTTATTGATGGGAAGTACATGGAACAAAGTAGGCATTCCGGGAAACAAGAGAGCCTGAGCTCCAACCTATAACTTTGGATTTCAAACCATTTATTTACGGTTATTTGTGATTTCACGTTTAATAAAGAGAAATATGTTAATGTATTTGTACTTTAAATAAATTATTTAAATAGAACACATTTTCATAAAGTTTATCTTTTCTAAATTATTGTTCAAAGCCTCTGTATTTTAATAAGCCTTTTCCAAGATCAATACAAATAAATTGTGCTGTCATCTTTGGAGTTCTTTTAAACTGTACGTTTGTTAACGTTTATATGTTTGTGGCCAATCCTTCCGACAATGAGATCTCGGAAACTACAGAGTCTAGAAAGATGACGTTTTCACTGATCAATTGCAAATTTTAAGTAGAGTGTCTAGTTCTAATTGAATATTTAAAAAAACACATGGCCATTATTTCTTTATTACATTTTTACGGGTACACTGGAAGTGTTGAAATTAGAAAAAACTAAAGCATCATATTCTACGCATTATACATTCCAACACCACATAATTGTATACGTTGGGTGCATACCTCTCATGCCAAATGATAATAAAAAACGAAAGATAACCATTTCTCCACTTTTAGTTGAATCTTTATTGTTTGGAGTGTTTTGCCTAATGAACACTATATATATCACTGACATTATAATTAATTGTGTATTTAATGTATTTACTTATTACATACGGCATGCAAGAAGAAAGAAAACACTGATCATACACGAATTAAAAACTCCAACCAGAAGTAGGCTCAAATCTTGCAAAGGGTGTAAGATATTGAAAACGTAATCGAAAAAACCTCCCCTTTATGGTATCTCTTGCCAATTTTTATCAAGACACGTTTCACTTGTGTTTGTAAAGGGACATGTATAGACGTGAGGAATAATAAGGAGATTCATGTTCATATGTGAATGATGCGCTGTGTAGGAGCGCAGGTTCAGCTAGTCTATATATTAAAATGCTAGGTTTATATGTTTGTCCGCAATTTTTTCGACAATGAGATCTTGAAAACCACACGTGCTAGAAACGTGCCGTTCTCGCTGGTCGATTCCAAATTTTGTGTAGATTGCCTAGTTTTCATTCAATTTTTCAAAAACTGTATCATTATTGTTCTATTCAACACTTTATGGGCTGTTTTGAGCCCATAAGATTAACATTGTTGCAGGCCGAAACTATGGTGTCAGGCAACCAGTAGAGAAATTAGGTATAGCTGGTTGACGAACATTGAAGGCTCTTTACTTAAATCTGAATGACAAGACCTACTACGTGCTGGAAATTTCAAAGGACTCAAGAGACGCAATGAGGCGTACTCGAACTGATGAGGATTTATTAGAAAAATATATTTCCACTTGATATCGTGTTACTGCTACAAAATTGCTACAAACTCAATCCAACATCTATATATAGCAATTCACTTCGTTTGTGAGTCTCCTATCATTTACTTGTGTGAGTAAGGACACATGCACAGTAGGAAGGAGATTCATGGTCATAACAGAACGATACGCTGAGTAGACAGCGGAGGTTCAGCTCGTACTTCATTAAAATATTAACTCTGAGACTTCTGAGGTGGTGTTTTGTAATTCGTGTTTCATTATATCCTTTAGTGTTTATTCTCTTTACATATTCATATATTAATATACACTGCCTACACTTAAGATTGACTTCATTTCGAGGGGGACAGGATGGTAGAGCGCTTACCTCTCCTGCATATTGCCCGTAGCTCGATCTCCGGTCAAGTAAATTTCTGGTGGACAACATCGTGTTCGTGTGTTTTCTCGGAGTACTCCCGTTTTCTCTTACTTTCTCATTCCATCGCATCTTCCATCATCATTCACTTGCCTTAATCATCCTCTCCCTTAATCTGAAGGGCTAAATTGTTAAACTGAAAGATTTCATTTCATTTCATTTTCACTTAATTTCGAACGTTAAGTTTCGTGAATGTTGTACTCTGTGTGATTAAGAATTGATGTCAATTCCAGACAAATACACAATAACTCTTAATTCTCGCAATCTTTTCTCCTTTTATCGGTTTGTGATGTACTTCTAAACATACAAAGGTAATCAAGAAAGTTCTCTTGCCTTTTGTGGATGTCTGTGTTCAATTCGTCCTCACACCGTGAGTTGAATGTGAATGGAGATAAGGGGAAGGTCAGTTGGTGGTGTGGGTATATCCAACATACTAACTGGTTGCGGCGATTCAGTTACACCGTGAACTTGGGTAAGGACAGAGTAAACATGGGAGTTCCACATAGAGTCGTAAGGGCGTGTATGCTGTACGAGTTCAAACTGGGGTCAAACGCCGTTGTAGGGGGGGCGGAAGATATACCAGGCCTTTGGTGAGGGTGTCGTGACTACGCGGACTGTGCAACGGTGGTTTAACAAGTTTAAGGACGGTGACGAAACACTCGGAGACTCGGAGACCACAGAAGATTAATACTTGTAAAAAATGAAAATTTTTAGGCAACAATTGAGGCGAACAGTGGCCAAACGTGTTAGGAACCTGGATTCCATTTCAATGTGAGAGGAAAGAAACCATTGGGCACCACCTCCATCAACTTGGAAAGCACAACAAATGGGTCGATGGGTCCCACATGATTTGACTCCAGGCCAGAAGGCAACGCGAGCAAAATCTGTGTTTCTTTACTGTCTCGTCTGAGAAAGGAGCTATTTATCCATTTGTAGACAGCGTGTTGACATGTTATGAGAAGTGGGTTCTGTACGAAGCTCCACGGCGCCGTTATCATTAGTTAGCATCCCATGAACCGGTTCTGAAACAGCCGAGACCAGCACAGCACCGAAAGAAGATCCTTCTGTGTGTTTGGTGGACTGCTCGCGGTATTGTGCATCTGGAACAGCTACCAGATGGTCAGAGCATAAATACAACTGCGTACTGTCAGCAGTTGAGCCGTGTTCAAGAAAAACTCAAAACTCTGGAGCCAGCAGTTCTGAATCGCAAAGGGTGCCACCTGTTGCAGGACATCGTTAATCCTCACGTTGCTAGGATGACCTGGGACCCCATTTTATCCCTTGGATGGGACACATATTACATCCATCATATTCCTCGGACATCGCACCGTCCGATTATCACCTGTTCCGTTCCTTAGATTGATTGATTGATTTGGTTGAGTTTAACGTCCCGTTCAGCATCGAGGCTATATGAGACGTGAACCTACTGATTAACGTGGAATCCAAACCATATGAGCTCCCCCCGGGAATCGAACCCAGGTCTACCACGCTAAAGGAGCGTACGCTAGCCGCTTACCAACGACCGTTCCTTGGATAATCATCTTAGAGGACGCCAGTTGAAATCCCTAGTAGAGGTGTTAAATGCACTTGATAACTTCTTCGCTTCACGGCCCACCAAGTTCTACTGCGATGGAATGCATGGTCTTCCAGAACGTTGGCAGAAGGTCATTGATGCTTCTGGGGACCATCTTTGATCTTCCAGATATGTCTTAGGTGGCATATCGACGTTCGAAGGTGGTGGGAGAAAAAGCGTTAGAACTTTGTTGGTTACCTTCATAATATATTGTCTCGGAGAGGAATTTCGGTAAATTTTGAAAATCATTGCTCAAATAACTCTTTAATACAATAAGTTCGCTGACGTAAGAATTTTGATTTGCATGAAAGTTCTTTGTTTTTCCTTATTGTCAACACTTCTCCTTGAGTGAGAACTTGTATGCTTTCCCTTATTCTTTAGAATGGGAAAAATGATCCTTCCTGGTTTCGTAAATTATTTGTAGTGTGAATCAAATTTCCCTGGTATATCAACTATTCTTAATTTTGAAAGGAACAAACAAACTACTTTCTGCGCCAACCTGAAGGCCACTCTGATTTTACTTCCAATGTGTCACGGCAGTCGACGGTATCATTAGAGGATTAAGCTCCAGTAGTCTCAATAACTATCGATTCTTGAGCACGTTTTCCTTTCACATCTTAAAATCAACCACTCATGAATATAATCCAACTATCAGACTGAATGAATAAGTCGGTCTTCTTCAAGCACTTCAAGCACTTAAGTTTTCATCCATTAACTGGCTAAGTAGCACCATTCCATAAATTAGGGCTGTACTACACCACTAATGAGCTGGACACTTCTAAACGCCTTTCAAGCACCTCTATTTTACTGTCGTCACAAATTGTTCATTGTATTCATTCTTCAATCTTCTGGAGTTTTAGATGTTGGATTTTTATTGTCATGGTGTCTTCAGAGATACCATACGATGTTGTTCTTATTCCATAAATTTCAAACAGGTAATATTCCCACTATTTAGCACAGATCTGTTCTATATTTTGCTTGTGTGTTCCACGTGTAATGATGTTTAAATTATCTCGACTTCTGTCCTCCTGCAAAGAAAAGAACAATATATTATTTTTCATCCAAACCAAAGTAGAAAGGTTGCTGCAGACAGATGTTGGTTGAAAGCCCCAGAACCCCGTCAAGGTCTCTACCTCTGTGAGGGCCTACTTTTGCCTCGAGAGGGACGTAAGATCATATGCACCATGCGATCTTACGCCGGAGAACCAGATTCTAGCAAATTCCTTGATATTTCACTTAGCAAACCCTTTGGAATTCCTTTAAAGCCAAAGGTTTTGCTGCGATACTTTATCAAATAACTTGCTGGTGGATGATGATGAAATGAAGGGTGGGGGAAATTTAACAAATTCCTTGGTACTTCATGACGCAAACCCTTTGGTATTCTTTCAATCCCAAAGATTTTGCTGGGACCCTCTACCAAAGAATTTATTCTTCTTAGAAAAAAAGGGGACAGAGAATGATGAAGTGGAAGGATGGTAATTGTATGTGTGTGTGTGTGTAGAGAATTGTTGAAGATGAGAAAATAAGGAAATTTGGAAGAAAGTGTTAGTGTAAGCAATGAGAGAAAATGAAAATAAATGATAAAATGCTACTATGGTTATGAAGGGACATTGCTATATTTTTATTTTTTGCTCTTAAATCGACTTTTTTGTAATTATTGTTTCATCATTATCCTTGCTAGTTTATTCCACGTTTAGAATAATATAACTTTGTTGGTTCTTCTGTGTGCTCTCACACAAAAATACACATTCTTACGATGTTTATGATTGATCTCTTGCAGTCCTCCTAGTATTTCTAAGACAAATTTCGCATCAACGAAACAAAATGTTCCCTTTTCAAGTTAAGTCTCTTGTAGGTTGTAAATGGTATTTCTGCATTTATGACAACTAGTGTACGCGTACTTATAAATAAATGCATTTCTATGGTATTTGTAAAATGACATTCGCTAAAAAAAAACTATGTCAGGTAGTCTAAAATGTATTGAGCCTATTGCACGCAAAATGGCATGTGTGTACAAAATCTCAGAGTATATGAGTCGCAGTGAGTCAGACCCAGGCTTGCCAACCATATGATAATTTATCGAAATATACGGTCATTTAAGACTTAATGATATATACGATAATGCCCTTACGATAATAGGTGAATATACGATCATTTTAGAACGCACGGTTTTGCAGTGTTTGAATGAGCACTAAATAATAATAAAACACACTCACAAAGTTTTTAAGGGTCGTTTCCGATCAAATAAATCAATAACGATTTCCGATTTGGCAAGTGGCAATCCTGCATCCATTCTTTAAATTCAACTACGTTTAGGAGGGGATGGAAATATTGTTGATGCTCAAAGTACAGTAATGTTAATAAGAATCAAAAAAGAAAAAATGATGACAGTGACGCCGATTTGGACTTGGAAACTTAAGATTGCTAAATAAACTTAATATATATATTATTAGTAATAGTATACTTGTGTCTACAATTATCACGTGCACAACGAATGTACGATTTTAGCCGCGAAAATTGACAGTTGTTTTTCGAGGTTGGCAACTCTGGCCACACTTAAAGTTATTTGCTAGCTGTTAGTCTATATATTAAAATGCTAGGTTTTCATGTTTGAGATCTCATTGTCGAAAGCATTAAGGACAAAGACCACACGAGCTAGGAACGTGCGGTATTCGCTGGTCGATTTCAAATTTTGTGTACATTGTCCAGTTCTCATTCAGTTCTTTAAAAACTGTGTCGTTATTTTTCTATTCAACATTTTATGGGTCGTTTTGAACCCACAAGATTAAGATTGTTGCGAGCCGAAACTACGGTGTTAGGCAATCATTAGAGAAATTACGTATGGCCGGTTGACGGACATTTAGGTGCTTTGCCTAAATCTGAATGGCAAAACCTTTTACATGCTAGCAACTTCAAAGGCTTCAGGAGATGCAGTGATGCGTATCGGACTGATATGGATTTATTAGAAAAAAATATTTCCACTTGATATCGTGTTACTTCTACAAATTTTCCTACAAACTCACTCCAACATTTATGCATAGCAATTCATTTCTTTGTGAGTCTCCTATCCTTTACTTGTGTAAGGAGACATTACACAGTGAGAAGGAGATTCATGATCATGATATGAGTAGACATCGCAGGTTCAGCTAGTCTATATATTAAAATGCTAGGTTTATATGTTTTTGTCAAGAAAAGTTTATATCTTTCTGGGCGTTTATATGTTTGTGGCCAGTCCTTTCGACAGAGAGTACTCGGGAGCCATAGCCTCTACAAAAATGCCGTTTTCACTAGTCGATTACAAATTTTGTGTATATTGTTCAGTTTTAATTGAATATTTAAAAAAAACATGGCCGTCGTTTCTCTATTACATTTTTAGGGCTACACTCGAAGTTTTGAAATTTTAGAAAAGTAAAACCTAAAAGTTACACTTTCGAACACCACATATTTGTTTATAGAGGACTCTCCAGTCTAAGATAAATCTTCATTGTTTGGAATGTTTTCCCCAATAAACACCCTATATCATTGACATGATAATTATTGTGTGTATAATGTATTTGTTTATTACATTCTACATGCAAGAAAACACTGACCATACACGAATTAGAAACTCCAAGCAAAAGTAGGCTCAAATCTTGCAAACGGTGCGAGATATTGATAAAAATCAGCAAGGGGTATCATAAAGGGCAGATTTTTTCGGCTAATTTTTTTCAAGACGTTCCTTCACTTGTGTCCGTAAAGGGATGTTATGAGAAATGATAATGAGATTTATGCTCATATGTGAAAGTTGCACTGTATAGAGAGAGAAGGTTCAGCTAGTTCATTTTTTAAAAGGAAATGTATACGAATAGCAATTAGTTACAATAAGAGTAAGGAAATGAACAATTGTTAGGAATTAAGCCGTTTCCATTTTGTCTTAAAAATGAAGCTACACTTCACGGAGTTTCTTGCAATTTTCGGTATCTGAATGGTATTGAGAACTTAGTTGTTAATAAAAGCTTATTATGAATACATTTAAAACCAGCTAACATTTCCAGTTATCTATAGACCCTATAGTGTCAAAGTGAGTTTGTTTCAGAATATGATTGTTTTTAAAGTCTTGGTAACCTCTGCGCCCTACTATCATTCAATATGTGAGCGGCCTCGGAAAACATAATGATAAGTGACGCTTCAGATGAAATTAAATTCTTATGTGGTATGAGTTGGGAGCGAACCACAGAAGGTACGCAGTTTAGTTTTGAAAATGTACGTGCAGATGGCAGAGGAGACTTGTTTGGTGTGTAATTTCATTGCATTACATGAGAATGTTGAACTTCATTTTTCAGTTTACTCGAAACTTAGAAAATGTTACACACCATTGTGTTTCTGCAAGCAGGTCATATCATGATACTGGCGTCGGAAATTAATACAATAATATTTTAAATTGACGTAAAAATATAAAATATACATTATAGTTTAGAAACTAAAGTTCTTCATTTTCTATTAAGTAATATATAACATTGAAAGTGACTTCATAACTCTTGAACTATGCGACCGAATTGATTAAATTATCAACATAGATAAGGTTCGAGTCTAGGATGCTTTTTGTCTTTTCACTTTAACGGTAAAGCTTAGAGGATGATGAGGAGGAGATATATGAAAACAAACAAAACTTAACAACTCTTGACCCACCTGACCGATCTCGATCACATTTTCAACATAGATGAAGTATGGACCTGGGATGTTTTTTTTTATCATTTCCCTTTGCCAGTGCAATGTAGGCGAGGGGCAGGGGAGATACATCAATATATACATACATATATATATATATATATATGGGAGAGTGGGGTAAAACCGGGACCCTATGGTTTGAAGGCTTCCAGAAATCATTGTTTTTACCGCAAAGCAACAAAATCTTGAAAAAGTATGCACTATTTATTTGTTAATGCAGCCACAGTTTTAAAACATGATTTAATTGGATTTGTAATTGTCGGTGCTGTTTTTGTAAAATAAGTCATTTTGCCAGGTTTTGCACACTAGTGGGGTAAAACCGGGTAGACATGTTATTGTTATGGGAAAATAAAAATGTTAAAACTTTCCACAAAATCCAAGTTCTTTTTTATTGACATATGGTAACTATTGTTGTAAACTATAGGAACAAGTCTAAAAGGTCACATCTTGATGAGTTGTTAATAAATTTAATTGTCTTTGTCTTTACATTTTTGCTGTAGTAGAAGGCCTATTGACACAAGTCTTCTTCCTCTTCGGCCCCAGAGCAGCTTCCATGGGCCCAACAACGACATTGGATACATTGTATCTATTCCTCACCACCCTTGGAGTGCAGCCAGTGTTGTCATCGTCTTCAGTGAAGTCATACCACATTTGCTCCTTCGGTTTCTCTTGTTTTGGACACTAATTTTCTGTTTGTTATTCTTTTTTGGCATCTTTAAAAATTTGCCATTTCTTTAATTTGTTTATTTGTCTTTTGTCCATCTTTGTTCTTCTTTCCTTCGTTTTTCTTTTCCTTTCCTTCTAATGCTACCTTTAAGATGATGCTTGTATGGAGAGCCCGTCAAAATGACAGTTTTCCTTTTCTCTGGCCCTCTTTCGTCTTTGTCTTTCTCTCAGTGTATGGAGGAGGCATGGATTCGAAGGGTGAAATACTGAATAATGCTTCGGGAGCACTGAATAATGCGTCAATGACTTAGAATAACAGGGTAAATTGACTAGTTCGGGTTTAGAAGGTGTTGATTGTTGATACATTACGAACATTTGCTGCAGAACCTTTAGGAACTCTTGCTGCGAAATCTTCCTTGTTTGTAGAGTCTTGATGCTGGCTTTAGGGGTTCCTTGGAACTTCTACTGCATATTCTTTCGTTCTTGGTTCAAATCCCGCTTTGGGGTTCACACCTCGGATACAAACCCGCGTAGTGGCTGAGTTGTTACTTCAAGCAGTGGACCCCGTCTCATATATCCAGAGTGCTGATACAGAACGTAAAACTGGAACCAACCAATTCTCCAGAGCGGAAAAAATGCAAGATTATTATTTAAAATATTATTATTGTATTATATTAAACATTCATATAATACAATAAGAATGTTTTACAATAATAATTAGGCCTATATACAATAATATTTTATTGTTTAATATATTTTGTTTCGTAACCTTTTACATTGTAAACTAATGTGGTCAAATAAAAGTATTTCGGCCTATATAATAATCGACTTTCTATGTTTTAGAAACACAAGGACCAAAACCGACAAATGGCGTCATTTGACAATACAAAATGCTACAGACAATTACGTACATTGATAATGAAGGTAATTAAATGTTGCACAAAGACAGCTACATACCTTTACTCTTGCAGAAACAGGAACGCGGTATAACCCGTCTAGTTTTCTTCAAAAATCGTAACCAAAACCCACTCAAACTGAATTTTCTTCATAGCAACAAAAGCAACCGGACTATTGCCTTCTGGTATTGGCTACTGCTCCTTTGTCAAGGTGCAGCGTAGTTCGTCGTTTGTCCGCACGATTGCAGCGCATACAGAGGCTAGAAGTGAGTACCTGGTTTGCACCGGACTTCTCAGTTTTACCCCACTCTCTTATATATATATATATATATATATATATATATATATATATATATATATATATATATATATAATATGAAAATGAGTATGTTTGCGACTTAATAACTTTTGAACCACTCAATTGACCTCGATCAAATTTTCAACATAAATAAAGTTCAGGCCTGGGAAGGCTTTTATCACTTCACTTTGACAGTATAACTTAGAGGAAGAAGAGAGGAAAAAGATATTTAAAAATGATCGGAAATGACCGATATTAGTGTCGTATCCATAGTTTTCGGGATCGTTGAGATAAAAGAGACATTTCCGATACTGTAAAAATAAATATTCAGCTCCGCAACTTTGGAGACGGGGAGAGCGAAAATATACAAAAATAATCGAAAATGACCGATATTAGTGCCAAACTCATAATTCTCGAGGTCTCTGAAATGAACGGTGACACTTCGATTCTATTTATATCCAAACTTTGCCACGCAACTTGGGGGAGGAGTAGGGAGAGATATATACATCGGAAATGATGTTTGTGTCGATTACGTAATTTTCTGGATTGCTGAGGTGAACAATGATATTTCCAATGCCGTTTAAGTCCAAATTCAGAACATATTGCCCTTTATGTCCAAAATGAAACGTATTCTACCCGTGTGATGAACGGACAATCTGCTAATATTTTATATAGCCTATACAAATATGCAATATGATTTAAAATTGTCTTTATAAGTAATCAAAGTATAATGTATTACTAATTTTTATAAGCTACAACTGGTATGTTTCATAATGGCTAAATTCGATGAAAAAAATAGAATTGAGTAAATACTGTAGTCAAATATGTCACTTCGATAATTTCTTGAAATGCAACATCGTAACATTATTTTAAACATGAATTTAGTATGAAGTCATTCGTAGATGGTTTTTGTACAGAGAACATTACAAATCCTCTGCTGTGAATATAAGTGATAATATAATCAAAAGTACATTAACCTTTTTCTTTTCTTTGTTTCGTTTAATTCTTTTCTCTCGGGGAGTCGAGCGCTCAACAGTTGCAGTTCCTTAATAGTAAAACTGTACATTAATCTTTGTAGTAATTAAAATTCTGCGAAACATGGTAACTTACTCTGACGGAAGAACATACACTGAAAGTATTTGAGAACAAGATCCTGAGACGAATATTCGAACTGAAGAGGAACGTGAATGCGGAAAGGCGGAAACTTCATAATGATGAACTACATAATTTATATGGTTTACTCAACATTGTTAGGGTCGTCAAGTCTAGGAGACTTCGGTGGGCGGGTCATGTAGCTAGAATGGAAGAAAGTAGAAACGCTTTCAAAGTGTTCACCGGAAGACCAATCGGAAAACGACCATTAGGAATACCTAGGCGCGAATGGGAGGACAATATTAAGATTGATCTCGCAGAGATTTTAATACAAAGTAAAAACTGGATGCAGTTAGCTAAGGATAGAAGTCAGTGGAGAGCTTTGGTGAACGCGGCATTGAATTTTCGGGTTCCATAGGCCACAGAGTTAGTTAGTTAGTTAGTTTTAGTAATTGAAATTCTCAATATATATATATATATATATATATATATATATATATATATATATATATATATATATATATATAATTAAACGATCGAAGAAACTCACCCGATCTCGACCAAATTTGAGACTATATTTGCCTTTACGAGCTTTGTACGCTTGTTCATTATTATGTTTTGCAGAACTAAATTCTTTTCCTTCCTTTTCATTTAAGTTCAAACGTCACGTTTACTGGCCAGCAACTCAGGAATGAAATACTTCATAGCATAATATCTTATATACTCACTAAGATTGTCATTGCCTATCATTGTTTCAAATTTAGCCAAGTGGAAACGTTGTGTTCTCGAGTTATTGGACATGAAATTTGGGGATTATTAATTTTTAAGAGAATTAATTGCTATTTAGATACCATCGATAGAATTCATCCGATGTTGACTAAATTTGGCATAGTTGTAACCTTCATGAGTTTAATTTGTGTATGAAATATAGTATGCAGACCTATGATATGCCAATTACTGGTCATCAAAGTTCTAGTTCTGACTTCTTTTTAACGAAGTCCAAACTTTAAATTTGAAGGTCAATTAATTGGGAACAGAAGTCTATAAACTATATTTCTCGTGCTTATTAAAATCGTGGAGATCTACTAATGTTTGTAATTGGTTCTAGTAGGGTTCATTCGTTCCTGAGTTAATGGCCGCCAAATTGGGTGCTGGAAGTTTACAAACCTGAGAACGATGTAAATAGAATGTGTTTTTGTAGTCCTACAATATTATTAAACTTTAACGAATACAAATGTCTAAATATGAGACACATACCAATCGATAGAGTTTCTTTTTGCAACTTACGGAGAGTGTGTATTGTCTCCTAGGTAACATTTGTTTGTTCATTGCAGTAGAAGATCGGTATAACATGCCTTTTGAACATTTCTGGGTGTTGGAAGGTAAAGTTACGGTCCATTTCATGATGTTCAGAACTTTGCAGTGATCGTTGTGGCCTCGACGGAGAAAAAGATGATGAATCAACCGTTCTGGACTTAACAACGTTTCTGAGCGTTTCCAATTTTGGTAGAAAAGCTTATTGTTCCTCAAAGAGACGACCAAATGTAGGAAATCTTTCTGGTTATCCCTTACACTCAGACAACTGCAAACGTACAAGCTGCGACTCTTGTTGGACAATGGGCTGCGGTGGATCAGAAGTAGAGCGTTCACCTCTGGTGCTTGGGGAGACGTGATTCGGTCTCAGCTCGCGTCATGTGAACTTTGTGTTGGACAAACACCGTGTGAGTCGGTTTCCTCGGGGTTCTCCAATTTCCTCCCACTTTATTCATTCCACCATTCTATCCATTTGTCATCGCCTCTCCTTTGGCGTAGCCGTGGCACGTGAAACTCAAAGATTTCATTTCATTTCTTGTTAGTCAATGTCAAATCATATGACACCCATAAGCCCAAAGCTATCACCTTACCTACTGCACCGAGCTGCCAAACGACAGTGGCATGATGTAGGCCTACCTAATCAATAACAAGTTACGGAATACTTTCCCGAGAGCCGCTTCCATGATGATCTTGAAGAGCTCATTCGAATATGATGCTAATCGGTGCGTACTAGCCTCATTTTGAAATATTCTTTCACCCAAACGAAATGTACCAAACAAACGGCAAATGATGCGGTCGTTTGTCACTTTTGACCCAAATCCACTGCTTATGTTGCTTGCAGGTTATAAGGCAGTGAGTTCAAGTTTTAATTCGCAAAGGAAATACACTCGCAATTATTTGCTATTGATAGTGTACGCATTTTCATAAACCCTCTTTAACAGTTCATTTTCCCAATCCGTATGCTGAACGTTACACACATCCTCTTAGTCTATCCCTAGGTATTTTGTATTGTTGAGTTAAATTTCCCACCAGACGTCAAAAGGGACAATTTCATTCGAACTAGTATTTCGTCAGTTTTTTTTATTATTATTATTTTAGTTTTTCTTTCTCTCTCAGAAAGGTTTGACCGAATATTTATGTCGGTGATCGTTTTATAAGCAGCATGTGTCAATCACTCGTTTTCGTGATGGGAACAAAATTCTCGCTGCTGACTTACTTATTAAACTTCCTACTAATCAACAAACTTTTACGTAGAAAAGCACGTTTCTGTTGGCTGTTTTTAATATATTCTGCAATAAAACTTGTTAATGTGTATAGCCTATCTGACGAAAGCTATCAGAATGATGCTTTGAAACTTTTAAGGTAGGTCACCTATAAATAGATAGCGGTATTTCTATTCAGGCATAACAATATAAAATGAAGTCTTCCTGGATTATGAATATCTTCTTTGAAAGTATGGTTAATGTATGCCACGAATAAATTAGAATGTATTTTAAAATATTCAGCGTTGATATGATACACGAGTGAGAAGTAGAGTGGAAAAGAAAGTTTAGAAGAGATAAGTGACACGCAGAGGCATGAGTCATGCTATACTCTATACTCAGCTGGTACATATTTTTATCATTATTGTTAAAAGTAGTACCTAACGCAAATTCTTGGAATATAAATATAACTGTTCCATAAAGTATATCAACACATTTCTTAATATTAAACGTATGGATAGAACATCTGTAACTTGGTGGTACGAGGCTTCATTTTGGTGGAATGGAGTCACGTCCATGTTTTTCTCTGATGTAAAAACATTCTGGCCTTCAGTGTCATCGTTGTTTTCAAGAGACCGCCATAGTCCCTTCAATTAATAATTTATTTCATTCATTTTGCAGTCATAATTATTATAATAAGTATTTCATTACGTATTCATTACTCACTATTGGGGCTGTCAAGCTCAGTGGTAGAGCGTTAACCTCAGATGCATGGGGTCCTTGGTTCGACCCCAGATCTCACCAAGTGAACTTTGTGGTGGGCAAACATCATGTGTGTGGGTTTTCTCGGGGTTCTGCCGTGTCCTCCCACTTTCTTCATTCCACCATTTCATTCATTTCCCACCATCACTCTTTCCTTTAACCTAGCCGGCATAAGCATGGGATGTAAAACTTAAACATTTCGTTATATTTCATTTCATTTCTCAGTATTGTATTCATGAAATGAATCGAATCATTTATTTTGCTTTGTCTATAGAAAATTCTGTACTTCGTTCCTTTTTACAATATTGTTAGCATTTAACGAAAGAGTGTCCAAAGATCAAAGAGATTCCAATTGAGAGAGGTCATTGAGTAGAACAAAATTCTGTATATGCGTCACTGTAAAATCTTATTCGTAGTTTTTGAAGAAATTACAAAAAATACAAACCTCAAAATTAATTTGAGCAAAAGCCACGCCAACTATAAAGTTGAGACTTACAATATCCTCATGAATATCTTCATTGTGACACTAGGAAGATGACAGTATGTAATACGATTCATATGATATGCCGGTAATCGAAATAACGGTCAATTAAATTGTAAATATAAGGTTGGGCGGAAATATTGCATATCATACTGCTGCCTGGGCGGCCGCCACACATAATCACGGCCCGTGGTTTGGAAACAAAAAGATGAACGACGAATCATCCAAACAATTACATTTTCCAGTATTCAAGGGGTACATGTTACAGGTTCGCGGCATCGTTAGCGTCACGCTTAAGCATGGTAGTTTCTTACCAGCAATTTTACCCGTGCCATCAAATCCCGTATGCCACATAACTCGACTGCAGACTATGACTATTGACTCTGGCTGTAGAAGGCGCAGTTTGTGTTCTCCGTCACTTGCACGGTACTTACAAGACGGTTCTGCGTGATGTTTTGCTTTAATACTTGGTAGTCGTCACTGAGGCGTTTCCTTTCAGCTGGGTAGGTATTGTGGTTTCGAACGCTGTTCCTTTCGACCTAGCAAACACATTAGCTACTCTCATCTTGCTTGTATCACACAACCGAACACCAAAAATGTTGCCTTCTTCAGAATTCAGAGAGGTTGCCTATTTTGTACTATGAATATCTGCTTAGTTCACTGTACACTGTCGTTCTGCTGCTCCTCATGCAATTTTCTGTAACATATATTTATTAACAGGCCAGCGTTGCTGACACCGCTTGGCCGTTGTCAACCACGATACGTGACACCTTTGCAACCGTGTTTCCGTAAAATTGATAATTATCAGTATATACATTTTACTGATAATATGCAGGATATTTCAAAACAACGCCGACAACGTTTGAAAGATGATTCCTGACACCAAGATAAGACAAAAAGTATAGATCAACCTGGTTGCACAAAAGCTTCCTTTAAGAGTTACAGACTGAAGAAAACATGAAAATATGAACTTTAAAGCTCCATAGCTACAAAACTATTGGATCTACTGTAATCGGCTCAGTAATACAATGTGTCCTATCCACAAATCCATGTTTCAGAATCTTGGAGCACTTCCGCAACAATCTTTATAGAGGTAGTTTGTGAGTACTTCAAATTAAAAGCCCGTAGTCAATATGCCATGCCATGCCCATATATACGAAAAACAGAGTTTTATATAATAATTGGAGTGCTTCTAATATAGTAAAAGTGAATGTGATATAAAATACAAGTTGCTGAAAAAAAACGTTTGCTGGAGAAATGCTCGCTTTTCGTTATATAGAGTCTTATTCAAAGATATCTTGGTGATTCACTTCGCTCTAGAAAGCCATATTCTGGTAACCGGGCGGAATTTTAATATTTTCGCTCTAAACGAAGATCATAAATGGCCTAAAGTAATTATATTTGCTTGATTTAATTTTCTGTGTAGGTAAGACTGCAGATCTTTTCCCAATAGAATTTGATAACCACATTCTTTTGAACAAGTTTATACATTTTCATGTTACGTCCTATTTTATGACTGTGTCAGTATTGTAATAGTGACAGTGACTGTGTAGGTAGAGGAATAATAAGTAAAATGAGTACAAAGTGAGCAACAGCAAAGATCTGGTTTAAGTTTCAGGTAGCAGACTAGACTTGTGTCTGGTGCCTCACTTCATTCTGATTTAGGATCAGAGTTGTCGTCTTTAAACAGAAAAAGAGGAAGAAAATAGATACGAGGTCTAGAGATAGAGGAGAATGCAAGAAGATAGTTACAACATACATCTTCGAAATTCGAAATAAGAGAAGGTTTTAAAAGAAAATCAAATACAAAAGGAAAAATACAATAAAATTCTTAATATTGTGTTTATGAGAAGATGCCTTTCCGTATGTACTCGCATTACGAGAGGGATGTGATCAAACTTATCCAACGTTGGTATAAATAAAAAAATAAGCATTGAGTTTCTATTGCAGTAACTAATATGTGTACCCAATTGAACTAATAAAATTGTTCTCCCACTAGTGTAGCAATGTGATACGTGATGAGAAATGCGATCACTTAACACGAAAGCTATCTTCTTTCAGCTGGTCAGAGACAGTGTATCAATTGGCTGATCCAGGGTAGGCAGTTTCTCTTGAGTTATATATTAATCAATAGAATAGTAATATGTAAGCACTGGTGAAAAACTTGAGGCTCTATTTATACCAATTTAGAGCTTTGTGTTCCCCTTTCCGAAAAGCAATATCTACAATGATCTACTGCTCTGAAAACCAAACAACTAAATATATTAAACTAATTACCAAATCACATACATACATACACACGTGTTAATTTCTGAATCACGTATAACTTATACACAATGTTCTCAGTTGATGAAATATCGATATCAACTCAAAGTAGAGTTTTGTCATGTTGGCGGAATATTCGTTAAGAAATTTACCTCAGCTTCACAAGGTGTATGTTATAATGGTAATTTTAAATAGCTCTAATAACTTGGTTTCTTCCAAACTTCATTTTTGTGTTGTATTCTTTGTATTCCTCTCTGTAAAATTGAATTGTCTGTATCTAGATTATAAATAAACATTATAACAACATATTTTCATGTAGTTTTAATTTATCTTTTGTGAATGAAGAAAATAAATTAGAAGAATAAATATTTCATATATCAAGAACTCCTCCTTTACATACGTGTGTGTTGCTAGAGAAGTTTACAGTTGGTTACTGAGAGTAACAAAATCAACACTTCACAATGATGTAATATGTTAATTTCAGAAATTCGTAACTAGTGAACATATATTTAACTTCAAGGGTATCTAAGTAATATTCTGGAGAAAATATTTAGGTTCAGATTTCTCGAGAGAATATATTGAAAATACAGGGTGAGTCAAAATAAGTGTTACAAGTCAATATCTCACGAACTATACATCAAATAAGAAAAATAATAAGAGGCAATGTACAATACGGAGGGGCCTAAATAATAAGTCAAATAAGATGTTCCCCACACACCCCATTTTGGGAGTAGTGGGGTGTACGTGAAAGTTTCAAATAGGAACATAGTTCGAGTTATATCTCGTTCAAAAGAATTTCGAAAATTGGACAATTTTTGTAGGAAACAATTTTTGATATTGGGCACCGTTTTCAAGATGACCCCTCAAAATTGTTCTGTATCAGATATAATTTCCAGTACTTATGAAACAGAAACGCCTGAGTAGAAAACGGCAAAACAAAAAATAAAAATGGAAGCCATAGGCAACGTGGAATGGTATTGTTGCGGTGTCCCCAGGGCAACCGTCGTTGGGCCCCCGGGACCAACTTGAAAATTTCAAATGGGAATATATGTAGAGTGATATCTTGTTTGATAGATCGTGGAAAGCCAAACAGCTTAGTGCAATTTTTTTTTGATTCGAGCAAGCCTATTTCAAAATGGCCCCATTACAATACACACGGCCTAAAATATGAGTTAAACACGAGGTTCCCCCGCCCCCCATTTTGGGAGAGGGGATGTACGTGAAATTTTAAAATGGAAAGATAGGTCGAGTTATACCTCGTTAGAACGAGCTTCGAAAATTGAATGATTTTTGTTGGAAACAATTTTTGGTATGAGGCAACGTTTTCAATATGGTCCCCAAAAGTGGTCCTGTATCAGATAAAATTTTCAGTACTTATGAATCACAAACGGCCGAATAGTAAAAGTGAAACAAAAAATGAAAAAGGAAAACGCCATAGGGAACGTAGAATAGTGTTGTCGCGGTGTCCCCAGGGTCCCCATCATGGTGCCCCGGAACCAACTTGAAAATTGCAAATAAGAATATAGATCGAGTGATACCTTGTTTGATAGATTGTGGAAAACCAAACAGCTTAGTACAAAATTTGTTTTGATTTCGGGCAAGCCTTTTTCAAAATAGGCCCTGAAAATGGTTCCCACGTAGATAAAATGCGCAATGTTCAAACTGAGTGTTACAAGCCAATATCCAGCGAACTATGCATCAAATAATAAATATGTTAAGAGTCAATATACAATACAGACAGGCCTAAACAATGGATCAAACATGAGGTCCTAATTTTGTACTGAGTTGTTTGGTATTTCACAACCTATCAAAGAAGGTATCACTCGCCTATGTTGCCATTTGAAAATTCCACGTACATCCCTCCCTCCAAAATGGAGGAGGGGGAACCTCGTGTTTAACTCATATTTTAGGCCGTGTGTATTGTAATGCGGCCATTTTGAGATAGGCTTGCCCGAGTCAAAACAAATTTGGTACTAAGCGGTTTGGCTTTCCACGATCTATCAAACAAGATATCACTCTACATATATTCCCATTTGAAATTTTCAAGTTGATCCCGAGGCCCAATGACGGTTGCCCTGGAGACACTGCAACAATATCATTCCACGTTGCCTATGGCTTCCATTTTTATTTTTTGTTTCGTTGTTTTTTACTCAGGCGTTTCTGTTTCATAAGTACTGGAAATTTTATCTGATACAGAACAATTTTGAGGGGTCATCTTGAAAACGGTGCCCAATATCAAAAATTGTTTCCTACAAAAATTGTCCAATTTTCGAAGCTCTTTTGAACGAGGTGTTTGACTCATTATTTAGGCCCCTCTGTATTATACATTGACGCTTAACATTTTTCTCATTTGATGTATGGTTCGCGAGATATTTGCTTGTAACTTATTTTGACTCACCCTGTATATAAAAAATGTTGAACTGTGGCTAATCCTTTCGCTAATGTAATATCGTAGCCATTGGCTTGAGTGTAACAACATTGTACATTTAAGGTATGTCTCTGAACGATGAAGAACAGTAGTTCAATTTTGGATTAGAAGAAATGCCGGTGTCGTTCGGTATTTTATGTAATTCCTTAGAAGATGACATTTATATTTTAAAATATTTTTACAATAAACAATTTACATTTTGTTGGGATTTTTGTAATAAATGGAACATACAAAATATTGTCGGCGCCAGTTATTTATACTTATTTAAAATAAATTTGTAATTTAAAAATATCAACTTATAGTAGAAAATTCGAATTCCTATCCGTGACATTTCGGGTATTATATACTATAATTACTGCTATCATTTAATATATAAAGTATGTTCAACATATAACAGATTCGATGACATAGTCAACCAAACTTAAAGATACGACCTTTAACTTCTTTTTGCAAACACCAATATGGATTCAGGAAAGAGTGCAGTATATTAAATGCAACTGTTGATTTAGTAATTGAAGTAGAAAATGCTTTAGACAAAAATAAACTAGCAGCAGGGTTATTTATTGACTTAAAAAAGGCCTTCGATACAGCTGATCATGCAATCTTCCTTTAAAAATGGGAAAAAACTGGAATAAAAGGAGTGGCTGTGTATTGGTTTAAAAGTTACCTGAACAATAGAACACAATATAGGTTAAGAGAGCATTGCAATACCAGTTCTTTATGGTGTGCCACAAAGGTCAGTTTTAGGTCCACTGTTATTTTTTATTTATATAAATGACGTAAAAGAGTTAAGCTTCAAAGGTAAAGCTGCTTTATTTACAAATGACAAAACCATACCTTATGTTGAAAACTCTGTTAAAAAACTATTGTGTAATATAAAATACGATTTAAACATTTTAAATTGCAGGCTTTGTGAAAACAAATTGGTGCTAAATTCCTCCAAAGCAGTATTTTTAGTGTTTCATAAGCCTTCATTTAAAACACAGATCCCTGGCAAACTACAGGTAAATGAATTGACTATAATCAGAGCAAGTACTAAAAAATACTTAGGCCTGGTACTGGATGAAAGTATGAAATGGGATAAACATATATTAATGTTAGCACAGAATATATCACCAATTGTGGGAGTTCTCAATCGATTACGTAAGATAGTACCAAATTTAAGTGTTAGAGCAGTATAATATTCACTCATAAAATCCCACCTATCTTACTTATCGGTAATCTGGCAGAATGGTAGGCAATCATATATAAAGAAATTAGCAATTCTCCAAAAAAAAGCAATAAAGTGAATGTACGGATTACCTCCCAGATATTCCAGCAAAAACTTGCACATGATCTCGGGAATATTACCACTAAATTTAATTACAAAAGTTGAAATAAGTATCTTAATCTACAAAATTATAAATTCCCAGACACACATTAATCTCAAGCTTAAAAAAAAACTAACGATATTCATGAATACAATACTAGAGGTAGAAATGCATTACATATAAGAAGAATGAAATCAACTAATTATGGCACAAAGATTGTCAAATACAGTCTACTCAAAACATATAACGATCTTCCAGATAAATTTAAAAATTGTAGTGAGTATGGTATATTTAAGAAATAGGTGACACAGCATTACTGGGAGCAGTTTATAGCTGACTGTGAGCAACTGGCACGCTATATGATACTTTCCTAAATGTATTGTTAATGTAAATTACATATATAACTATAAAAGTTCCTGTTCATTTACTTCGTATATTGTTATTCTAATTAATATATAATGCAATATTTTGAATTTCTATTATTGTTACGTGTATTTAGTAGTGACCATTTAGTTCCTTATCAGGGCACAAAATTTCCAGTCGCCACTGGCGACTAAAAATTTAGAGCTGGCGGTCAGTGTTCAGTAGAAATGGTTTCTGCCTCAACTCACAGGACTGCGCAGTTTGTTTTGCATGAAGATAATTGTCACTGATAGGAAAAGAAACGAATTTGGCGTAGAAAAAATAAAGCTGTTTTTTAAATACTTGCAACCAGATTTATATAGTGAAGAAGTGTACTTTGTCTTAACAGAATATAAACTTTTGTTTTGTTCATTGACGTTGAATCAGACACTAAAAAAGATTTACAGTGAAACGTTTATTACGAGACCCCCAAATTTGCTTCCACACTGTTAAAAATACTTTCTCAAATCTGAAAAACCGTTTCTTATCTATGCACCGAGAATATTTTTTCTGAAAAACAAGAGTTTGAAACTCTCATTAGTGAGAAATGAAGAAAGGTAAATGAGGTTTAACAAAGCGAAACGAGAAAAAATACTATTATTTTCCTTATGAATGAGAATTGTCAAATCTCATTTCTAAGAAAATATTGTCTCGGTGCACAGATAAGAAACAGTTTCTCAAATTTAAGAAATTATTTTTAACAGTGAAATGGTCATATTTTGTGCAATTTTACCTGTGAGTACTGCTTCATGTGCGAGAAGCTTCAAGCAGTCTCAACAGAGTTAAGACTGCCTTCAGGAATTCACTCAAGACTGACACACTGGATGATTTGCAGAAAATTTCTATCAATGGCTCTTCACTGAAGGACTGAGCCGAAAACTGCAATCGACAACTGGTACTTCAATGCAGAGAGACAGAGTGTTACACAAAAATGAAGTCTTAAGGTATGATATTTTTTAACATGTATATGAATTGTCCAATTCAAAATTGATTATCCTTAATCTATTGACTGTCTGCTTTTGAAACTTTTGCCCTGATGTAATCTCTTTCTTTGTCAAACCAAAGGCCGTGTGGGGGGAGGGGGGGCTCTCACAATTTCTACTTGAGAGATACTGGTGACCATCATTTTTGGATTGACGAGTGTGCATGACTCTGAAATTTTGCACCCTGATATATATATATATATATATAGACAGTTAGATAGATACAATTGTACTTTACTTTCTTTATTTTTTCTTTCTTTTATTTGTCTCTTTTTAGTGTATGACAAATATACATGTATATGGTCATATTTTATTATTATTGAAATATGTACGTAGTGGATTGTACTGCCCCTTAATGTAAGTATTAGCTCGTTGGGGTCAATGGAAAGTGAATAAATAAAAAAAATTAAACCCCGTTAAAGATTGGAGATGATGATCCGAAGAACTGAAGAATATAAGCTACGTTCAAAATGCAATTACCTTTGAAAACTGTAATGTATTGTAAATAGTAAGCCATAAAAAAATATATTATGGTTTGTGCTGGTTGACTGTTATACGTTTCCTATCATTAATAGACATGCGTGCAAACATTTGATAGCTTTTTCACAATTAGAGACAAATTAAAATGTTAAATTGCTATGAAGATCGCATGCTTAATTCAAAGAAATTTGACTTTCTCATGTAAATTTCGTGTAATTATTTTTAAAATCGTTATTATTATTATTATTATTATTATTATTATTATTATTATTATTATTATTATTATTATTATTATTATTATTATTATTATTATTATTATTATTATTATATTACTCGTTATTATTATCTTTACTTCATGTATTAAATATTTTTAACATCATATTTTAGAAATAGGGGCCGCGGTGGCTCAGTGGTAGAGCGTTCACCTCTGGTGCTTGGGGTTCCGGGTTCGATCCCAGCCCCCGCCAAGTGAACTTTGTGGTGGACAAACACCGTGTGCGTGGGTTTTCTCGGGGTTCTCCCGTTTCGTCCCACTTTCTTCATTCCACCATTTCATTCATTACTCATCATCACCGTCTCCTTTAGCCTAACCGGCATAACCGTGGGACGTAAAACTCAAAGATTACATTTCATTTTTCATATTTTAGAAATAAATTATAAAGCAAAATGTTACTTTTAGCACAATTATTCAATTACGTATGCCGGTGAAGTTTCTTTCGAATTTTATGAGTGCCATTAAGAATAACATACTTATTACACATGTGTACATGTTTATTTATTCAACATATTTAAATACATCTGTCATTTAACAACCACTAAACAAAAATCTTGAAACGAAGTCTTAGGATTTGAGGATAGAGTTACCCATGTGCAATCCATTTCGCGCCATGCAGTAAAATAATCTGCCGGTTGTCATGGACGCGTGACAATGCAAGTAAGCGTAGTAAGGGTCAGGGCTTGTTAAACTCTTTGTAGAACTTAAATGAGTAGTTGCCAGGAAATCGCTGCAATACCAAATAAATATTAAGGCTTTCTTTTTCTTTTTGATAGCTAGGGCAAAAGAATGAATGAAGTCATCTTCAAAACCGACAACTTTGCTTCCAAAAATTTTTAATGCTTGTTAAATCGTACATAGATCACAATATATTACTTAAATGAAAATATTCAAATAATGTAAAATGTACGTTATTATTAATTAAAAACAATAGCTATTTTTGAAATACCCTTTATTATAGTTTCTTCATAACGTGCGATCATTGTGAGTATATGTGGTAAGTTAAATTTGTTCATGAAAAGGTGAAAAGACACTGTAACGGAAAAGTAATGGAATGTTAATGACAAAGATCATTGTATTTTTCCCAGCTAAGACAGATCATTGCTCTATGTTGTAACGATAACTGTTATGTGCGATTATGCAGTATGATCTTTAGGGCAAAAAGTGTTCCTAAATGTTGTATTAACTACAAGAGAAAGGAAAAGAAAAAAGAAAAGTAGTTTAAACTATACTAATTAATATTGATTTGTTTGTTGTTTATTTCAAACTTTTGTCTTGACTTCTGTAATTTACTTGTAGTTACGGCAACGAATCGATATTGATTCCGGTTCCTAGGTAATAATATAGTATCTATGTACTTGTTTATTGAATAATAAAGATATAACTGATTAGAACACCGAAGAACGAAGAGATAGCCTATGTAAGCTTGCTCCCTCGTATACGTCAAATATCTATAATATATTGAGTATTATAGCTACTACGTACAATTAATTATTATTTATCTATGTTGTGAATAGTGTATAGTAGTGCGAATACTGTAACAGATGATTTGTCGTATTAAACTAAGTGGAAAATTGCAAATGGAACTGTGGGGAAAAAGTGCATAGTTTCAGAGCTAGCGGGAGTGGCGTTCAATATCAGCGTAAAAAAAAAGTCAATATCAGCGCATACACAAACAAGAAAAAAAAATGGTTATTTCATTAATGTGCAATGGATGTGCTAGTGGATTGCATGCAGGATATAACTCCCAGACATGCTCTCAAAAGAATTTTCAAATATGCCCTGATTTCAAGTGTGCCCAAAGTAAGCAAAGTAAGCCTTTACAGCATAAAACACGGAATACTTCCGCGGCGGAAGTGTTAGGGACTGCCAGATTTACAGTTATTCGTGTTTGGATTAACTGTGCTGCGATGTATTTCGCCACTGTATATTTCACGTGTCTTTCTTTTTTTTTATTTCTTTTTCTTTTTTCTTTCTTATTTTATACATATAAGCGTGAAGCAAAATATTTGTTTCAGTTTAACACCCCACAGTTATACTCTTAATCTGAAAGAGAAAAATGAAATGAAATGAAATCCGTGAGCTTTACGTCCCACGTATATGCCGGTTAGGCTAAAGGAGACTATGATGATGAGAAATGAATGAAATGGAGGAATGAAGAAAGTGAGAGGAAACGGGAGAACCCACTTCCGTATACGGTATATGTGCAAGAAAACCCACGCACACGGTGTTTGTCCACCACAAAGTTCATTTGGCGGGAGCAGGGTTTGAACTTAGAACCCCATGCACCAGAGGTGAACGCTCTACCACTGAGCCACCGCGGCTCCAATCTGAAAGAGACGGATGATTACGGCAAGTGAACAATGATGGAAGAATTGTTGGAATAGTAATGTGGGAGGAAACGGAAGTACCCCGAGGAAATCTACCAACACGATTTCCAACACAAACTTACTTGGCATGGATCGAACAAGTGGCATCACGCATCAGAGGTAACCGCTCTACCACTGTGCCCCCTTAAGCTTGAAACAAAACATCGTACCACGTGTTATTCCTCAAAATATGGTCCTTCCCTGGTTTTACATATAATATATATATATATATATATATATATATATATATATATATAATAGACCTAATATGAAACTCTTCTAGTGGTCTTGAACAAACACGGATATTGAGTTACCTGAAATGATTATGAGGGTTCTTGAATCGAAGTGTAAAATACTATAGTTGTGGAGAATTACGTGTCGTTCGAGACAAGCCTGGCGCGAAGAAGCAACTCCTAGTAGAGAACTAAGATATCAAAGAGTCACATGTGATTAAAGCAATATGCAGACGGCATACGTCAGCGAAAATTACTACACATAGTAGAAAAGAGTATATTCTACAAGCAATTACTGAGTTTAGAATTTAATACCAAAATCAAATTTTATCCAATAGTATCCATCTGGCGAAAATTTGAAGTGTGGGAATTATTATGGAAAAGCAGTTAGGTTTTCGAAATAATCCTTTTTACTACTTCCTGAAAAAAATCCTGTTTCATTGAGTGATAAACGTTAATGTCAACAATTTAAGCTAGAAACTTGAAATGTGAGCACTTAATATTCATTATCCCACTAAAAAGATATCTCTTTGGAAATCCGACGATAACGTAGGTATCAGAATTACTATTATTACAATAAGGTGTCCGATAACCGTATTACAATAAGGTGTCCATACCTCGGAATTGCTTATGATTAGATACTTTAAATAAAACATTTAGACTTGTTATTTAAAACAATTAAACGCGTAAATCAGCATTTTTGCATGCTTGGCCTTCACTGGAAGAGAAAGGGATGGGAGTGGTAACGTAAGTTGTCCATACGAGGCCTCTTCATTCTGTGCGAGATTTTGAACGAATTTTATACGAAAGATGCTGAAGGAATAAAATATTGTATGCACTGTATCTGAAAAGACTGTGAAATATTAGTAGCTTAAAAGAGCGATGAATATAGCCCTACAATTTATTTAGGGAAGTGAATTGTAAATGTTAATTTATGTATTCGGAAAACAGAGAAAAGAAATATTAACTATCTTCTAATGTTAAACCTAACCTTATCTCCGCGTGAGTAGGTGGTGGGTGGTGCATGTTAGTTCCCTACGGTATATGTTCAAGACTGCATTTCGGATGGTGCTGCCATTATTTTTGTTAAAGATTTAAAACCTTATGATACGCATTTACAAGTAAAATGATAAAAAAGAAAACTGGGCGTCTAAAGTGCTAACTATAACATTTAATTGCAAATAATCTCAATGCAATTTTTGTATCTTAAAAAAGTAAATTGCCTCTTCAACCCTTGTCCCTTTAAAGTGGAATTAAAAAAAAAAAAAAAAAAAACTCTGGTTCACATGTCCACTTGGTTTTAATAAGTAATATATATACAGTGTTTTATTTCTGGCGGTAAGCAATGGTACGGCGTACCGGCATCCTTTTTAATTAAAACTTAATATTTCCTCTTCTGTCTGCAAAAGGGTTGACGAGAAACTTCGAAAATACCAAATAGTATATATATTGTTTTATTGAAAATCAGTCATTTTATTGTTTTTATTTTTCTTTTTCCCTTTCTAGGGAAAGAGTTCCAAATCTGTTCCTTCTTGAAGTCAGTTATTCGTATTCAGAGACAAGAAATATTTCGGCCCTTCTGTCGCTCGTTCGCTGGCATGTCCTCGCGTCTGCTTTCTTTCATTCCTTTTTCGCACGGTAATGTAAACCATAAAGGCTTTGAACCAATCAGATGTTGTTTCTGAAAAGTCTGACTTCCCGCAATGAAATAATACCAACAAATTCGCCTGTCGCTTAAGTTCTACTAAACTAAAAGCAGAACAAAAATTCTGTTGGGAGTCAATCTTGTACTTCTCAGCAGAGGAGCCTTTCCTCTGTTCCTATTTTAATGTATCCAATTAACAGTTGTATTCATTATTAGCAAAAGGATTAAGTGAAAACATCCCCAAGATTTTTCGCGTACGCAAAGTTTATCTTAATTTATTAGAGGTTTGTAGGGCAGTTTGATAGCATGATTAGTATTCTGAAGAACATTATGTAAACAATGTACCGTAATGTATGCGACGTATGACAAGATAGCCCCCCTTCCCCCCACTTTAGAAAATTGAAACAATGACTAGGTCATTCGTTTGTACTACGTTTGAAGCCATTTTATACAGCGTACCTGACCGTCAAGGGAGGGGGGGGACTATAGCCCCTGTAGACCTCCCCTTTGATTCGTACCTGTATATATATATATATATATATATAATCCGTTCATCTCCTTAACGTGAAAGGTTTTAATATAGTTAATTTCTGGCTTTAATTTTAAATCCTCCTTCTCCCTAAAGATATATATTTTTATGAAACCGGCAGCATAGCTATAATTCCGGATCCATTTACTGAACTAAGTGTTTAATTATTTGAACTGAAAAGTCTAAATACTCAACTTAATGCCTGTAACCATAAGAGATTCCGGGAAAAGGAAATCTTATTGTAATGATTTATACCTTTATTCTCCCTCATCACTTTTCCTTTGATTTTTTAAAAGTCCTTCTTAGTGGCACTGTACGTCACAAATCCTATGTGCTGTCAAAATTTCATTGACTGTCATCTGTATGACATTTCATAAACATGGTGTCTTGCTTCTGGTTCGTGTGTATGATATACCATACAAAACAGTATCTTTAATCTGGGCCTTGTGTATAAAAATTCTTACACAGTTCAAGCAAAATTATATGACCGTTAACCGGCTATTTCGTACGGGTAAAACGTCAACAATTGGTTTACTTTTAATTCTTTTGATACATTATACATACACATTTGACGCAAGATACAAATCATCTGTTGAATAATGGCAGCCAATATGTTAAGCGGTTTTGACCTGGGTGTTTGACCACTCAGTTCATCTGGACCACTTCGCAGATATATAGAGATGCCATCAAGCTTGTATATCCCATCATCACAGAAAAAATGCTGAATTGTTTCAAACGAATTATCGAACATAGGGCTTGGCTCAAGTAGGATTTATATAATGCCACTTTCATTAAAATGTGCATCCTAAAAGAAAGAAAGGAGGATTTAAGATGAACGCCAATCTCCTGAGTTTCTCATGTTGGGAAGGGGAAAATTGGTACATGGACTCTTTTCGAAAACATAATTAGTTCCTAACAGAAAAATCTTGACCCGACTACGGTAGGTCTCATATTATTGGAGCTATGGACCTTTAAATTTTACTTTTTGTTTTCGGCATCATATAACTCCGAAAGGGAGCATTGTGCACCCAGATTGCTATAAACTTTTCGTCTTGTCTTGGTGTCAGGAATTACCTCCCAAACGTTGTCAGTGTTGTTTTGAAACACCCGATATATATATATATCCAAGGTGGACAATTTATCTTGATCACCCGTGATAACGTAGAAACCAAAAGAGGGAGAAGAGCAAATCTTGGCATGAAGCAACTATAGGGAGGGGGACATCCATTTACATAGATCTACATATTAAACTATACCAATCAGTGAACAGTGTTGCCATCCCAGTATAAAGTTATATTTTTTCAAATGGCACCACGTCAGATTACTACATATTTCAAATCAATATATTAAATAAAAACACAAAATACCTAATTTATTATTCAGTGTTGCAAATTAAGGATGTTATAGTATCACAAATATCCAAAGCTTTGGAAGCCTCTATCACATATACAGCAGCACGGAGATGGACAGGATAACGCACATCGAACGTACCTTAGCGTTGGATGCCATGGCCATGTTATGACTTGTTTCGAATTAATACGAATGAAGTTACAAGCGCCTGAAAATTTTATTTTTCGAAGGCTTTATTTCGAAAAAAAATCCTAGATAAATATTTTATCTATTCACTTGTATGGTTTTCAACAGCCGTACTAATTATTTTGCCGTTTACAGCACTTCGATATCTCAAACTGTTCCGGAGATATCATAAACATTGATGAAGTTTGTAACACTGCTGAAAATGGCTTATCTGTAAAAAATATTTAAAATAATTGTTGATTTCTTTCTCTTTTATAGGATTACAACAGTAGCTTTTAGTATCTGTAATTACAAGTTCTCGCAGTTACATGATTTAAAGAGTATACCAAACTTAAGCAATGCTTTTCATATCTCCGGAACGGTTTGAGATACGGAAATGCTGTAAACGGCAAAATAATTTACACATCCATTGCAAACCACACAACTGAGTAGATGTGATACTTATCTCAGCATTTTTTTAAATAAAATCTTTTTAAAAAATCGAATTTTCAAGCGCTTGTAACTTTGTTCATATCCACTAGAAACAAGTCATACCATGGCCACGGTATCCAACGCTAAGATACTTCCGATGTACATTATCCTGTCCATCTCTGTTGTGCTGTTTATGTGATAGAGGTTTCTAAACCTTGGATGTTTGTTATACTATAACATCCTTAGTTTTCAACACTGAATAATAAATGTAGTGTTTTATGTTTATATTTGTCATGTTGATTTGACATATAATAATCTGACGTAGTGCCATTTGAAAAAATATAACTTCATACTGAGATGGAAACACTCTTCACTAGGTAGTGTTGCTTAATGCGTAAAACGATTTTAACCTTCTTATAGTTGCTTCATGCAAAGGTTTCCTTTTCTCCCTAAATCGGTTTCTCCGTTATTACAGATGACCAAGAGAAATTATATATATATATATATATATATATATATATATATATATATATATATATATATATATATATATATATATATATATATATATATATATATTGGGGTGGTCCTGAATTTGTAATTTCTGAATTTCTTTGGACGAACCCCCTAAAATGGTTCCATATGGAACCAAATTAAGCCAGGATAAAATTAGCTCCATTGAATAATACTAACTGGTGCCTCAAGCGATCTAAAGTTTTGAATCCGATTACATTACATAGTATAAGGAAAACTAAGGAGTAAACTCTTCTGATTTAGTAATGGCTTAAGGGAATGCGAAGATACCCTGGGTAATGTAACTAGAGGAAGAGACATATCTAATGTTGTATAGTATTGTCATTACGGCAATTGTGATGTCCGCCATCTTGGATTTAGGTCAAAATTTTCAAATAAGAAGAGGGTCATCTGACATATTGTTTTCAGGTGGCGTGTTACCAGAAGCACAAATCTGGCATTATTTTAAAGATACCTTTATTCGTCTAAGAAGTATCACCTGTGAAAGATTTCCCTTTTTCACAGGTAACAACTCTTACAGGACTAAAAGTAAAGAAATGAGTTTGGCACGAAAAGAACAAAAGGGATTTGCAAGACTTCAAAAGAAAGAGGAACGCAAAAGAAAACTGTACTTCTGAAAATTATTTATTTGAATTTTATACACGAAAACACATGCAGGTTAGCATTTCATGAAATGAAGAGGAAAACCCAGTTGAGAATATTAGAGATGTAAATATGGATGCTTGTGTGCGCCCGGACCCTGCAAGAGATGTAAAAGGGGAAAAACTAATTTTATTACTCCAAACAGGTTGCTGCTCTTGATCTATACAAGGCCACTAATAGAGCAACGATACATATTCTGACAGCGACTGCAGAAGCATTAGGACATAATGTAGAGGAACTAGTAATAAATAGGTCTGGGCCATTCACTGACGCTGAGAGAAAATCCGTAGCGGAGGTGCATAAGGCCACAAAAACAATTTCGGAGTGCATCAAGTGCGTTAGTTGTGCAATGGGACGGAATTTGACTGGTAGAGAGACTGTCGACAGGTTATCAATAATTATTAAAGGAGATGGTCATGACAGACTAATTGGTGTCCTCAGTGTCATCATCAAGAGGAGAACATATTGCTTGTATTACAGTTCATTAGCTTGAAGAATGGAACTTGCTAAAGTTCGTGCAGGCAGTTTTTATTTTGACACTACTCAATGTAATATGTGTCATGTGAAAGTGCTTGCATTCTGCTAGAACAGATGCTCCAAAATAATCTTCTATACCTTCCTTGTAGACACTACGTTTATGAATTAGTTTTAAAATGTGTTTTTAACAAGTGTTGTGTTTCTTTTGTATCTAGGCCGAACGTTCTCCTATTTAAGCATTTTCAGAACGAGTGGTCTAAAATAGAATGTACTAACTTTATTCCAGGAATTGATGATGACGACGTAAGGAACAATATTTCAGATGTAAGAAATGAAGTGTTGAATTTTGCGCACCATTTAAAATTATTTACTGGATCTAATTTTTCTCCTGGCTTCATTTGGTTCCGTATGGAACCATTTCAGGAGGTTCGTCCAAGGAAATTCCTAAGTTTATTTTTCTGGGGTCCCTAATTGTATTCATTCAACCGTAATGGGCTCAGATTTCCTTTCTCTTTCATTTATTTATTTATTTATTTATTTATATGATGAATGTATTCCATGATTCAAGTTATCTTGAATTAACCGCCTCCCTTCGAGCATTTTGGAGCTTAAAGCAGTGCCATTTGTCCACTGTCTTTTACAAATTAAGGCACTAGAAACACTACACGGATTTGTATTCGATCCTTATGATTATGCACCCTACACATTTTCCAGATTTAAGCATCCAATTTTCAAAGAAATGTGTGATAATTATTCACCTTCCTACTTTTATAAGCAGTTTTGCAATTAGTTTACGCTGTTGCTTAGTTTCAGATAGATAAAATAACTTAATATATAATTGTTTAAAAAAGATGTAGACAACATGAAAATAATTATCTAGATTAGTTAAAGAAATTGGTATTACCTGAAATGAATATTATTTTTGGACATTAGTATTAAGCATTTTAATAACTGTTCGATAGTAATTGTACCATGTCTTCGTTTTTTATTTTTTTAATTTTACGAACGTAACTAAGTTAATAAGCATTCACTAATGAAAACAAGCTGGATAAAAAATTTGTGTGACTTTGTTTCTCTTGTCAACTGAATGAATGTTAAATACGATTGTTTTTAGTTCCCACTGTTTTCCAACCAACGAACAACAGAAAGTGGCATTGATCTTCAGCTTCTGTCCTCCTGAAACTAGTTCCATTCATTACAAGCTTTCTCAATTACAGCCAATTGGGAAATTCATTTGTTTTGTGGTCCATTCTCTTTTGTATTCTCTTTTTTAATTTTTCTTGCTAATGCTAGTGCCTAATTTTGGTAATGACCATACTACTGTGCATTATTTGTAATCCCAAAGAAAACAGCATTAAACACATCCCATTGAAGTAAGCAATCTAATATGAGTATGAATATTTGCAGCAACAATTTAGAAAAGGATAATGCCTCTTTCTCACTAGGTTTTCGAAGATCATGGATATTAAATTCTTATTTTACGCGAAACATTTATGCCCTTTTAGATTTAATTGAAATTATTATGAATTTTCCAAGAATTTACTTTGTAAATCTGATTATTATCAGCTTAAAATATAACGTGTATTATAATGCAATACGAAATTTTAGAACTCGAAAGTGAATGAATACACAACAAAATAAAAAAAAACAAGGTAGTAAACATAGGGAATTAACTTATAATGAATTAAAAAACGTGATCAGGTGTTTTGATGCAACAGCTTAGCTTACCGTTACCGTTACCGCTTTGCTAAAGTTTGGCAAATCAGATTATGAACAAAGTGTGTTTTGTACTCTTTTGCTGATTATGCTATTTTTCCCACCAAAATACCTGATCGTCACCCTACTAAAGCTTTCGATAGTTTCTACAGATTATATCAAAGATAATGATACCAAGCACCTAAACCATGTAATATACTATTAGGTTGATGCATATGAAATATTCCTGGTGTGTCATTTCCAAGGAAATTCCTAAGTTTATTTTTCTGGGGTCCCTAATACAATGTAATATAATATAAATATAAATAATATAATATAAATAATATAATATAATAAGTAATGTAATATAAATATAATACATGGTTAATTAAAATTGTCGTCATCTGTATCCTCAATTTTATCATCGTGCAGCTGAAGGTTATGTTTCTGTGGCAAAGGAAGTCTGGAGTTTTTATATGAAGAAGCCATCAACCGCAAATTACACTGTGTATCATCAGGATGGGTCATCATTACTCTCAGTAATAATCTAGATGCTAGAAGAAGTGCTCATTAGTGGGAGAACTATACAGCAATACGATCGGCGAGGAAGGGTTTCATTCTGCAACTTGTGGAAAGACTTCATTGTTCTTTGCGTAACATCATTGTCATACGAATGCACATCCTGACCGCTTATAATTGACATAGCAGATGTATTTTTCATCAGAAGTGTTAATTTGATGCAATAAACTTTTCTGATTATTCATTACACTCAGATACCTGCACACCTCCATATAGCGATTCTTCCTTGCCGGTGTCAGCTCTCATGGTGCCCATGATCTCAACTTTTACTTTTTTCCTAATTGCATGGAGTCGCCAAACGAAAGTAAAACTTTGTACGCTTAATCATCTACAATGCCACAATCACCTCTCCAAGGTGCTGCTTCCACGGTGTCTGTAAATAGTTTATTCGATCATAATTTCTCTGGATGTCTCGGGGTTCATTTTGCAAAAATCTTCCACTGAAACGAAATTTTACAGGTCAATGGCAAATGCTTCCTGTATTCAGCAGTTCTGGTAGAAGTACATTTATTGTTTCCTGTGGCTTGCTATGCTGAATGCCCAATTTGATTTTAAAATAAAATTCACTTGCAATTTTGATGTCCATGGTAGACTTTCACATGGTGCTGTTTATCTAGATACTCTCGTAAATGACTGGATACCCCAGTCTGTTTATGGGGATCGCGGTGGCTCAGTGGTAGAGCATTCACCTCCGGTGCTTAGGGTCTCAGGTTCGATCCCAGCTCGATCCGTGTGGACTTTGTGGCGGACAAACAAAGTGCTCGTGGGTTTTCTCGGGATTCTCCCGTTTCCTCCCACTTTCTTCATTCCACCATTTCATTCATTTCTCATCATAACCGTCTCCTTTAGCCTAACCGGCATAACCGTGGGACGTAAAACTAAAGATTTCATTTCTTTTCATTTTCCCAGTCTGTTTACTGAGTTAATGAAGTTAAATGAGTGCCTTTATACAATCTCTGGGTTTTGTTGCCAAACAAAGTTTTACATCGGATGTCAAAGCAGACACTTCAGTAGCACCAAACTAGTCAGCAAACAATTGTAACTGCAGCCGTTACATTGATTAACACGTGTTGTAGATGATGATTTTTCATTTGGACATTGACACTCCTTTTCAGAACCAAAGACATATGACAGGTAGTCACAAAAGTTCGCGATAAGATCTGAGGAAGATTAGCTCTCATTAAGAATGGAACACCAGCTCTAAGACTAGTTTGCTAATCATAACAACTACAAGGGAGATGAGAAGGTACGAAAGTATAGAATGAAAGTATTTTACGTCTTCCAAGAAAGGACATGGGGACTTATTTGCAAGTCACTTGAACAAAATCTCGAATAATCGTGGCACTATGCTGTTCAACTAATCTCTCTTTCGTCATGTAGCATTAATTCGTTTCAAGGCCGTCCACCATCTATAGTATTTCCTTCACTCCTCAATCTTACTCCCACAACAAATTCTGTTACGACTCTTTGCCACCTCAAACAGTATACTAATCAGTTTCCGATCTCTAATTTATACGCCAATGGTGATATTTTAACAAATACTGTACTTGCATGTCATTCAAAGGGTTTTGCGTTTACCCAGCTAGTTTTATCAATAACTTCCTGCACCCACATTTCATAACCTTAAGTCGTAGTTCATCGTTTCAGTGTTATGTTTTTGCTTCTAGTTTAGAAAGCACAATCATTATCGAGAATTATTTCAGATATATTTTTCTTAACTATTTATTTAAATAGTCTTAAAATAAACCTTATGTGTTATTTAATAAATTTAATGTTCATACTCACTGTGTCTATTATTACTATTATTATTATTATTATTATTATTATTATTATTATTATTATTATTATTATTATTATTGTTATTATTATTATTATTATCATCTAAAGTGCTTGTTCTTTAAATCGAGAGAACAGGATATAGGAAATCTTTAGATCTTCTTTCTCCTAACGGGACAGATTTTAATGAAACTGGAATACTTTTGGCATAGATTTTTAAACCTCTACCCACATATAACCAGTTTCCCATGTTATCGAAGTGACATGATAAAACCCCATCCTGAAGTGGATACTATGTTCCAATAATTATTTCAATGGAATTAGTCGTTTTCCCAACACCGAGAATGCTTATCCCAACATTATTCATGAACTGACAAATCGCAACTTTTAAAAAATGTAATAAATTTAGAAAACATGTGCCACGGCAACAATTGCAAAGTGCCGGTTGGAATCTTAAAACATGAGATGAAAATAACGAGTGTTGCCAATTAGAAAGATCGAATAACGGACGTTTGGTGCACATTAGAAAGAGTCCTAAATTCATGCTGGTTAACTATAAAGAAAAAATAAGCATACAATTGGCTTTTTTGAAAAATTCGCTATTAAAATGATGTGTCACATGCTATGGTTTTCATCTTTCGGAACTTCACTTTAATTCAAAATGGCGGATTTCAAGATGACTGCCGTCAAGGTTACCCTTACCGTACCACTTGCCTCTGGTATAATATGTATTACCGAAGCTTTTATGCACATATTATTATTATGCGGGTTAGAAGCGGAGGTAAGGGACTTACGCACATGTAATTATAAGCAAATAATATGCATTTTAATTTTCCCCAAATAGGCGTATCTTAAAAATAACTTCGCGGTTGTCTTCCTGATTAAATTCTAGCCCGAAATTATGTACCATATTACCCTATTCCCATTTAAAAAGCTTGACCTTGATTCAAAATGGAGTATTTCAAGATGGCTACCGTCTAGGTAATACGTACCATACGACTTCCCCTTATGTCTTATATGTATCTACATGGTTGTTCTTTCATTAACACTCCGTATACAAAGGGTAGTAAGGGACTTCTGCAGTAATCTCTAATAACCACATCACAACTCTTAAAAATTATTTTAAAAAAATAGAAAATAAGTATCATGGCAAAAATTTCTGTCATCACAAATAATATACATGCCCTCTATCAGCAAAAAGAAATTTCATTGAAATCGGAGCCAAACAATTGCGTGATGTCCCTTGTCAGATGTAGTTAAACAAAGACCAAACCTACTCTAACTTCCCTTTTCTTGTTTGTTGGCATCTGGAACGGACATACTTAGTTACCGTAATTAAAGACGCTTCTTTTTCAGATTCTCTTGAGAACACACGTCAAACAAAGTTTCCAGACTGCGTCCATGGAGACTGTGCTCTTAAGAGAATGAAACGATACAGCCTCGATTAAACTTAAATGAACGACTATTGGTAAAGCATCCAATAGATATTGGTTCATTAAAGTACCTTTCGTGATTGTTCGATACAAGTGTGTACTTGGAAACTCTTCAGCTGTGAAGAATAACAATTCAATCACTTTACCATGAGGAGGTTAGCTTATGGTTGCGGTTCTTTGGTTAATAACGCTCTTGTTGCTTCTATGCAATGCCCTTTTTCTTTTAAAAAGTATTCAAATTGTCTTACTGAAATCAATTTAGATAGATGTTTAATATATGTAACTATTTATTATGAATTTGAAATAGTGTTCTTATAGAAATATAAAGGCAATATTAAGTCAAATGAATTCTTTAAACCGATTATTTATTTGTACTCCCAACAGAGTATAAAACTCCAGTTATAGAAGATTAACAATTAGTGTTTTTTTATTTAAGAGGAATAAGAATAAAGATGATAAATGCATTAAATACGTAATAGCAGGACAAGAAAATTAAAATTCACTAAGTGTACAAGCAAACTATAAATCATAGGACTTCTAAAACTTGGTTGCTAAATTGACGTTCTTTGTTAGTAAATATGTTAAAACAAACATTATCTTTACTTATTGCATTATAGCACTAATTCTGCAAGTATGAGACATATACAGTATTGTCCAAGCTTTCCGGCAAAAGAATATGCTATTGTTTTCTTGCACGCGTTTTGAGGGATGGGACTTGAATAAGTCGATTCTGTAACAGTGCTGGACAGTCGATTTTATTATACAGGAGTCCAAAGAGAAAAATTAAGTCAGTTAGTGTTCCTCTTTGTTCTAACGTCCTGAATTTAAAATTATCAATAAGATTGGAATAGTGCTCAAAGTTTGTATACAGACCTGTCTTTTTGTAGGTCAAATATCATGAGAATTTATTTTGTAATTGTTCCACTTTCTGGCATTTAGTTTTTACGTATGGATTTCAGATAACTGATGCATTAATTTATACCTAATATACAAAAAGTATAGAGTCCTCAATGTAATATCATTTCTAATGTCATTACTTTCTCGGATTATAAATCCGAGGTTCCTGTATGCTTCGTTAGTTATTGTTTCTACATGTTGATTGAATGCTAATCTGTGATCAAATATTACTCCCGAATATTTCACTGATTTTGAATTTTTAAATTTTGCCCCACGAATGGAATACGAATATACGTAAGAAAATTCTTTCCTACTGAACGCCACAGGCGCACATTCATCTACATTCATCTGAAGTTTGTTTACTTTACATCCATTCATGGTATTATTTTGGTCTTGTTGTAATAAATAACAATCTTCTCGTGTTTTGATGTTTGCATATATTTTGAGATTGTCTGCAAACTGCAGTTTTCCTGAGTTTGTAATACAACACAGAAGATCATTTATAAAAAGAAAGAAGAAAAGATAAGTTCGATCTCTATGGAACTCTTGAAAACGGACTGTTTACAGTTATGCGAATAAGTGGAAAAGAAATTGACCATAGCAAGACTAAAATTAAACGCAGCTAATTTTTGTAGTAAAACGTCATGTAGTACAGTGTCAAAAGCCTTACTGAAATCAGTGTATATAACATCAAAATGACTATTGTTGTCCAAAGAAGAAGCTATAAAGTATGCAATAATACTTAAATTTGTATATGTCGATCTACTTTGAATACTAAATCACGTGCGCCCTGCAGTCTCAGTACACCAACATGGATTCTTACAAACATATAAGACACTTTCAAATATTTTGGCATACACGGGTAAAATTGCAATAGGATGGAAGTTTTCAATGTTGTTTTTCTTTACCGATTTAGGATTTGAGCAAACTATTGAGTAATTCAATTTGTCAGGGAAAAAACAAGTTTTTGTTAGAAGATTAAATATTATACTTAGAGGATATTTAAAAGTATCCATACATGCTTTAAGAATATATAGAGGAATGTTGTCATTTCCCATTGATTTATTATATTTTCAGTTTTTGATAGCCCTTTAATCTCTTTTATGGCTATCTCTGATATAAAAAAAGAGTCTATAATAGTATTATTATTATCAGTATTATCTTCAAATGAATGATCATTATTGATTGTTCATGACGCTACTCGATATACAGACTGAAAATGCTGTGCGAAAACATTTGCTACCTCATCATTTTTGCTCAGGCTACGTCCCTGCTAGAATAATGGCCCAGAAGGAAGATGTCTCGTTTACTCTTTATAGTTCCAAAATTGTTTCAGGTTTACCTGTATGTTGTTTTCCATTTTTAAAATAAATAAATTTATACTCCCTTGCTATTTCTTCTTTCACCTCCTTCCGCAATTTAGAAAATTCACTGTAACGGTATTGACAATTCCCCTTTTCCCTCAACCAAAAAGCACGGTAATACAATTAATTTTTTTCTTATTTCCTCTTTTATACTACTTGTAAATCAACAGAGAAAAATGTGTCACTTTTTTTTTCAAGGGAATACTTCTGCGAAAAGTATCATAAATTATTTCGTAAAAGTGATCCAGTACTTTTATTTACATCTCTGTAAGTTCCCAGGCTTAGCCAGTAAATTTCACGTAAATCATTGTGAAGTTGCAAAAAAATTCCCTTTCGAAACCGAAACTATTTTTATGGAATTTGGATTTTATTGATCGTTTACACAAAATATTTATGAGGAGACACGGATGGTGCATGTCATTTTTTACGATAGCATGCGGGTCTCTTTCTACAGTCATATTCTCAAGATTAGAAAGTACGAGATCCAACATTCTTCCTAAGCTAATGCACACATTATTAAGGGATGTTAGGTCATAATACAATAGAGAATTATAATTTTTTGATATTTGCCTGTCGAGTTAAGAAAAGAAAATTGCGTCCCATTAATTTGAGAATAGTTCATATCCCGCACTGTGAAAATAGTGCTGTCTACTTCACAATTACTTTCAATAAGTAAAATGAAATCATAATATTGAGAAATTCTGGAGACCAGTTCATTGTACACAACGCAAATGTAAGCAGCCTTTTAATTAATTTTTACTTTTACAAGAACACCATCCGTATTCAGATCGGTGTAGATAACCTGAATCACTTCAATGTTCTTAAGTGCCAGTAGCATGCTTCTCCTGCGTGTTTTATCACAGGCAGTATCTCGATCTTTTCGATAAACCGAGTACCGAATATAAAAAAAACTCACCATCAAAAAAATTATTTATCCCTTCGGACCCCTTTGTGTTATGTGGGGACGAAATGACGAAATCGATATTGAACGCAGTAAGATAGTTCGGTGAATTAACCCATGTTATTCGAAAAGTGAAATTTGGGTTGAGACAGGACACACAAACAACGTCCCGAGGAAATAGATGAATACCAACGTGACTATGTCACACAAGACAACTTTATATTGATTGTAGATACCTTTCATATAGGCATGACCCTTCCTCCTAATATTGTTATTCGCACAAAACAGATATGAATTTGGGGGACTGGAATGATTTGGTCACCAAAATATTTAGCTTTAGGCTATATTGTATACTTTAAAAATATGTATTTGTTTATTCAAAATTTAAAGCATGGGATTAATGTTCTTCTAAAGTTTCTTCTTAAGTAGTTACCGATATACTCACGAGCTGGTTAAGACTGTTAACAATGTAGCAGGCACATTACGGCACATTCACTGAAAATGTAAAACACCAATACTTCACCATAATGTGTTAGGAGAGTTCGAGGTAAACTTATATATGGAAATCGGGGCTAAAAAAACTTGTTCTCCTTATTATTACGGTAAATTATTATAGTTTGTGTTTGGTTGTAAGTGCACAGTAATATGACTGTTGCATTTTGAACAGTGTAAGCAATGCAGAAAAAAGAAAAGAAATGAACTGAAAACAAATGCAACAAACATAATAAGGAAAGTTACCCCTTAGTCCTAATATGACTCATCAACGTCTTCTGAAGGGCTACATGACGGAATATTTTATAATACATCTGATAGCATTTGGGGACATATTTTCCCGCAAGCTTTTGCATATCCTTGAACTTGTTTGCTCTGATTGACAACAGGCTCTCAATAAACACTTATCAGGATATGTGAAAATAGCATTAGGCGTGTGATGGAAAATGTTTCGTAGAATGGAAAGTTACTGCTAACACTGCATCGTACAACATTTGTTATTTTCGTAGACAAAGACAGATGTGAAAAGTTGCAAATTTTACCCGTTGTGTGTTCATCACGATGGTCTTGAACAAGGGGTTAAAATGATTTGCAAAATCGTATATCATCTTTTGTGTCACTGCAACAATAGTAAATTCGTTTGAAGTTTGCGAGACAAGATTCATCCAAGCCATTGACAAGTATATACGCTCCCTCTTCCGTTTCATCTTTTCAATAAGGCCAACTGAACGGTCGCATGGTAAAAAAAAAAAAAAAAAAAAAAAAAAAAAAAAAAAAAAAAAAAACTATGTCCAGGCTCTGGATGCTAGCGCGCAATGGTTTCAATGTTTCGATCGGTGTTGACGAGAACATGAAAAAACTGTAGGAGGACACGGATCTTCTTTTGCGAGGCACAGTTATCAGAAAACAAGTAAAAGTCTTTACCTCTGATGACCAAACATTATCTAAATAATGTTTAGTGACACAGACTATTACACACTTACCGACCTATAAGTTCATCATGCATATAAAAAGTTGATTTTCTTGCACCGGCAGAATGGATACAAAAGTTATAAACCCACAGCTGTCTTAAGTAGAAAACATCTCTTGTAGGCGTATGGGATAAGGGCAAGTTTTGCTAATAATAAAATGTCACTACTTCCAGCAATGTGTCACGTTTTGCAAGTGCGGACTTTTCTCTAAGTGCGATATTTACAAAGCGATTTTGCTTTCCGAATACGTGTATCTTTTTGTTGTCGTAAGACACTTTTCTTTTCTACATTTGCTTCTTCGTTAACAGTATTCTGTAGCATTTCTGGCAAGTATCTGATCTTGGGGGACCAAACCTATAATTAAAGTGGTTATTAAAATATTTATAATGGTAATCACATGTTGTTTCAGAAGAGATGGGTTTGCCCGCCTGCATAAATAGATATTGTTCAGGCTCATAACGTTGCAGGTAGAAATTATACATTTTCTTTATATTTAGCTGTGGTGACAAGTAATAGGTCTTCAGATTCCTTTATCTGCTATAATGCGACGTTCGTCTCAGAAAGCTTCCTATATGTACATCAGCTTGCACAGCAATATCATCTTGGATCTTGTTTGGTCTATTTCCATGTTTGTCTTGCATATCGGAGTTAAATATTATGCTGTCAACCAGATTTTGCGTTATACTCATAAACCTGTCTTTACTTATATCTGCAAAATGCAGAAAGCTGTTATATAAATAATGTGTTCCTCTTGTCTCAAACGAATCTGAAACAAACACGAGTATCAGTGTATTAGTTCCAAGTCTGTGATCGTAATTAGATTAAGTATTAGGTGGGATGTGTCACACAATTCACTAATAGTCACATAAGCAATACACTAGAAGTAGCTGCCGATGTGGAAAAATGGCACCGTGCTTGGACCGGCGAACAAAATAGGAGAGCATGACATATGACTCGTACGTTCTGTATGAGTAAGTGAACTACAGGATGACACGGCACATGAACTCAGGGAATTTGTTCTGCGGTTGCTAACAGATTTCTGGAACAGAATATAGGCCACTCAATCTCCATGCCAATACAGCCACTGCTTTCTCCAACAACCCATTGATCACGAATGCAGCGTGAGTACGTGCTCTGGCATTTATTTCACATTCTAGTATGCATTAAATGTTCGTTATCACCAAATTACTTTGTAAGTATCAGTGTTAATCTTTATTTGCCCCGAAGAGTAAAACAGTAGGTTAAGTTCATGTATAAGTTCGTTTCCGAAAATATCTGGTATCACTTCGCAGCTTCTATAAACGCAAGATGATGGAATTGCCCGTTCTCGCCCCGATAAATCGAAAGCCTATGGCACCCAACTAGCTCTCACTTCACTTTCCTAAGCCACAAATTAAAATGGAGTGACCATAATTTATGTTTTAGTTCCTTGTGAGAGTGTAGCGCTGTCTAAAATTTGACAGACCACTAGCTCGAAAGCCTACTTCCTGCAGCCAGTTAACAAGTATCACAAGTACTTGTGACATACCCCTGTATTTAACGTTTCAAGACCTTTATTGAATTTCGGTTCCCCAAGACATTTATTTGTCGTTAGTCAAAGTTAATTACAAACTAAAACCCACAAATCAACGAATAACAACGCACACGAACTAATAAAAACTATAGTAACCAGATAACTAATTATTGCGAGGATGAGGTGAAGAAGTCGATACTAACTTATAAAGAACGGGTAGTTTACATATCAACCAAGAATACAGATGACGATTATTCGCGGGAAAGCATAGCTCGAGCTTTGTAGGTTCCATCACGAGCGCTTTTTAAAAATGCTGATACATGGTGATATTAGTGTAATTTCTTTTTTAATATAGTGTACGAGGACACTCATTTGCAGGCACATTTTACACTTATTTTGCTACAATTCGAGTTCAATTCAGACTCCTGCCACATCATCTATAGCACTAAAGTTAAAATTTGGATTTTAAGATAACAGCTTCACACGTTCAGGCCTAAAGTATTCAATTTGAGTGTCTGATAAACTCTGCCTGTAATAATTTATTTTTTGTTACTTTTCTTCTTTTTTACAACTTTGGGACCTAGCAATAGCTACGGACACGAATATTATAAGACAATTTCGCACTGTCCAACTGACTCTAAAGAAAACATTTAAATACGTATTTGTCAAGCCAAGAAATAAAGAAGGTAGGTTGTTTATAATCAACAGATATAAGCAAAAAATTATGTACATGTTAATGTACGATTGTGTCGAAAAGCAAATGCATTTCGGAAATATATTTTGCCCGGAAAATAAAAAAGAAACGTAGCCCGAGACGTCCCGGATGCCATCCCCTTGGCTACGGCACTGCGCGAGCCCATAGACTACGCTGACGTTCCAGAAACATTACTCTCCAACCAAATAAATATTTTGCATGTTTTCATCACGAATACCGTAGAATTGTTTTATTATTGTATTCTTTCGCACTTCACTTATGTTAGTTTCGAAAACCATTTCCTTTTACATTTGCAGTCTGGTCCAATAGTTTTCTTCAGAATATATTTGCCTTTCCAATTTACATTTTTTCCCTCTCGCTCTTTTGAACTTCATATTTGTTTTCCTCGCTTGCTCGTTTCTCACTCGTTTCTTACTCTCTATTATTCGAGTTGGTTATCTCACTTGAGCTGCAATCTTTCGATATGCTTGGCTTCTTACTTTTCTCTTTCGAACTTGTACCAAGAACAACACACTCTGTATCCATACCTCACATCTTATGTTCACTTCACGTTCAGTATATTTCATACAAACTCATTGTATTCGCTACAGATAATTCCTGGGCTACAAATGTGACGTGTTTGCCACCTAGCGGAAAGCATTTTGCCCCATGATTTAATTACGTTCCGACTTGTCTGTTTTTGGTACAAATTAGTGGAACACTAGGGCTCTTTCAGGTCGTCTTTCCATTCACAGAGCTTCATTTGTTTATCACCTGGCATTTAAAAACTGTGGCTTCTCTTGGTAAGGAGGCTTTTGCCTTCCCCTTCTTACCGTGTTTCTCTATAGCGCACAAGAACACGTACTTCATCTTTCATATTTAACAACTCTCAAACGTTGTTTTATTTCATCCCTTTTGTCATTTGACAATTTTGCAATGGACCCCGTCTGGAACCCTGCGGGGGACCTACAACGATATTCTGCACCTATTTTATAAGTTCTTCTATTTTTATATTTTCGTTTTGTGCAACGGTGCATAACAATACACAATCTGTCATATAGAAGAAGAAGAAGAAGAAAAGAATATATATGTTGTTGATTCTAAATACAAAGAAATAAGATTTAATCTCAATAGTTGAAATATGTGTTGGTTTTATAGGTATAATATGCATTTATAGTTATCATAACAGCAGATAGTCGTTTATTTAAACGTTGCCATGACAACCGAAAAAGGAAAGTATAATTAAAGGAGTTTGTAGAATAAAGGTAATAGTGATATAATTTATCGCGCCTGATAAACTATCGTGATTTGATAGTTTTTGTATATTTTAAGAATTACACGGACTGTGGGCTGGAATGTAACGTAAAATATATGTACAATATAAATTAATCATTACATTTTAAATGGTGGTTCCAATATACGTTACAGACCTCGGAACCAAACGTATTATTTCAAACCGTGTGCCCGCAAGTATAATGGGATACGTCGTCGTCGATGTTTTCATCTACCACTCGGTTTCTGAAAGAAAAAATGATCCGAGGTCACACTTTGTGGACTCTGCACTAATCTTGGCAAATTTTATAATTTCCATGAGGGACATTTCTCCCTGCAACCCTTTTCTTGTAGAAACAACAAGCCACGTATTTCCTACTTTGAAGTCATCTTTGCATCGGTAGAGTTTCGTTTCTTTAGTATGGCCGTTTTAATCAACGGGCTTATTTTCCGAAAGAAACAAAAACAGGTTTTGATTTATTTTCAGTTTAGTATATATGTGCGAAGTTTGAAGAAAGTCGGAAGAAGAGAAAACCTTGTGAGATCTCCTTTACTTTTTCACTTTTCTGGACTTGACGCTTTCCTTCCCCAAAGTCTTCATATATTGTTGTAAATTTAGAATGTTATTCAGAGTTATTTTATTTCCTGTTTTTTTTTTTACTTATTTTCTGTTATTCTCTTCCCGATTAGAATATTGCAAGTTACTTTTTTAGATCTTTAATATAATCGTCGGACATATGTGGGATTTCTTGCATTCTTTATGTAACGTAGTTCAGCCTGCTGATGAGCTCCATGTTACGAATAAATTAATTACAGTAATTTTCGTTATTTCAACTGATGAGGTGAGGCAAGAGCACAAAATAATCATAATAGACCATAAGAAATCAGTGCATGTTGTTGGATCTAGATACGTACTAGTACTTTTTTTCTGCAATGTAAATTACATCTATGGGTTCAATGCAGATGTCATTTCTAGGAATGAAATCGTTCCGGATTATTTTACAAGCACTTTTACACAAAACCAAAATGTAATATTTATTATTTAAAGATAAACAATATATTTGTTTTCCTTCAATTATTTCATGATTTGTGTTATTTTGTTTCTCAGATGAACGACTCTAGGGTATAATGGTTGATTAACATATATCCTTCCTAATGTTTGTACTAAATTTTAATTTATTTGCACGAAAAGCCATACAAACTTTTTTATTATTTTGAATCATGAGGGAGCTCATATAGATATTTCTACTAGGTCATTTTATGCTAAAATATTTAGGTTAAAAGCCAGATGAAAGTGTGTAGTGGGTAAGGTTTCACAAAATAAAGTCTTGTCATTTCGGGCCGCTATCCCAAATAATGACAATTATGATTGACACTATATATATTAAGAGATGCCTAAAATCAGCAGAATTTTGTTCGATTTAAATCTTTTTCAGTTGCATTACATGCCGTGTTATTATTCTTTCTTTCAAAGCCTAATTTTCCGTTTGGCCGCTATTGTAACCCTGCTGTCTCCTATACACAAACGCCAGAATAACAGTATATAGTAGTGTTATCAATGTTGTGCCTCATATTGTAGAAATCGGATTGTCGCGTTCATGTTAGTGGAACGGCTTCCAAAGCAAAGCGACACATTATGATTCTTTGACACGCATGTTTCCCCTATAAGCAAATGAATAAACTGCCGAGAAATATTTCCACATCAGACTGGTCGCAGCTATAGATGTGTGTAAGTAGGCACACATAAATAGGACAGATGTAGCAACATAAGATAATGAGAGGCTTATCCAAAGGTACCAACGAAAGAGTCTCCTGATGCACTTGACAAAATTCGTCGGCTAGAAGTACACCTCAACATGTCATGACTCCGAGATTTAATCTGGTGCAGTCCACTCCACAGGCTCACAGCCTTCTCTTTCGCCACGTTGCTGATCGTAAGGCAAATTACTGCAAACTGTACGAGTGACAATTCGGAAAGGTATAAAATTGAAAGTGTATTAGATAAAATTTACGTATTATCTCATACGTAATGCTGCACTCGGATAATTATGTACCTTGAAACCACTGGCAGGAAATGTACCCTATTTTCCCGACAGTTCAAAATGTCTTTCCTGGAGGGAGTTTGCTTATCTCCGGATAAGATTATGTCTTAAAGACACTTGAGTTGAACAGGCGAAGATAAATTATGCCTACTTCAGATGTGTAAATAAGAACCAGGTTTGAGTTCACGTTGACAGAACGCCTACCCACATCCATGGTTCCATTATGACGCAAGAAAGAAGCGAACATAAGCTTAATTCCATTTCATGGAGCTTCTAATGTTAGCCCAATGAATTGTGCGCTTTCGGACTGTTAAAACATCTAGATCTCAGCCATTACTGCCATGGATTGTTTGTTTATTTGTTATAGTTCAACGTCCTTCTTCAGTTTCTAATCTAGATGAGACCTATGCCAACAATTTATGGTAAAATCAGATACATCATCATGCATTCCAATTTCAATTCCTCCTCACAGGTAATCAAGTCCGTTTCGATGCTAACGGAAGTCTCATGCATTATCCACTAGTGCGAGGGCTTACGTTTCACATAATATAATTGATATAACCATAGAATATAGCTCTGGTGACTCGATAGATTATAACCACCGGTGGCAGCACGGATTTTCATAAGTATACTTCCAAAATCAGCCGAATATAACCCAATCAACTTTCTGAATCTGGGGCAAACACATCAAAGTGTGATTGAGCAATACATGTACGTAAACTTGACCAATTATATAAAGGGTCCAGGGAGAAATTCTGATGGCTTCTGATAATGGAAGTGACACAGGACGTTAGGAGAAATCTAACTCACACAGGAAAAGTAAAGGTGTACGAAATATAGCTACACGGTGGAAGATTTTGTCAATACTAAAATGTTCCTAATGCGGGAATACTCCCACATTGCAAAATATTACAAAGAAGAAGAAAGATGGTTATACTGCGGAACCAAGGGTTACGAGAGGCACTCATGTTGAAACAAAGACAAATAGAAAACCAGTATACCATGTAATAATAGGAAAAGAGTATTAACACAACCAATGAGAAAGTTTGCACTAAATACAGAATAATATATAAATAAATATCTCTAGGGTATATTTTTAAATAAATAGGTATCCAATAGAAGTATTAATTATATATGTAAACAATGAACAAAAAAGGAACTAGCACAAGAAAACTCGGTCAGATGGAAAACTAAATCTTAAAGATCATGAAGCAGAAAAGAGTATATAACAGAAGAAAAATTAAAAATTGAATAATTGAAATATACAACTATAATTAATGTAAACAAAATATTTATAATAGAAGATTCGTTTATCGATTGAAGAAACAAACATTTGCATTACGCCCTTCATAAACACAATTTTGTTCTTCTCTTCAGGTAGTTTCGCAAAAATTGTAAGAACACATGGAAATATAAACATAGTAAATTACACAACACACACACACACAAACACACACACACACACACACATATATATATATATATATCAAGCTAAATGGGAAACTTATAACAATTATTCGACAAAAAGTGCAACATCAATTTTATATACATCAAATCTCACAAAAATGAATGCATACAAAATATAGAAACTGTTTCAAACTACCTATTAAACCTAGAATTGAATAATGACAAAATAAGAAAAGAAATAATTGTTTGAACACAAGGAAAGGGAGTGTGGAGTAAACACCTCAAGAAATAAGTAAAGAGATACATAAAGCTTCAAATAACACTGAGGCATATACAATAATCATGAAAATCCTAGACAAAAGAGCGTGTACATAAGGAGAATTAGTGCTAGACTATATAGAAAAGGAAAGTAAGGAAACAATGATAAGGCGAAGGGACAAGAGCTTAAAAAGATCTAGTATACCCAAGTCAGAAAAGAATATTAAAATAATGGAGTGTAAAATTGAACGTAGAAAATAAGGGAAAACTAAGGAAAACTAGATGTAAGGAAAAGACAGAAGAAAAGTGAAACAATGTATAAAAACATGGTATATAAAACAAAATAGAAACACAAATTATTCCAGTAACATTGTAAATTCTAAAAGTTTTAATAATAACTCTAAGACAACTAGTACGTAAATATTGAGAGCTAGAGAAAACTGTGATCTTTGCACAATTGAGATACGTAGATAAATTCGAATTAGAGTCAAACTAATTATATCAAATCCGGAAATTTTACTAAAAGAAGTGAATTGCTCCACTACATAGGGGAAGCAACTATATATATATAAAATGTACAGTAAATAAAGCGTTCATCAGAATGTATGGAAAAGTGGTATTGGATCATAAGGCATAATGGCCAAATTGCAAATGGAGACATATGATGCATAAAAGTAACTTGAATAGAGGAAACAAATAGGTTAAAATGCGTTTCTATAATTCAAATGGGTTGATTACCGTAATGGATGGGATCAAAGAAATAGCAGAACAACTGGACGAAGACACAATAACAATATAGACACATTACACTATAAATAAAAAAAATAATAAATATTTGTTCATTTAAGATCACACATGGAATAGGGAAACAACAAGACACAGGAGAGAAACATAAATGGCTATAATACATAGAAATAAAACAATAAAAGTTCCACACACAACTCACTTTGGGTACACGTGGACGGTATAATGCAAAATAAGAACAAGAGATGAAAGCCTTATGATAATTAACTGTTATTATTAATTTTACCACGATACACAGAAAAAAACAACAATTTGTGAAACATTTGAACATAAAAATAGAATACTATGTACAGATGCTAATGCAAAGTCACCATTATGAAACAGCGCTGTAATAGACGATAGAGGAGACAAATGGAAGACATGATAAATAATAACGACTTAACACTTCCCTGGCAATTTGCATACAGTAACACATCAGTGCTCTTTCACCCACTATGGACTTTTACTGCTGTGCAAGTATTTATTATGAATCAGTCTGCCTATACATATACAAAGAAAAAACAAACCCTTACTCATAAGTAACAACATTTAAGAAGAGTATTATGTACGCACGAACAACGTCTGCTGCTTTGCAATGTTGCCAGACCCAACTAAAGCTAATAGAATTTCAAGATAAAACTAATAAGTGTGGAAACAGGCCGAAGCCAGGGAAAATTTGGATTATCGCCGTCGTGTTATCACGCCGACGACAGGCAAAGTGTTAGTAGTAGTAACAATTATAAATAGTAACCGACATACAGAAATAGAGAAGGACAAAAATCAAATATAAATGGGACACTAACGACATTAGAAATTCTTCAAAATGTTTAAAATTGAGAGTTTAAAGTGGAGGAATCCTTAGTCACCATGATGTCATTATACTCCATATACTAAAACACGAAAATGTATATCGACACAAAGATATAGAAGTAAACATAGTGCAATACAATCCAAATGAAACAAAATAGAACAAATTCTGGTTGTAAATACATCTACCACAAATAGAAAAAAATACTGATTTGGATCAACTGGCAATAAATATAGAAGAGAAAACAAAAAACAATAAAACATTAACAAATACAAGTAAATCACATAAAGAAATAATAGAACAAGTATTTCTTGGATAGAAGAAATTAACATACTGAAGCGTAAGACGTAAAAAGCAATAAAAATACATCAGCATACAGTACAGTAGGTATAAAACAACGCAAAATATAAAAATACAGGAAATAGACAGGCAAATATCAAAAGAAACTAATGGAGTCGAAATCAAATAGTTGAAAAACATTTGTAACACAAATATTAATCTTGATCCTTAGGAAAAGCTCTACAATACATAAAAACATGAGGCCAAATACGTTATCGACATTATTAAAGACCTCTCAGAAGTAACTGGGAAGATGCGATATTATTTTATAAATAACTTGCAACAAGAAATATATAATGAACATAATCAAACAATAAGAGAACAAATGGACAGTTTGCCAATGCATGGTATAATGGAAGTGTGAAATCAAGAAGTTGAATACTATATTAATAAAATCAATAATAAAGAGCACCAAATCCGGCCAGAATTGGGCGAACTACAAAAAATATATATTCAGATAGATTTATGTCATACTGAACAAATCTACATAATAAACGCTTGAAACAAAAATTAGATCCTAGAAAATGATATGAAGCTAACTTAGTAATCCTAAAGAAGAGTGAGGAAAAAGCAACGAAGAATCAAAATGCTGTAGACTCATCTGCTTACTACATTGGAAACTGTTCAAAAGAGTACCAGTGGAAAGAATAAATGGGAAACGAAATTAAGAAATTTTGATTACAGTATGGGTTTAAAACGGGAAAAGATCAGAATCTGCAGTGAAAAGACTACTCGATCTAATATTTAGAAAATACCAAAATTTCAACTAGTAATATATGCAAACATCAGTGGTGCCTTGACAATATATGGCATCGTCGAAACAATGGGACAATATTGTACAGATAGAAAAATCAATTTACAGGCCCGAGGAAGAACAATATCAAGGAATAATACAAGGTGCCCACAAGGATGACACTTGGTTCTACAATGTGGGATACAGTAATATAACCATATTTGGAAAAGCTAGAAAATTTACAGGGAAAACAATGGACAGTTGATACACAGACGTTATAGCAATTGTAGCAAAATCTTCGTCTAGTAAAGAAATAGGAACATGGTTTGAGAAAAACTCGAAGATTAGTGCAAATAAAACGAACTACTTTTATTAGAAAAGCAAACAAAATTTTTGTTCAAAAAGTACAAGCAGGTCAAAAATTAAAAATTAGTGAAATAAGTAATAAGAAGAGTTCGAGAGTTCAAATAATTAGGAGAATGGATGGATAACAGACCTCAACAAAATGTTACAAGAAACAAGTGACAAAATAAAAAAAAAAACATTAGTACACAAATTATTAACTCTACAAAAGTGGGATTATAAATACCATATAAAACTCTTAAACTATATAATAAAACATTAATTATAGCAACTCTGATATATTGTTCAGGAATGTCTAGACATACAATGTTTCCAAATGCAAATATGAAAAGCCAACTAAACCAGGTTCAAAGAGGAATATTATTACGAATTATAAGCTAATGAAAAACAAACAAACAAACAAAAAAAAACAATGACAAATTTAAAGGCACTGACTTTGAAAAATTAGCAATACGTATCATACAAAATTTTTGGGATTCAAGGAGAGAAGAACGTCAAACTGATTGAAGAGAAAGCAATGACAGGAATAAAGTATAGTGAAATTATAAACAAAAATCATGAATACTCGAGAGTAGCAAACAGAAAAGTTCTGCAGGAAATATCTAAAACTAATATATACTCTGTACATATTTGTTAAATGTGTGTTGTGTGGTGGTTGTAGATATAGATTATGAAGATCAAGGAAAATATAGAAAAAATGATTCAACAGAAAAAAGGAACGATATAGAAAAAAAGTTAAAAACACGAGGGTCTTTCCGAAAGTAATGCATGTTATTTTTTTCATGGAAACTAATGGAGATACATAAATAACAAGAGCACAGCAAAACAGAGCAATATTTGAGCTATGGACTATCATTTTGCACACAATTCCCACCATTCGTTATACAATTTTGCCAACGATGAACCAGAGCCTGCATGCCGCGCTTGTAAAAATCGGAACTCGCTGAGTCTAACCACTTTCTTACAGCTTTGACAACAGCTTCCAAGTTTTGAAAATGTTCACTAAATTCAGGTTTGTACACAATTCTCTGGTCGTTTTCCGGCGATCACCATGGATGAGTTGATCAAAACACTGTTCATTGCGATGGATGACAGCTGTGAAGATTCAACCGGAATGTGGCTTGTCATGAACACTCTTTTCACCTCCTTGAAAATGCCGTACCCATCACCTTACATTGATCACGTCTTTTGTATCGTCTCCATAAATCTTTACCAAGCGTCGATGGATTTCAATCGGCGCAATTCCTTCAGCAGTGAGGAATTCAATCACTCATCGTTGTTTCATACGTACGTTCATATCAGACTCCATTTTGGAACACTCCTATGCTGGCGCCAACCACCACAGAACAACGGGACTAGCTGCAAATAAAAAGAAGGTTCAAGCATTAGCACTACACCAACGACATTTGGCACAGACATACAAGGTCAACAAAAAATAGATGAATTAATTTCGGAACGACCCTCATATATCTATATCTATATCTATATCTATCTATCTATCTATCTATCTATCTATATATATATATATATATATATATATATATATATATATTCATCCTCACGGCATTGTCAAGGCTCTATATTTGTATTTTACATTTATTATTGCAACCGGGTGTTACTGACTTCCGTATACGGTAGCCCGATCATCACCCTTGTTCTTCGCGCGCACAGTCATTCGAAGAACTGAAAACGTACTCTGTACACAAAGAGTTTATGGTTGTGAACTCGGAAAGCCTGGTACTTCTGCTTGTCAAGGTCAAAAAGTGGGAGAAAAAATGATGTGTAGAATGTAAAGAGGGTGCAACAGTGACTGATGCTTGTAAGGGAACATATTCATTTGTAGTTCGTGCACATTCCGCCTGTAGCGCTACTGTGGCACGACGTATATTGTAACTGTATAACTCTTGTACACCCCTAGTAGGTCTATTCGCGTTAGTGACGACCGAAACTATGTTGTCAGCTCTGACTGCGATAAGGCACTGCCGTGATGCTTTTCCTTCTCTTTTTTTCCCCTTTTCCATTTGTGAGACGCCAAACATGTTGTTTTTGCTTGTTGCACGCGCTGAACGTGTTTCGGCGAGCGAAGTATTTAAGAAGTTGACTACATATTCTTGTTTGCGATAGTTTTAAATTGGTTAACTGTTGAAAAATATACGAAAATAAAGCTGTACTTGTTAAGGTATATTAGTCGAGGACGTAGCTACTGACAGTGTTGATTACAGATTTTCTCGAGGAAGAATTTAATTACAGTAGAGGTGAAAAGGAGACGTCCATTTAGACAGCCCCCCCCCCCTTATCAGACTCAATCGGAAATGGTCTCAATCGTTTGTACACAAATGTGCAGGCTAAACTTTCGTTTGTACACAATTAGGGGCGCCGTCAGAACGAAAACAAAGTGGGGGCTGTCTAAATGGTAGCCCCCCAACAACATGTCCTATTCAAGCACAAATTGTCGCAATCATTTGTACATCGTTTCTACAGAAATGTGAAGGCGAAATTTTCGTTTGTACACAATTAGGGGCGCCGTCAGAACGAAAACAAAGTGGGGGCTCTCTAAATGGTAGCCTCCACCAACAAGTCCTATTCAAGCACAAATTGTCGCAATCATTTGTACATCGTTTCTACAGAAATGTGAAGGCGAAATTTTCGTTTGTACATAATTAGGGGCGCCGTCAGAACGAAACTAAAGTGGGGGCTGTCCAAATGGTAGCCCCCCCCCACCATGTCCACTTCAATCACAAATTGTCGCAATCGTTTTGTACATCGTTTGTACAGAAATGTGCAGGCGAAATTTTTGTTTTACACAATTAGGGGCGCCGCCAGAACGAAAACAAAGTCGGGGATGCCTAAGTGGTAGCCCCTCCCACCATGTCCAGTTGAATCACAAATTGTCGCAATCGTGTGTACTTCGTTTGTATAGAAATGTGCAGGCGAAATGTATGTTCGCACGCAATTAGGGGCGCCGCCAGAACGAAAAAAATTGGGGGCTGTCTAAGTGGTAGCCCCCGACCATGTCCTATTCAATCACAAATTGTCGCAATTGTTTGTACTTCGTTTGTACAGAAATGTGCACGCGAAATTTTCGTTTGTACATAATTAAGGGCGCCGCCAGAACAGAAAAAAATGGGGGCTGTCTAAGTGGTAGCCCCCACCATGTCCAATTCAATCACAAGTTATCGCATTCGTTTGTGCATCGTTTGTACAGAAATGTGCAGGCGAAATGTTTGTTTGAACAAACTTAGGGGCGCCGCCAGAACGAAAACAAAGTGGGGAGCTGTCTGAGTGGTAGCTCCCCCCACGATGTCCAATTGAAATAAATGAAAATGAAATGAAATCTTTAAGTTTTACGTCCCACGGTTATGCCGGTTAGGCTAAAGGAGACGGTGATAATGAGAGATGAGTGAAATGGTGGAATGAAGAAAGTGGGAGGAAACGGGAGAACCCCGAGAAAACCCACGAGCACGATGTTTGTCCACCACAAAGTTCACTTGGCGGGAGTTGGGATCGAACCCGGGACCCCAAGCACCAGAGGTGAACGCTCTACGATGTCCAATTGAATCACAAAGTATCGCAATCGTTTGTACATTGTTTGTACAGAAATGTGCAGGCCAAATTTTCGTTTGTACATTATTAGGGGCGCCGCCAGAACGAAAACAATGTGAGGGCTGTCTCAATGGTAGCCCCTCCCATTTCCAATTCAATCACAAATTTTCACAATCGTTTCTATATCGTTTGTACAGAAATGTGCAGGCTAAATTATTGTTTGTACATAATTAAGGGCGCCGCCAGGGCGAAAACAAAGTGGGGGGCTTTCTAAGTGATAGCCTAATCACCATGTTCAATTCAATCACAAATTGTCGCAATCGTTTGTACATCGTTTGTACAGAAATATGCAGGCAAAATTTTCGTTTGTGCACAATTAGGGGCGACCTCAGAACAAAAACAAAGGAAGGGGGGCTGTCTAAATGGTAGCCCTCCCACCATGTGCAATTGAATCACAAATTGTCGCAATCGTTTGAATATAGTTATAAAGAAATGTGCAGGCGAGATTTTCGTTTATACACAATTAGGGGCGCCGCCAGAACGAAAACAAAGTGGGGGGTTGTCTAAATGTTAGCCCTCCCACCATGTTCAATTCAACCACAAAGTGTCGCACTTGTTTGTACGCTTTGTACATAATAAATGTGCAGCTGAAATTTTCGTTTGCACATAAATGTGGCCCCGCCAAAACGATAACAAACTATGGGCTCTCTAATTGATAGGCCTCCCACCATGTCGAATTCAACCACAAACTGTCGCACTTGTTTGTTACGGTTTTGTACAGAAATTTGCAGGCAAAATTTTCGTTTGTACACAATTGCGGGCGCGCCAAAACGATAACAAAGTATAGGCTACCTAATTGGTAGCACCCCCTACGTCCGATTCAAAAGAAAATCATCTCAATTGTTTGCACATCGTTTGAGCAGTAATGCGCAGGCGAAATTTTTTTTCTAAGCTATCAGATGCGTGGACAGAACGAAAATAAAGGGGAGTTGTCTAAGTGCTAGCCCCACCATGTTCGATTGAACCACAAATTGTCGCGATCGTTTATACATCGTTTGTGCAGAAATGTGCAGGTAAAATTTTCGTTTGTATTAAATAATATACGGATGTGAGTATTTTTAATATCTGCAATCAACATTAACCGGTTTGAATAACGGTTGATGAGTTTGAAAATGGTTCCTATTGCACTAGTTGAAAAAAAATCTTTTTCTCTGGCACACGGAAGAAAATGCCTGATTCTAATAGAACTTTTCACGTAGAATTCGAATCTGCAATCAGTTTTTCTCCATCACCCTCAGTTTTCCCGTGACAGAGGTGTTTTCGGAAAATTTCCCCTCAAATTTCTGTTCTTTTTCTTTTTTTTTAAACCATTTTCATACTTGTAGCTTGGGTACCTTAGGTATATAAACGCACAAATTATATTGTATGTTAGCCTGATTTATACTTAGTAAGCCCTCTAAGTTTCAGAAGAATAGCATTATTCTATCTAGAGAAATAAACATATTTATATAAAAAATATGCTATGTGTACTGTTCATTTTACAATATTCATTAGTGCAGATAAAATCACATAGGGGAAGGTCGTCTGGTATCGGACACCTTAGCTTTTTTTAGTCTGTCAGGCTGAAAAATACCTATATCCAATTACTTAATGCACAAAACAATACCTTGGTATCTTATACAGAACATGCTAAAGGTGATTTGACAGGTAGAAACTAATAATATTTATTTTTGTAAAAAATCAAAGATAATAGAAATTAGCGTCCTTAAAAAGTGGAGGGTGGTATCGGACAAACATGAAACTATAGATAATCGCTCTTTTGAGGTAATTTAATAAAACAATTACTTACAGAACAACTTACAATTGCTAGCTGTTTACTTACAAAAGTTCTTATACACAAAATACAGTTTTATTAGGCTTTGAAACAGCCTAAAATAAAAGTAAAACACAAATTTCAAACTTCTGAGTTTCATCTCCACTTATTTTTTTTATTGTAACACAAATCACAATGATAAAACAGTTTGTCATCAACATTGGTATATTGCTCATGGACCCAGTCTTTATATACGTTACACTACATCCAATCTTCATCAAAAGACTTCCCACAGATTATCCTGTTTAGTTTTTCAGCAAGTTTGTAAGTTAGTTTTAATAATTCTGGTTTGCTTAGTGGCATTAGTTGACTATCCAAAGCCTTTACATGATTGTATAGTGTTTCCTCTTGGTCGCGATCAAACGTTCTACTAAACGTGCCTTTGTTATCCGAGAAGCAAGGCTTCTTTTCCTTTCAACAGTTTTTTTTCTCTTTTTGACACAATCTCCTAATGTACTCTTAGGAACACTAAATCTAAAACCGGCTACACGTAGTGCCATTTATTTGGAAATAACTTTATCCATGGCCAACCTTATATTTTCTTCATCCCAATTGCCATGTACTTTCCCAATGGTTTCCTGAAAAAGCCAGAAACGTCATGTTTATTTACCAATGTAATGTCCGATACCACCCGATTCCACTTTGTCCGATACCAGCCGAATGACTTGCAATGTATGAATGGTTATCTACCGGATTGTAACAACACGAATGCAACTATACTCCTAAATTATAATATATACATCCTAATAAATGTTGTGATAACAATAATATATCAAAACACTTATTTTATAATAAGTTATAGCCACATAAATCTATCTCCATGCACCTGATCACTCGCAAAAATACAAAAACCTTGAAGCACGAGACACACCGTTCATGGGACAAATCCACTATGGTGTGGGCTTGGTTAATTCATTCCGATCAACTCACTGTAAGCTTATTAGGTGCAGTCCTAAGCGGGAAATAACGAAAACTGCTTTTGTCCGATACCACCCGCTGTCCGATACCAGACGACCTTCCCCTATAACTTCCACGAAAATTACAATATAAGCACGGTTCATATCTTATTGGATTTGAAATAAAACATATTTTCAATGATGTATACACCGTGTCACCATTTTATATCTACTTAATAAATAATACAAAAGAAGTGAGTGGTATCTTCTTAATAAATGTGCACTTACTTACCTCAACTAATATGTTTTAGTTGTCGACTTTCTTCTGTGTTTGGTTTCTGGAACATCTCTTTTAAGTGTCCAACAGTAATCAGCTAGCATTTTTTAACTACACTGTCACTGGTACCTCTTCTCCATGGAGGAAATGTCCTGATGAAAATGTTCCCCATACTCATCACTAACAGCACCAAGCTTTTCAGGAAAGAAATGCAGGTGGGAGTCTAGAAAGTGAACTTTAAGGGACATGTTGCAACCCATTTCATTGAATGATTACCGGAAATCACTCACAATTTCACGGTAATTTGGGGCTTTCTTGTTTCCTAAAAAAATTCTCTGTTAAACATTTAAATGGACACCAAGCTGCTTTCTCAACCAGAGTTAAGAGATCCTTAAATTTTTGGTCACGAATCAAACATCTTATTTGGGGGTCTACAAAAATCCCTAGCGTCACTAACCCGAGGAATTTTTTCCTTGAGGTAACAAGATCCTGCATTACTTTTGTCCATTGTCCTAACAGAGTTTTTGAAGAGCCCCAACTTTATGTGAAGAGGAGGTAGAATTATCTAATCAGGGCTCACCAGTGAGGAATAAACAGCATTCTTCTGTCCAGGAGTTAATACATGCGTTGGCCATTCCTTCTTGATGTAATGTTCCGCTTTGTTCCTGCTGTCCCATTCGCAGAGGAAACAACAATATTTCGTATAACCAAGCTGCAAACCCATTAATAAAGAAATGACTTGTAAATCACAGCAAACGGTCCACTTGTATTTCTCATACTGAATTTTTTCTAACACTATTTCGATGTTTCCATAGGTTTCCTTCATATTAGTTGCATAAGCCAAAGGCACTGAAGGAAATTTGTTGCTATTGTGCAAAATGACAGCCTTAAAACTAGTTTTCAAAAAGTCAATAAGCAATCTCCACTCTGTACTTATATGTGCATGTCCAAGTCTATTCATCAAAGCACAGACATTATTACAATACACTAAATCATTTTCTTGAGAATAGTAGTTTTGAAACTCTGTATGAAGGTTTCGAAAAATACACACTTTAGTGTCACGATAGAGCAGATTCCAGCCTTAAGTTTAGAATCAAGAAGTTCTGTCTGTGTATTGGAGATTTTTAAATCCCGTATGAGGTCATTTAGTTCACCCGGAGTTATCAGATGGGAATCCAATGTAGATGTGCTTCCTACATAAGTAGGATCATCATCTTCATTTGGAACTTCAATAGTTGCCTCAAGTACGTAATCCTCATTTACCGTAAGATGAGGAGGAGGTACCGGTACAGGTAATTCTGCACTGTGTGGAACTGGCCTAATTGATGATGTAAATTAGGGTACTGTACTGTGTGGTTAGATTTACTGCTTATTTCTTTTATCTGTGTCATACAAAAGTAGCAGTCTGAAGAATGATCTTTTGGTTACCTCCAGATCATCGGTACTGCGAAGTTCATGTTTCGTCCACCATTTGCCCACCCAGTCAGACGTTTCACGCAAGTACAACAAATGTAGTGAGGAACCCAGTTCTTATCCTGGTCTCCTACACAGCAACCAAAATATAACTGATAACACTTCCTCACAAGTGGAGTAAAACATCGACGTTGTGATTTAAATATCAGCTCCCCACATACATAACAGAAATTGTCCGGTTTATTTACACACTTCCTCGACATCTTGTATCCTGTAAGGGTGAGTTGAGTTGATTTTAGTTTAGCGTCCCTTTCAGCAGCGAGGCTATATGAGACGTGGACCTACTGATTAACGTGGAATCCGAACCACATGAGCTCCCGCCGGGAATCGAACCCGGGACTCCCACGCCAAAGGCGCGTACGCTAACCACTTAGCCACGAGGGAGCTCTGTATCCTGTAAGGTATCACACACACACATACATACATACATACATACATACATACATACATACATACATACATACATACATACATACATACATACATACATACACACACACACACACACACACACACACACACACACACACACACACACACACACACACAGGAATCTACACTCCATCAAATTCCCACAAAATCCCTCTAGACATTCCCTCATACAAAAATGGTGACATGGTGTACACATCATTGAAAACGTTTTATTGGAAGTCCAATGAGGTATAAACCGTGGTATATTGTAATTTTCGTGGAAATTATATGTGTTGAAGACCGACCCGACCCCACCCGTGACCCAAATTGACTGACCCGACCCGACAACCCGACCCGAGCTGACCCGATTGGCCCGACCCAAAGTGACCCGAGTGAACCAACCCGAGGTGACTTAACCCGACAACCGACCCGAGTGACTTGACCTTACAATCTAACCAGTTTGAGAGAGCTAGAACTTTACAAAACAGCCACCAGAAAAAAAATGCTGACCAATTCTTATGCATAAACCATTGTTTCGGCTTTTTTTACTTGTAGTATAATTATCCTCCTCCTCCTTCTCAGTGTTCTCCCATTAATAAACAGGCCAGTTTCCGTGAACTAGGTAAGAAGCTTCCATTTTTGCGATTTCCCGCTAATATCTGCCTCGCAACCCAACATAAAGTACCACCCTCCTTATTACAATCTATCAATTCCAACCTTCTTACACACTCTCGCTCTCCTGATATCACCCCCTTTACTACATCCCTCAGAATGCAATCCCTTAGCAAGATCAAAACTTGTGATCCGTCCATTTTTCGCTTCCTTATATCGTCTAATATTGCTTTCGTCTCTTGCATTTTTTCAGCATTTCCTAATTCGTTTTCCTCTCTACCCTGCTAACCTTCTTTATTTTACTCCACATTCAAATTTCCAAGGTTAAAATTTAGGCAATCAAGTTCGAAAGTCAAAATAAAATTTGACTGAGTTCTGAAGACAAGTTCTGAAGGCTAAAAGAATAAAAGTTCTGAAGACAACATTATTTTCTAGTAAGGAATGTATATAGAACTTCTTTTAATATTTTTTGCTGTGTAACAAACAACAATTTCATCACGTTAACATTCCGATTTTTCTATTTAAAAACAGCGTTGCTGTCTGATAGAATCATAAGGAACTAATTGCACTGAAATATCATTCTGTAGGGAATTACCTTTTATTTTTTCTTGATTAAATTATCTAGAAGATATTTGCAACGTTATATAAAATTAGCAAGTATTTTATTGCGGAGAAAGTCAAATCACTACCCCAGCAATAATAATAATAATAATAATAATAATAATAATAATAATAATAATAATAATAATAATAATAATAATAATAATAATAATAATAATAATAATAATCTGAAGGTGACCAAGAAAGTTCTGTCTCTTTGTGGAGGTCTGTGTTCAATTGGCCCTCACACCGTGAGTTGAATGCGAATGGATATAAGGTGAAGGTCAGTTGTTGGACGAGACGAGACGAGACAGAATTTTCATGAAAGGGTACGAGATGAGACAGAGCTCTTTCAATAGAAACATATGCACTTTTCCAGACGAGACTACCTTCACGACACATTTTCGAAACGAGAATGCCCCAAACCAGGTCTCGTGAGCAACACTAGTAAGTATATCCAACATACTACTTGGTTGTGGCTGTTCAGATACACCGTGAACGTGCGTAAGGACTGAGTGAACATGGGGCCTTCACAGAGCGTCATAAGGGCTTGTTTGCTGTACGAGTTCAAATTGCTGCACCGCGGGGCGGAAGATATGACAGGCCTTTGGTGAGGGTGTCGTGACTACGCGGAGAGTGCAGTGGTATGACGGTTTAAGGACGGTGACGAAACACTCGAAGACGCACCACGTGCCGGAAGACAAACAGATGTTCAAAATAAAGATCTTCAGGCAGCAATTGAGGCGAAGACAGACATGTCAGGAACTGGTACTACCTTTCAGTGTAAGTGGAGAAACCATTCGGCACCACCACCATCAACTTGGGAAGCACTGCAAGTTGGGTTGATAGGTCCTACATGATTTGACTTGGAGCCAGAAAGCAACGCGAGCAGACACCTGTGTTTCTTTGGTGTCTCGTCTGAGGAAGGAGCAATTTCTGGACAGGGTGCTGACATGTGATGGGAAGTGGGTCCTGTACGAAGCTCCACGGCGCCGTCATTGTTGGTTGGCATCCCATGAACCGGTTCAAAAACAGCCCAAGCCAGCACTACGCCAGAATAAGGTTCTCCTGTGCATTTTGTGGACTGCTCGAGGCATCGTCCATCGGGAACTGCTACCAGCTGGTCAGATCATCAATGCAACTGTGTACTGTCACTGTGTACTGTCTGGATCCAGCAGTTCTGAATCGCAAAGGGGTCCTCTTGTTACAAGGCAACGCTAAGCCCCACGTGGCTAAAATGACCCAGTACATCATTCTACGCCTTGGATGGAAAACACTATTGGATCCGCCATACTCCACGGACATTGTACCGTCCGATTATCACCTGTTCCATTCCTTGGACAATCACCTTAGAGAACGCCAATTCAAACAGCTAGAAGAGGTTCAATATGCACTTGATACCTTCTTCACTTCACGTCCCACCAAGTTCGACTGCGATGGAATCCATGGCCTTCCAGAACGTTTTCAGAAGGTCGTCGAGGCTGATGGAGACGATTTTTGATATTCCAGGTACGTCTTAGGTTACATACCAATGTTCGAAGGTGTTGGTGAAAAGGCGGCGGAACTTTCTTGGGCACTCTTAAAGTTATAATAATAATAATAATAATAATAATAATAATAACAATAATAATAATAATAATAATAATAATAATAATAATAATAATAATAATAATAATAATAATAATGTGTCCTGACCAAAGGCAGATGTTTGACCCGAAGGTCCATGGGTATTGATTCCAGCTCGTACCAAGTAAGTTTTCTGGTGAACAAACCACATGTGCATGGGTTTTCTCGGTGTTCTCCCATTTCCTCCCACTTTCTTCATTCAACCACTTCAATTATTTCTCATCATCACTGTCTCTCTTAGCGTTGGTGCATAACGTGGGACATTAACTAGATATTTCCTTTCAATTTCACTTAATGTCACATTTAACTTGACATAGAAACGCAGAAAGAAAAAAAGTCAGTAGTAATATTAATTACAATTACAATACCAATTAGTTAATATAGGGTAAAATTAAAATTTTATTACTATTCACCTTCAATTAGTCACATTTATCATTCATTCACCAACTTCGAATTGAATTCCACAACAAAGCTTTTATAGTATTCCGTATAGAAAATAAGTGAAGAATGTGACGACCCGACCCGAGTGACCCGACACGAGCTAACCCGACTGACCCGACCCGACAACCCGACCCGTTTGAGAGCACTATCAGAGGGGTACTATTTACAGTACAATTTATTTTGTATGGTTTAGCATACTTTAAGGCTACCATACTTTTTGAAAACAGAAAAAACGGGACATCTTACAAATTAGTAGTAAATATTGCATTTTGTATTAATTTTATCTTTCGAATTTTACTACAGTATCGCACTAGTTATACAACTTAAAATAATGTATTAATATAGTCCATACTCAGTGGCGTATTTAGGGGGAGGGCTTCCGGGCTCAAGCCCCCCACCGAAATCTTACTTACTATAGTAAAGTATATGAAATATCTTGCAGAATTTTCATATTTTCAGGCAAAGCACCCCCGGAAGTTAGCAAAGCCCCTCCCGAAACAAAATCGTAAATACGCCACTGTCCATACTTAATCAACAGTGCTAAAAATTATTATAGAAGCTAGAAGCTGTTATACAATATAAACGCAATCAGTGAACATACAATATTTAGGCAAAAATTATATTTTCAATATTATTACGCATACCACCTTTACATGCTCTACATGTCTATAAAGAAAAATATCCAGATTTATGAAGTTGTTTCAAAATTTCAATAGGCTGATTTATTTTTGTTAACTTAAAATGCGAACTAAAAGAAAGCAATTTGCATAATTGTTTTTCTGAAGCAGAAAAAAAATGTGTTTTCGGGGCTGGTCTGCAACGTCACAAGAATTTGTTGCCACCTCGCGGTATACATTCTTACTTTTAGTGATAAGAGTTATACTTAGGAGGATTTAAACATTGCATGTTATATCCGGGAAAGCAGCGATTGCAATAATAATAAAGATTAGAATGAAATTGTTCCTATAGTATTGTCGGAATTGAAAGCAAAAGGAATAAGTCGATTTTATTATCTTTTCAGAAATTTGGATATGTAATTAATAATAATAATAAAGAAAAAAAACAGGACAAGAAGGAAAATTTCTGCACACCGGGACAAATTTTAAGAAACCGGGGCGTATGGTAGCCTTACATACTTATTTGCATGCGGAGTGTCAGTACGGAGTCACTACGTAGCAGAGTTGAAACAAAACCTCGTAAATAGGTTGCCAACTCAGGAAAACAAAATTACCGGCACACCCTCAAAATTCTCTGTACAAATGAGAAACTGAAGACTGTATTGATCGTTATTGTATTTACCAGCAATTGTCACTTGTTTAAAATTATCGAAACAGATGAATAATACTGGATATTAATCTTTATGTAACAATAGTTGATTCATAAAATGAAATTTATTCTATAAACTTCACTTCAAACAAAGGAAATTGCTTTAAAAAGTCATTTTCTACTCTCAATAAATGAATAAAATTCTTTTACAATAAAATATAAGTGTTATCAAATTTGTTATGTTAAATAAATAAAAAAAACTGCCATACGTTAAAAATATCGATAATGTATAATACAACGGAAATTTGTGTTTGTAAAGGCACTGTTGAAAAATTTCGATGTTCAATGTTATATTCTGGATTGCAGATTCCAAAATACCGGTCAGAAGGGGTCTAATAAGAAGTTTTTACCGGTCACCGGCCTTAATCAAAATTACAGAAATACCGGCCAGTTAGCAACTCTACTCGTAAATCAGAATGCTGAATGCACCAAAATACTTCACCATGCATTCTATAGTTTCTGCAAAATGAGTTTAATGAAGATGATCAAATAAAACAAAATACTGTGTTATAATTTTCCCTTTAACAGTCTACTTTGTGAATTTGTTATATCTTCCACTTATTAATTTCCTGTACGAGATGAGAATAACGGTTTCTGCGCAAGATAGAAAGAAAAAATAATTTTTTCTCATAAGGATTCAGTTCACGTAAGAAATAATGAATAAGTTTAATAATAGGAGCCGAGGAGTGAAAAACTAACTCAGCAATAATGATTGTAAGTATAAATATAAATATAAAAAAAACAAAAAAAACATTTAATTCCATCATCGTTAGGATAAGATCAATATAGTGAATCACACGATAGTGTGAACAAACCAAACCACACAATAGCGTGAACAAAGTCCTGTTAGAAAAATACTCCATAAATGTGACACATTTTTTTAATGCTTCTACCATTTATACAATCCCTCATATTGTTTTCGTTCTGGCGGCGCCCCTAATAGAGTACAAACGAAAATTTCGCCTGCACATTTCTGTACAAATGATGTACAAGCGATTGATATAATTTGTGATTGAATTGGATATGGTGGGGGCTACCATTTAGACAGCCCCACTTTGTTTTCGTTCTGGCGGCGCCATTAATTGTGTACAAACGAAAATTATGCATGCATATTTCTGTACAAACGATGTACAAACGATTACAAAAATTTGTGATTCAATTGGACATGTTGGTGCGAAGCTACCACTTAGAGAGCCCCCAGTTTGTTTTCGTTCTGGCGGCGCCCCTAATTGTGTACAAACGAAAATTTTGCCTGAACATTTCTGTAAAAACGACGTACAAACGATTGCGAAAATTTGTGATTGAATTGAACATGGTGATTAGGCTATCACTTAGACAGCCCAACATAGTTTTCGTTCTGGCGGCGCCCCTAATTGTGTACAAACAAACATTTCGCCTGCTCGTTTCTGTACAAACGAAGTACAAACGATTCCGACAATTTGTGATTCAATTGGACATGGTGGGGAGGTATTACTTAGAAAGCACCCTACTTTGTTTTCGTTCTGGCGGCGTCCGTAATTGTGTACAAACAAACATTTCCCCTGCCCGTTTCTGTACAAACGATTGCGATAATTTGTGATTGAATTGGACATGGTGGGGGGGTACCACTTAGACAGCCCCCTTTTTTCTGTTCTGGCGGCGCCCCTAATTGTGTACAAACGAAACTTTTGTCTGCACATTTATGTACACACGAGGTAGAAACGATTGCGATAATTTGTGATAGAATAGAACATGCTGGTGGGGGCCTACCAGTTAGACAGTCCCCCACTTTGTTTTCGTTCTAGCGGCGCCCCTAATTGTGTACGAACAAACATTTTGCCTGCACATTTCTGTACAAACGAAGTACAAACGATTGTGACAATTTCTGATTCAATTGGACATGATGGGGGGGGCTACCACTTAGACAGCCCCCCACTTTGTTTTCGTTCTGGCGGCGCCCCTAAGTTTGTTCAAACAAACATTTCGCCTGCACATTTGTGTACAAACGATGCACAAACGAATGCGACAACTTGTGATTGAATTGGACATGGTGGGGGGGCTACCACTTAGACAGCCCCCATTTTTTTCTGTTCTGGCGGCGCCCTTAATTATGTACAAACGAAAATTTCGCGTGCACATTTCTGTACAAACGAAGTACAAACGATTGCGACAATTTGTGATTGAATAGGACATGGTCGGGGGCTACCACGTAGACAGCCCCCAATTTTTTTCGTTCTGGCGGCGCCCCTAATTGCGTGCGAATATACATTTCGCCTGCACATTTCTGTACAAATGAAGTACAAACAATTGCGACAATTTGTGATTGAATTGGACATGGTGGGGGGGCTACCACTTAGACAGCCCCCATTTTTTTCTGTTCTGGCGGCGCCCCTAATTGTGTACAAACAAAAATTTCGCCTGCACGTTTCTGTACAAACGAAGTACAAACGATTGCTATAATTTGTGATTGAATAGGACATGTTGGTGGGGGGCTACCAGCTAGACAGCCCCCAATTTGTTTTCGTTCTGGCGTCGCCCCTAATAGTGTACAAACGAAAATTTGGCTTGCACATTTCTGTACAAACAATGCACATACGAATGCGACAACTGGTGATTGAATTGGACATGGTGGGGGGCTACCACTTAGACAGCCCCCAATTTTTTTCGTTCTGGCGGCGCCCCTAATTGCGTGCGAACATACATTTCGCCTGCACATTTCTGTACAAATGAAGTACAAACAATTGCGACAATTTGTGATTGAATTGGACATGGTGGGGGGGGGCTACCACTTAGACAGCCCCCATTTTTTTCTGTTCTGGCGGCGCCCCTAATTGTGTACAAACAAAAATTTCGCCTGCACGTTCCTGTACAAAAGAAGTACAAACGATTGCGACAATTTGTGATTGAATAGGACATGGTCGGTGGCTACCACTTAGACAGTCCCCATTTTTTTCGTTCTGGCGGCGCCCCTAATTGCGTGCGAACATACATTTCGCCTGCACATTTCTGTACAAACGAAGTACAAACAATTGCGGCAATTTGTGATTCAATTGGACATGGTGGGGGGCTACCTTTTAGACAGCCCCCATTTTTTTCTGTTCTGGCGGCGCCCCTAATTGTGTACAAACGAAAATTTCGCCTGCACATTTCTGTACAAACGAAGTACAAACGATTGCGATAATTAGTGATTGAATAGAACATGTTGGTGGGGGGGGGGCTACAAGTTAAACAGCCCCAATTTGTTTTCGTTCTGGCGGCGCCCCTAATAGTGTACAAACGAAAATTTGGCCTGTACATTTCTGTACAAACAATGTACAAACGATTGCGGCAATGTGTGATTTAATTGGACATGGTAGGGGCTACCATTTAGGGGAACTCCCTCGAGAGGAATCACTCTACTTATTTATTGCAAAAAGCAGAATTTAAAAATTCGCATTCGTCCAAAGTTATCGTGTGAAGTAACAGCCGTTTGTATGTACGTACTAATATTGATAAAGTTCCACTACGCGATCCCAATTAATAGTTCATATACCCGCGCCACACACACACACACACTAGCATTTGTACACACGAAAGTATACCTAGTAGTATCCACACGCTTACGCCGGAAACTAGAAACAAACAAACACACACACACACAGGGAGAGAGAGAGAGAGAAAGAGAATATCTTGTTGTACCTTTATACTGAATGCACCATTACTCACAAACTCAGTTAAAAAAGAAAAAAGAAAAAAGTTGTAAATGAAACTTTCAAAGATTGGTAGCACTGCTGCGTGTCACACATGAGATTGTTCCATAATGATTGATTCATAATATGATGTATATGGGTTTCTTAATGGTAGTATAACAAAATGCCTTCAAATTGACCACTAAATAAAAAGTGAAATTTATTTCTCAAATTTTGTAAAATCGAAGTCGGTGGGCATTATGGGAACAGTCTACAATAACAATATATGCAAATAAATATTAATATATTTCACGTTTTCCAGTGGGTGCAAGAAAGCTTCGAATAGTATTTGTTGCCAGAAGCATTAGCTGATGTAAATATATATATATATATATATATATATATATATATATATATAAGTGCAAGTGTTTTGTTTATAGTACGTAAGTCTTTTTCTATATTTTGTGCACCTTGTGTATATAAATTTCAAAACGTGAATGAAGGGGCATGATTTAAGTATTAAAGTACCTTGCCAGAACAGATTGCCTCATACTCCTTCTTAATGCTCGGGAATATTGCCTTTACATCAACTCTGAACAATATGATTGTTTCTCTTCTGTTCTAAGGCACGTTTTACCTCCTCTGTGTTTTTCACTCTGCTGTTCTCCTGATCTTCTGTTTTTTGTTTTGCAGTCTGCTTTATTTGTTCTTCCAACGGTTTGAAATTGCTGTTCCTACAATCCATCTCCTATCTTAAATTAATATATTTTGTATGTATTTTTGGAAAACTTTTCATATTCGGTAATATTCCTGTTTTGTTCATTAATTTCTTGAAACCTTGTGTTTCAAGATCCTCAATTATTTTGTTTCTAATATCATCTTTCAAATTTTTATTTCTCACTACTTCATATGTGTTATCACATAGTTCTTCCAGTTGCTTTTGTACCAATCTTTTTCCATTACCACTGCCGCCCCTTCTTTATCTGCCGGTTCTACCACGATGTCCTTTCTGCTCCCCAACTTTCATTAATCCTTATTCCTTTTCCTTCGTCATCAATTGTTTTAACATTTTCCTTCAATTCTTTCTTAGTCACTTACCATATTCCAAGGCAGCCTTCTAGGTACCTACAAAACATTATAAGACTTTGGTCTCCTTCTTTTACTTTCTGTTCCCACCTGTTCATTATGATCTCCTCTACTACCGGGCTCAGTCTTTAATATATGCTTAGCCCCTCTTTTATCCTCACCAATTTTTCACCAATCATGCATACACTAGTCTCGCATACCAGCTTTAGGGCCTTCAACACTTTCTCCTTTTTCCATTTTCTTATAATCTTATTTTCGATTTCTTCTTCTATTCCTTTTAACACGTACTCCCTCCTAATGGAAAATTGGAAAAATGCCTGTACATCAACACTGAACAATATGGTTCTTTCTCTTCTCTCCTCCGCCTGTTCTAGGGTACGGTCTACTTCCTCTGTGTTTTCAACTCTACTACTCTCCTGTCCTTTTATCTCTTCTGCAATCTGCTTTATTCTCCCAATGGTTCGAAAATGTTCCTACAATCCATCACCGGCCATAATTTAATACTTTTTTATGAATTTCGGAAAACCATTATATTAGGTATTCTTCCTGTTTTATTCATTTATTTCTGGAAACCTTGATTTTCTCCGTCCTCAATTATATTGTTTTCCGTATCATCTTTCACATCTTTATTTCCTACTAATTCATACAGGTGGTCACATTGAAATGTTTCTCAGGAGTGTCCAAGCACAAGCACACATTATGAGAAATCAAGGTAAGACCAAATTCTCAATAGAGAGAAAGGTTTCGCTGACCAGTGAGGAGTAATACAATTATTCATATGAATATATAATTGCTTTTATTCAGGATGCTAGCTGGGGTGTTAATAATAACATATATACAGGGTGTTAATGAGCTATACCGACAAACTGTAAGAGATGATTCCTCACATCAAAATAAGAGAAAAATTCATATGGACCAATGGCGAAAAGTGCATAGTTTCAGAGCAAGGGCTGTCCAAAATCGCGAAAACGTTAAATTTCAATAGGCCCTATTTCGAATTCCAGAAACTGTAGATGGTGCTTCTAATCAGTGTAAAGGAAGCCACGCATACACAATCCAAATGTGCACAGTTCTGTGATTTAGAATCAGAAGTGTGAGAAAGAATGATTATTTAAGACTTTTTGTTAAGACATTTCTGTGTGTGTGTGTTTTAGGACAAAAAATATTTGGGTTAATTTAAATCTTTTTAAAAACCTCTACATTAGTAACAAACAGTAACTACTGAATATAGGAAATAATAACAAAAATAGCTACTGTAATTAGCAGTTAAAGTTTAGTGTAAAATATTTTTGCCAGTCTTTATTTAATGTTTTAGATGAAATCAAACGATTGTTTTTTTTTTAATTATAATCTCACATTAAATATTTGTCTGCAATTAGTCTCAATATTAGATACGATGTGTATGTGAATGGAATTGTTAAATATGCTGCTTTCTTGCAAAAATACAGAAAAACAACCCTCTCGCCCGAGGAGTTGACATTCCCCCCAGATGAAAATGTCTGAATTCAACACTGCTGCTATATGCATTAAAATTATATATCACTTACGTTACATCACAATGGAAAATTTTAATATTTAAAGGTCAGCTCATGACGCAATGTTATACATTACATTTCTGAATTAAGTTTCAAAGTGTGGCCATATAATTTCTTCTTACAGGAGTAAAACATATATCGTCAAATTACGTACAGTACAAAGAGCGAACACTCTTACCTCACACATATCCATTTGATAAAGAACAACTTTGTTTAATTAAGCAATGAATCCAAACCAAGATTTTATCCAACATCTTTTCTTCCTTTTCGCTGGAAGTGACGGAGATGGTGTTCTTAAATAATATCAATTCTTCCAATCACGTCACATTTTGTTATCTACAGGGCCTTCCAAAAATGAAGTTACATCATATATTTGATATTTATCCTAACATATGGAATTCAGAAAAAAGCAAAATGTGATGAGCATAAAACTCAAACAGTAATTACTTATATGTAAGATCATTTAACGATAATGTTACTTTCTTAGTGCTTAATTAAAAATCATAATCACAAAAATATTCATGTATTTTATACTTTTTGCAATACAACTGTTTATTGAAGTTGATAAACAGTATATTAATAGAATTCTTAAAGTTTACAAAATAAGTGAAAAAAAAGTGTTATTTTTACGTCATACAGGGTGTCTTACAAGTCACACAATCAAATACTATGCAGCTATTGTCCATAAGCTGACACCTGGAAATTGTACAGTGGGTTTTGAACGTAGTTTCTTTAAACAAATACAGTGATTCCTACAAGTGATACAGATATGAACAGCATCATACTTACACGTATATTACTATATGTAATATACATACTATAAAGATGAAGAAAAAAGCACTTGAAAACATTGACTGATTTCAAACTTACATCCTCACAGAGATTACACGACGAATGGTACCATAGTTATAAATTTACAGATTTTACTGTGCCCGATACTTGGAAGAGTTCCTCTCTTACACCGTTGTTGTTTCTCTATGAAGAAACCAACAAAAGTCCCCCATCACAGCAGGATCCTTAGTAACTTTGTTCTGTTTGTGAGAGATGTTATGAAACAATTCGCTTTGTTCATTAGTCACTGCTCCTAAGTTCTCGGGGAGGAAATTAAGGTGCAAGTGTAGAAAGTGAAGTTTCATGGACGTTCTACAGCCGAACTCTTAATACTTTTGTATCAGATCACACACTAGTTGTTCATAGTCTTAAGCTTTCTTGTTCCCTAAAAAATCTATGACAACGCTCCACAAAGATCACCACGTGACCTTTTCAACTGAGTTCAATTTCTGTATATATTGTACTTCCTTAATGAATCCTCTAATTTGTGGTTCTAATAAACAATCCTTCTTTCAATGTTGTCCGCGGTGGCTCAGTGGTAGAGCGTTAACCGTGCATGGGGTCCTCGATTTGATCCTAGTTCGCTTTCGCTCCAAGTGAGATTTGTGGTGGACAAACAACAGGCGCATCGGTTTTCTCGGGGTTCTCCTGTTTCCTCCCACTTATTTCATTCCACTATTTAATTCATTTCTCATCATCACCGTCTCCTTTAGTCTAGCCGGCATAACCGTGGGACGTATAAATTAAAAATTTTATCCTAGTTTTCCCTTCTTTTAATTTGGCCTCCGATACTCGTGGAAACACATTGTCGCAAGTATTCGAAGCCATCGCCTTTTGTGTCCATTCCTTTGACAAATGCCATCATAAGCCCTTCGTTTATATGAAGAGTGGCAAAAGTAGGCTACATTCTGAAGATTAACTTGAGAAGCATGTGTTACATTTACTTGTCCTGGAATGAATGTTTGTCTATCTGGCAATTTCTTTGTTTCGCAATGTTTGCCTTAGGCTTGAGTGTCCCACAAGTACAAAAATACATACTTTCATAAATTTTCAAACTATACTTTCATATGTTTTCTTAAGCCCTAATGAGGATAGATTTTTTTAGATCTCCATTATGTAACAGAACAGCTTCAAGACTGTATTTAGATTTACCAACGAACAAACACCATTGCTCAGGTTTATGTTCGAAACCTACTATCATCATTAGTCCGTCAATGTCCACACAAACATAAATTGGATCCTCCATCTGGAAATATGCAGATAATTGTTTGTGTTGGTTTCTGTAGAAAGTCACATTTGCGTTCTTACGTAAAAATCCTTATTCTTGCAACCTCGAGGCTAGAATTTCAGCATCATCCGGTCAACTTTATATCACGTGCGAGATCGTTTAGTTCTGGTTGTTGTACGCGATATGGAGCAACTGCAGAGTCGGGAATAAAATCTTCATCCGATGATACTAAGCTAGAAACTTCTGATGCTGCTGCAACCTCTTCTTCACGAAGCACAGGGTCAGATAGTGAACTTCGGACAGGCATACTATTGTCATAAGGCACAGGCCTCATGGCAGATTGCAAAAGATATCTATCGTTTATTTTTCCTGAAATGCCCAGACGTATCTGTCATATAAAAATAACAACCGTAAATGATTGGTTTGTTCTCGTCAAATTGTAGGGGCAACAAATACTATTTCACGTTTTTTACATTTGTTTTCAAGATGAAATGTTTTGAGTGTTCACACGACAAGAAATTAAATTAAATGATACTGTACAATAACAAACATACAAACTTAATTTTCATTTTCAAAAATATGATATCATATCTAGGTATCAAAATTTAAGATAGGAAAATATTAAAACGGTTGTCATCGCCTATCGAATAAAATGAAAACTGTATAAAAGTTCTTTTTATGGAGTCGAACTGGTATTCTTAGGATAAATAGTATGTTGTCCCAACCATTAAAGCACGACCAATTCACTTTGAAGACTTTGTTGTTGACATTTTTAGTGGCACTTTCAATTTGTGCTATCACCTCTAATCTTCCACGACTCTTCCCTTTGTTTAATAGATTCCTGTATATTTTTGTTATGTTGTCTCATCTCTACTATGCATAATTTATATATACAACAAACAGGTAGGGCCTATACATTTACTTCCTCAACATAGCAATAACCAATCTTTCAATGGAAACTTGTTATTTTTTTCACAGCTTAAAATTACTTAATATAGAACTACGTTGTGTTAATACTAGTTTCATTTCGATCCCCATATCTTATATCGAAACGGTCATTGTGTAAAATAATAAATATATGTTTGTAGTTAATTTGGAGATATTCCTTTTGAAATGAATGTAGTAATGATATATTCTATTATTTCTTAATTATGTGTTATTCAACAGATGTAGTAGCAGAACAGAATCCGATCATCAATAGTAAATATATGCATTTCTATATTAGTGTAGATCTAAACCTACTGCTCCGTAGGTAAGTACGAAAAGAACTGAATGTAAGTCACTAATAAATTAATTCTGTTATATGAAGAGAAAGCAGTGAGTACGTGAACTCTTCTGAACTTTAGTTGCTTGTGAATTAAATTGGGCTTTAGGGAGATATGGTGATGACATTAAACTTATAGTAGGTTAGTGGGTAGTTAAAAATAGGATTTATTAGAGAAATCTTAAGTGATCCTCATAAGGTTATACTATGTATGATTAAAATATTAAATCTTACATTTATGCAGCCGGAAATAAGCAATGTATGTACTATTCCTGTATCAATTAATTTATCCCAAATAATAAACATTGTCGACTTCACAGAGTTCGCAAAAATATTTAAAAAAAATTGTTACATCACTGATACAATATAATATGGTACATTTGAAAGTTTTGTTTACTTTCTAAGTCAGGTTCAACATGTAATAACAAGACAAGTTTTCTTCTTTTAGTTTCATTTTTCTTTCTTGTAGAACGTGAGGTTTACATATTTTGTAGCTGTGGATGTAATAGAAATAAAGGAAAGTGCATCTTCATAAGAATATTTTGCAAATTCAGTTCAAGATTTACAAACCTCTTGAAAGCGAAAGCAATGTAAAGTGCATACAATGCAAAAGGATCCTGGTAATCTAAGATCTAGACGCAATAACGTAATCTGTTTTATTGTATAATTATAACAATAAATGAACAAACAAAATCGTGTAAACCAAACTTGGTTTTTATACTTTAAGATATTTCTGAAGAACGGACCAGAAGACTTACTGAATTAGCTTCTCAAACTATTCAGGATAATGATCAACATTTAACGCACAGTTCCTGATCAACGAATACACCTATTGCTAAGTTTTACGCACACAAATATCTGAGATTCCAAATCGATTTGCAATATGAGCAAATACATATCTACATACTCATATGTATATTTTATTTTTAATCTCTCCCTCTTCCTGTATTCCTCTCTCCCGAGTCTTCTATACCTGAATGTAAGTAAATAACACAAACAGAATTTCATGGTACTGCACTCAATAATTTTGCATATCCGCTGAAAAGGGGAAAAAAAAACTTTCGTTTCCTTCAGAGGGTTCACAGCTTCAAAATACCTTATCATCTAGAACTTAGGATGCTAGGATAACCTTTATACAAATTTTCGAGAATTCGCACCTAACAATTTGTTACATTTGGCGAACAGAAAAAATATTAAAGCCTACTGCTCTCCGTAGGAGTTGTATTTTGCAGAAACTTATGTTATCTACAGACTAGGGTGGAAGGGAAAATATACATGTATATATGCAAAATATCAAGGTTTTATGCCTAATGTTTCGGAGATCTATTGATGAATGATTCAATGAGTTGGTCAGTAGAAGTACTATTTTATAGTATATACATATAACGAAATATTTAGTTATTCCTTCTTGGAAATCTGAAGAAGAAAGATAGTTGAAACTCTCTTCTTCGTATTGGATGAATATGATTAGGCCTATTTCACATATTTGAAACCCTGCCTCCTTTTAGGATACGCATTATAATGGAAATCTAATGATAAACATTCATATTATGACTCCCTTAACCCCTAACGCCCATATGGATGGGAGTTACATTTGGGATTAAACTGCACTTAGAGTGTCACAATTCATCTTACCGGAAATTACGGATTGGAGACTAATATCAGTCGTTTCGTATTATTTCTACATGGTACCATTTAATCATTCGCGTAAACTATGGCTTCTACTCCCTCGTTGGAGAAACAATCTTCAAAAACACTGGGCCACGGCTCCGTTTATTTTTAATGACTAGTTTATTTACTAAGATTCACCTTCTTTATTTGACTGGCTCGTGTGATAATAAATTTTTGCATAAAGTATGAACCCCGCTAAAAGTTCTAGTAACTCATCCCTGGAAACTATATGGCAGACTTTAAAAAAAAGAACATTTTTAGATTTTAAATAAAGATTTTTATTAGTTAGATTGATATTAAGATATTATAATGAAAAATGTCTTAATGGCAGAGCACAAAAGTATAATTCATATAGCATGCATAAACGTTTACTGTACCGATTAAAGAGTAATAGAATGTCCAGCAAATGGGCCTAGCATTGGCCTCTGTAGGATTTTAATCACATTTTAAATTTACACTGTGAATTAAATTTATCATACTGATGGACGGGACTTAGCGTAAAGTTATTCCCTAATTAGTTTCAGCTTCCGAAAATATTTGCAATTTCGGCAAGTGCTTTATTTTTTCGTATCTCTGCTGGAATATTTCGAGTGCGTTTACATATATCTTGCGCAGTTAAGTTTATTTGGAATTAAACACCTGTGATAGGACTAGTATCCCGTCTTTTACGCTAGAAACTCCCCTGACTGTTCTAGAAGAAAAAAATGTCCTACATTAATGTAGATGCCAATCACTCATTTTAATTAATCACTTTCAAAATTTTATGTAAAACCAAGTATTTTAGATCTGCCAGATTGCAGGGTTTATCCCCAAAAATAACTGTATTTTAAGAGTTGAGTTTCATTCCTTTTAACTGAGAATGAGATGTGATGCGTTGCATTTCTTGGAAATTGAATATCATATTAATGCTAACATTAACAATTATTTACAAATATGTATGGAAGTTGAAGCAGCTGTACATACTCCAAATATACAGGGCATTTCCTGCTTTCAGAAACACTCGGCCATGCTTCGAGAAACAGGACATGTCCAGGTAAAAGGTTATGTTTGCGCGAGTTTAAGTAGTTTTGATTACACATTTAATTGTATACCAGTGCCTTTAGTTTATAAAGGAACATTCAATTCCTAACAACAAATAATCAGGTTTCTGTACTGAGATACCACTTACTACTAAGTGTAAATAATATAAAATGTATGTTTTTCCGATTTCTTTTATGTATCGTATCCGATTAGAATTTTCAGACTAAATATAACTTCATTTATGGAGGAAATGATTTACATTGCTTGTTATAATATTTTTCTTTATATGGAGTATTTTCCTTCCATATAAGCGTAAACATTGTATAATAATAATAATAATAATAATAATAATAATAATAATAATAATAATAATAATAATAATAATAATAATAATAATAATAGTCATTATTATAGGTATCTTCCATTATTGGAAAGTCACTTGCCGCAACTTAGAGACTTCCATGCTCTACGTCTTCCGAACTTCACGTCTTCACGTACTATTTTTCTGTTTTGATATAGTCCATAATACAGCTCCTTCTTAGCCAGTGTTCCAGCCAGCTTCTTTTCCTTTTCTTTATACGAGGGCGATTCAGAAAGTAATGCTTTCAAGGTGGTACTTGTATTTGTGCTTGACAGATAGTATCGATACAAGTATCAGTTGCTGGCTTGCAATGTCAGCTACCAATAGCGGCATCAGTTTTTAACATAGTCTTCATTACAAGCAATACACCTGCGTCAACACGAAACTAGGTTTTTCACGCTGTAGCCGAAGAACTGTGATGGCTGCTGGAGACACCATTGCCGAACTGCTCTTCCACCTCCGCCTTACAACTGCAGCGTTGGCCCTTAAGGTGATATTTCAGTTTGAGGAAGGGCCAACCCGCAGGGCGTAAGACCCGGTCTATAGACAGGATGAGAGGAATGGTAGAATGTCAACAACATTTTGCCAGCAGATAGGACGACTTTGATTTCTTTTTGGGGGAGCAGATAAGAGGACGTGTGGTGGTATTCCATTGAGTGGAGCTTCATTTCCAGGCCATAATGGTGTTTCCACGACTGGTCACCGGCGATAAATGTTCCTGGGCTCACACCCTTCCACAGTCAGAAATACCCTCGTAAAATCAAAACCTGTTATTTTCTCCTCTAACATTGCTAACAGCATCTCATTAATTCTCCAAACTTGTTCTCTCCATTCTTCTCCACCCCTACATCTCTAAATCTTGCAGTCACTTTTCATCATTTTTGTGTAATATCTATATGTTTACCCTATGCAACACAATACTCCACATAAAGCAGTTTATGAGTCTCTTTCTGAACCCTGTATACAAAAGAGATTTTTCTTCCTCCTAAATGCCTCTTTTATCATCCTGTCCTTGCTTTTGTTTCACGTTCGCACTTAATAACATTACTAATAATACTATCCAGGTATAAAACGTTAGTCACCTGTTCTACTTTCTCCTCTCCTATTCCTTTATTTGTCACCGAACCCTTCCTTCTAATCATCACGACTTTAGTCTTTCTAACATTTATTATCATCCTATATTCTTCATAATCCTTCTTCAAGTTTTCTACCATCTCATTGATTTTCTTTTCAGATTCCGCCACAATTACATATCATCTGCAAATCGTTTACATCTATTCATTCTACCTCTTACCGAAATGCCGTCTTGAATATGTAGGCTCCTTTTCACTATCTCTTCTAGATAGATATTAAATAATTGCAAGAGACCAAAGTACCCCTGTCGAACTTCCCTTCCAATTGCTCTTTTCTGTCATTTCCTCCCCTACTCTTTCTCAATTCACAAGATCAAAGGCATTTTCTAGATCAATAAATGCAACATACACCTCTTTCCATTTTTAAAAAGTTTTACCGATTGCTCTTGATAATCCAATTGCATTGCTCATGGCGTTATTTCTAATGAACCCGAACTGTTCTTCCTCAACTTTTTTCATTTATTCTTCTATACAACATTCTGTTCAGTATTCGGAGCAAAATTTTTGCCGTAGGCGATATGAGGCTAATAGCTTTAATAATCATCACATTTTTCTGGGTTCGATTTTTTCGCTATCAGTATCATCATCGTCTTCAAGAAGCCCTTTGGCCACTCTTCTATTTCATATATTTCATTACAGAGTCGGAACAATTGTTTCTACCCCTTATTTCTCATATTCTTAATGAATTCGATTAGTATATTATCTATCACGTTGTCTTTCGACTCCTAATATCGGATAAGGTTTTTCAATCGTATCCCGTAGTATACTAAGCCCTTTTCCATCCTCGCGTACTTCACTTTTTACTTCAACATCTACACCACACGTTACACCCTTACTCTCATATAAGTTCACAACATATGTTTTTCCATTTTCTTAAGACTTCACTTCACTCGGTTACTATTTTCCATTCTTATTTTCTACTGTCATCATAATACGTCTTTGTATCCTCTGAATTTCCATAGATTTCACCTCCTTGTACACTTTCTCACATTTCTCAACTCTGTAATTCTTATATGATCCTCCCGTTTCTTTTATAAAACTCTTCCCTTCTTCCGTCTCTTTCCCTTCGTAACTCTTTGTGTAACTTTCTGTATATCTTTCAGCCCTGTTCTGTATTAGCCTGTTTCCACGTCTTCTTTTCTCATTTTCTGCAATATTTGCTCTGTAACTTATGTTGTCATAGCTGTTTTGTTTCCGGAGTAAGCTTCTACTATTTCTTCAGCTTGCTCTCTGCAGTATTTAATATGCTCCCACTGTCTGTTACTACTCCAACCTATGCTCTCCTCATTTGAGTATCTTCCTTCGATATTTCAAGGGAAAATATTTCTTAATTCCTCGTTTCCAACTTTTTAGTATTCAATATCTTGTTGGCTATTTTTCTTCTGCCTATTTTATTTTCAGTTGAATATTCACTTCGGCTAACTCAAAGTTACAATCATAAAAAATGTCAACCCCTGAAGGGTTTTCGCGTTCTTCTAAGCTATTTAGATACTTGTCCTGAGTCATAATACGGTCTATAGTCAATTGAGGATTTTCGGATATATATTCTTCTCTTGTGCTGACTAAACCAAGTGTTCCCAATTACTAGTGAATTATGTCTGCAGAAATTGAAGAGTTCTTTTTTGCGTAAAACATATTTATTATAAAATTGAATATAGAAGTAATAATGTACTGTTAATATCTAGTCATTAATGTAAGCAGATATTATTTAAACCTATTCAACGTTGATATAATTTTCCAATATTGTGATTATTGCATAGTCATGGAATTAAAGACTAAATAAATTCTCAACTAGATATATAGTGTTTGTCTGCACGAATCGTTCCATCTCTTTGCCTGTTGACCTGTTCATAATGTGGCTCGGTGATTTCGATGTATTTACAGTAGCGAAACATTAGGAATGCTTTGCACGATTCTTCTCTATTTTTCAGAAAAATCAAACGTGCTTTTTGTTCCATATTTCCTTGTTCCGTAACAATTGGGGTAGCAAATAGATGTATTATTATTCTTTTGTTTCTTTTTTAGAATTTTTATTTCAGAAATCTCGAAAAAGAGAGCCTAACCAATGGAACAGACAGATCATTTCAACGCGAAACATATAAAATAGCCTCAAGGCACACACAGAAATTCACATTTGAAATTCCTCACATGCACAAATAACAAAATAAAACACGAACCATGGTCCATGTTTATGTTTTGAAAACTGTGATGCAGCTTGGAAATCTTGTTGTATTTATTTTACAAATCCACTCAAAATCTATTATTGTGCTGTATTAATGATAATTACTTTTATCTCATATTTTATTTATTTCCATAGTTGTGCAAATGGGAAATACATTATTTTTGATCAGTTTATTTACAATAAACTCGTTATTTGTGAGTGTGAGTACAGGCATGTAAGTGGAAGCACAATTTAGAGTAAAATACTGAATTAAACCCCGCGTAGTGTCTGTAATGTTTATTATTTAATTGTGGAAAATCTACCAAAAATGTCGGTATGGTTATAAAAAGAAGAGAATAAAATTGTCGAAGCTCACAGCAAGGTATTTTCACAAACCAGTGTTAGTAGTGTCTTTTTTTCTTTTTTTATAGTAGACTCGACACAAGCATATTTCTTTTCAGATCATCCACTTTGTGTAAACACGTATAATTAATTACCTGAGTTCCCAAGTGCATTTTTATAGTCAAATGGCTAGAAATACTCATAGCCTAGCTTTGATCAGTAGTGGACATACTTCCTTAGGATAGAATCAAAAACAAAGCTCCATATCCAGCGTTAAGCAGTATGTCTCGTTACGTAGCCTTGTAGATGAAAATACGCTTTAAATTTTAATCAATCAAATGGAAGTAGATTACCATGGTGAATCTCTTCAGAATGTTATTACATTCAAGAAAGACGTGTACTATATATATTTACGTATTTAGTTTCCTCGTTACATGTTTCTGCCACTTTTGCAATATCTTGTAACAGCTATGAATGGAGTTTGATAGGTATGTTTGATCTTTGTTTAAAATACTTTAAATTTTTCATTTCCAAAGTTTCTCATAAATACAAATGATTTACCCATAGTAAACTATCAATTCCAAGTAGAGAGGTCAGAACTGCTTCTTTTTCTTCATTCATAAAGTGATCCATATATGTTAAACATAAATAGTGTGATTTTATTACTCTATCTTCCTATGGAAACCTACATGAACCACGATCTTCAATTAATGCGAGTGAGATAGTTGAGTGTGAATGTGGGTAAGGTCATTAATAATATTTGCGAGAGTGAGTGTGAGACACTTTCGTGCTAAGCCATTTTCAGGTTTTAGTATCCAGTTCTGAAATGCATCCCCAGGTTTTAAAACTAAAAGTATTCTCGAAAAAAAAAGTGAATTCAAAATATAATACTAAATTGAAAAACACTAAAGCTGTATCGTTTTATTACAAAAGAACTGAATGACTCTACAGTATAGACCTTATAGTATTCGTGACACAAACACAATCCGAATAGAACTTGCCCACATTAGTAAATTGAGACTTGTGAGATTTTAATGAAAAGTGATTTATCCCACATTATATAACTATTTATGAAATATGAATAAATGGAGTGAGTTGTTTGTGAACTAATCGCTCAATGGAATACTCACCATGAATAAACTACCCCTTCTGAGTTTATTTCACGACTTATACCACACTATATGATTGTTAAAAACTTAAATATAAACAAAATCATCAGAACTGTTTTCGAGAAAATAGCATTTTTTAAAAAAAAAAAATGTTCTGATCTAGTTACACTATTTTGCGATAGAAAAAATTCGAACTCACTCTGGAAAATCCTATAAAAAAGTTAATTTTAAATTTGTTAACATGTTATACTATATGGCCTCTAAACGAGTATACATAATAAGAGAACACATAGTCGGTCATTCTAACTTTTTCCGCAGGTAGGGGCTATGAGTGTGAACTCGTTGGAGTCTTCAATTCGATTTTTCCACAATGTTTATACTTTCTCCCCCCTCCTTGATCGCTTGAAATTTAAAATAGGACTAAAAGTAAGACAAAGAAAACTAGGAAACTATTTTGAAAAAATTCTTGTTTTCACAATGTAGAACATTTCCTTGTATACAAATGAGGAGGAAGTGAAAAATGCTGGTTTTCATGAACAGGCAAGAACGACAGTGTGAGAGGCCTTCAAGTGTATGAATGACTCTGGACGAGTGAATGTGTTTAAAGGCTAGGCCAAAACAGTGCATTAGAGAGTATGAATGAGTGTGAATGAGAATACTAAAAGAAATTCAATGTGAGAGAGTTTCATGTAAAGTAATTTTCAATTTTTGGTATTCAATTTTGAAATGGACTTCCAGATTTAAGAAAAGGTATTTCGAGCAAGTACAAATAATATAACTTATTTGCCAATTAAAAAAAAAAAACTTCAAAATTGCATCACTACAATACAGAAGAAATGTCGATAATGGATTACCTCAGAATATTACTTGACATTTCATGAATTCTAGATAAAGTTTTTCACCTGATCTAAATTTTGTATTGAAGTTCTACAGCGTGGTATATTATTTAAAACTGATATTTCTATTTTAACATTAGGTAAATAACAACTAGCAGTGTCATGTGCGCACTACGTAAAGCAATTTGGATTGCATGATGTGACATTTCTCGATTATTATTTAAATCGGAACTCGTGATAGATTTATACCATTTTCAGTTTTAGTAGAGTGAATAGAAAAGATGTGGAGTTTATTTCTAGGACGCTTACTTGCTTGTCTCTGTTAACTACCATTTGTAGTTTTCAGCTATCAAGAATAAAACCGAAAGTATAAGAATAGAGAATCACGAGTACATGGTATATTTTCGTACAACGTTAAATAGGCTCCAAAGAAACGCTTCCTCTGTCTTAAGATTTTGGCTGTATGTGGATCAATATTGAAACCGGAACTTGTAATGAATCTTTACTATTTCCGGGTTTAATAGAGAGTTAAATATTGAGATAATAAATGTGTTTAAACATTTAATTTATTGTAGATTACCATTTATGGTTATAAATTACCATTTTTGTTTTGAAATGATTTTATTATTGCCTTCTTAGTATAATCTCCATCAACGAACTTGTTTTCTAGCTTTACATCGTCTACATCCTGACCAAGTTTAGTGGTGAACTCTGAAGAAGTTCTTGAGTTCTTTTGTAGTTTTGTTTCCGGATAAACAGACAAACACGCACATACACATATATACAGTGTAAATATACAAAAAGCTTTGGTAAACCAAACATCTTAAAACGATATGAAATTTATTGCTTTAACATTTCACAGCTACGTTCTTTAGGCTAAAATAAAAGTATGTCTAATGCAAGTGAATAATACCAAAACTAAATTCCTGTGCTCTCCCACTGAAGATCGAACCTGAATCTCCGTGTAACACTGGTGAGGCACTACCACTAGACAAATAGTGAGGAGATCAGGGAAATAAGTAACAGTAGTTTAACATAATATAAATATTAGTTAAATTTGAACACACCATTGATTTTATTTCTGCACAGGAGTGACAAAATATGATATGTATTGTACACTCATGCCCAAAATTATTGTCGTATGTCTATAAATATGTTGTTGTAGGAATATAGTTTGATAACGAATTCACTTGATATTTCTTATAGTGTTAGTATTGTATAATCGGCAAGGACATATACATATGTGGCAAATTTCATGTCGAAAGAGCAGTAAATAAGAACAACAAAACGAAAATAAAACTTTCGCGTCAATTTAGGAATTTCGTTTTACTCACTCTAATTTTCGTATTTATAATACTTGTTCTATGAAATTTAACACAAATATACATTTCCCAATTATACACGTAGTATCAGTATTAAATGTAACTGCAAAATGATTATCAAATTATATTCTTAGAAGAAGACAGTTATAGATATGCGACAATTATTTTGGACATGAGTGTACATTTAAACAGGAAACACAAATTCAACTTTAAGAATTAAATTTAAAATACTTTGTCCACTCGTAAAAACGAAATATTTACCTATATTGTTAAACAGCGATATAGAAGCCTCTTAGTGAAACTGGATCATTTGCTGAAACTGATGTGAAGAATTGTGACATGAATACGTTATTTAAGGATAACTTTCGTATAATTTCAGATTTAAACATTTCGTGACTTTTCACAGTGCTTCGAGCCTTTCTAGATTGCTCCTGACAGAAAAGGTGTTCTCCGCATCAATAAGTAAATATTCCAAGAAACTAAATGTATGATTCTAGCTATTGAAAAGAATTGAGAAGTAAAATGTTTGATAAACTGTTTTAAATAAGATAAGAGTGTTATTTTGTTTGGTTTCAGAAAATAAGTTTTTGCTTTCTCTATCTCCATGAGGATTCGAAAGAATCTAGAGGGGGGAGATTTCATTGTCAGGAATGATTTTTTCTCCAGGAGGATAAATGTTTGCCACAGGGAATATCTCTGACATCCTCGGTGTGAATTTGCACATTGAGGCAGTTAATGTTTTACAATCAAATTGGTCTCTCTGTGCCAAGCATGTTCCTCCTCAATTTGAAATTTACATGAAAGTGCTATTTTGACCACTTTCCAAACAAACATCCCCCGGGAATTTATCCCGGTGATGGACATTTTTCCTAACTCATTCACATTCATCCTTATTCGCTTTCACCCTCACTTAGCAAAATGATAGTGAATGAGGGTGGGAGCGGCCCTCATGATGGCAAAATGAATGAGAATGCACATCTCTAGTATGTATACTTTCCTTATTGTCTAAGAAGGGAGAATTGAGAATGTACAAAAAAAAAAAAAAAACATGGTCATCAGTTACAAACACGGTGTACCCATTTTAAGCTACTTTTCAATCATTGAATACATTTTGCTAACTGTAACTCACGACAATTATAGCTGGATAGAATAGAGCACCAGCATCAATACAGTGTGCATGATTATAAAATTTCAGGGAATCCAGAGAGTAAAGCTGCACCTAAGGCATTGAAATACTGAAAGCAGTATGGTAGAAAATCACAGAATAGAAAATCTATAAAAGAATTTATGATGGGTTGTGTATGTGTTTGGGAAAAAAGAAGAGTATGCATAAAGCAATATATGGTAGAAGATAAACTCATATATACAAGGAGGAGAATTACACTGTTGCTCTGAAACGAGGAAAAAGGTATGAAACTAAACCAGTTTTCAATATGAATCTCCAGTAGAAAACATATTTAGTTTACATATTACTGAATTCAACAGCACACAAACAAAGTGGAGGATTTGGAAAAAGAACATTTCAAATAGTGAATATGAACGAACTAATCTCTGGCGAATAAATATATCTATATTTTTTTATCTTTTCTGTTTCAAATGACCTACATAAACGACACCTCTACTAAACTTACGAGGAACACGGTTTCATATTATTGTAGCAATTGTAAACAATTCGCCCCAAGCAAACTTTTGGTGACTATAAGCTTGACTGTATCTCTGTTATCCCCTGCATTAACATAAGAATTGTAAACAAAAAGAATAAAGCTTGTTTTCGGCTATTTAAGCAAAAGTTTACTTTTAGATTTTAAAGTTGTCATTGCAAGTTAATCACTTGAAGGGCTTCCTATTTATGATCGGGAGCAAACATGTCTCTAGGATCAGTGGAGAGAATTTTTAAAACAAAACAAAACAAAATTAGAAAGCAAACAAACCAAGTTATGGTATTTTTAAAATATTTTTTCTCTACATAGGTTTTTCTCTACATTTATATAACAAGCATAAACCATGCTAAATAGTAAGCACGGACATTTTGCCGCAAACTCATTACCGTCTACTATATTGATACGTTTATTCTTTTGCAATTCTTATTTCTACTTTTGATAGTGACAAAATTATATTTCTAGTGTTTATATAGGTGTAATATTTATAATGTGTTCAAATTTGTGTATCTTAATTGGTTGTTTGGTTGCTGCAGGTCAAGGTAAGCAAATAGTACATCTTTAAGTTATATATCTACATATATTTACATTGTCATCCATGCACTCAGGTTATATTCAATTTTCATGCAGCAATACTCAGTAGATTTCTAATTTATGAATAGAACACCATATATAGAAGGATGCAATGCAGCTCTCACGAACAGTACTAATGAATCTTTTATATTGCATAGACCTCCAGATAAAAAATCGACGAAGCTTAGCATTGCTCAAGGAAATGTTCGTTCCCTTGCTCCAAAAATTGACGAATTGCGAATCTTGGCAAACGAGGAAAAGTACGATCTTATTGTCATAACTGAATCATGGCTCAAAAGTGCCCTAAACTCATCAGCCGTTGAAATAAACAACTATCGTTTGTTAAGAAGTGATCGGACGAACAGATGAGGAGGAGGAGTTGCTGTATATTTCCGTAGTAATTTAAATGTGAAACTGCTTAATGTTAATGTCTCGCATAAAGACGAAATTGACTGTGTATGTCTCAAAATTACCATAGATTTGGTTAGGTTAGGTATGTGTGCCATATACAGACCACCCAGCGTTGCATACACTAAATTGGCGATGCTCGAAGAAGTAATCACGAATGTAGGTTCTATGACTGATAATCTGCTCATCACAGGAGATCTGAATTGTGATTTCCTTACGCCTTCGAAGCGTGATACAGCTTATTTATGTTCAATACTTGATAGCTTTCAGCTGTCGCAAATCTTAAACGAACCAACACGCATCACTAAAACCACTGAAACACTTCTTGATGTATTCATTACTAGTAATATCAATATAATTCACTCCAGTGCAGTAAAACTACCAATCGGTACTTCGGATCACTCCTTAGCATATATATGTTTGCAATTAGAAAAACCAACAAAAGACAAGGGCAAAATAAAGACATATCGCAATTTTAAGTGTTTTGATAAGTCCAAATTCATTAGTGATATAGAACGCATAGATTGGAAACCAATTGAAAACCTACCTGACGTAGATAAGAAAGTCGAATTCTTAGAAAACATCATAGTTAGTATTTTTGATAAACATGCCGCTCTATGTTCTTCGAGGGTTACAAGAAACAACAGTCCTTGGTTAACTGACAACGTCCAGCTACTAATAAAATTAAGAAACCGTACATATCTCAAATTCAAAAGGACAAGAACTGATGTTCTTTAGAATGAATACAAACAATTACGGAGCTTTACTACAGCTGTGATAAAGAGCATTTTTCACACAGTTTTCCAATAGGAATTAGGAAGACCTAGGCGCAGGTGGAAAGACAATATTAAGATGGATCTCATAGAGATTGGAATACAAAGTAGAAACTGGATGCAGTTAGCTAAGAATAGAAGTCAGTGGAGAGCATTTGTGAACGCGGCATTGAACCTCCGGGTTCCACAGGCCATAGAGTTAGTTAGATTTTAGTTAGTTTCCAATAGGAATAAACTGAGCTCCAAGGATGTATGGAATAAATTAAGAACCCTCGGTATTAGTAGTCGAAAAAATTCTCAAGCATTACCAGATGATCTTGCAGGCTGCAATGAGATTAATGCGCGCTTTGGTGAAATTCGTAATGATAGAAATATCGACGAGAATGCAGTTCAAAACCGTATAACTGTATATAATAATACTAAATTCTGTTCAAGTATGAATTCATTCGAACTCCGTAATATAAGCAATTTTGATGTTCACATTGCTATTAAAAATTTAAATTCGAATGCAGCTGGGCACGAAGGAATTACAGGAAAGATGCTTAGACTTGTTTTACCACACATTATATCACCATTAACACATATAATAAATTATTCCATAACCACACGCTCCTTTCCATTACCCTGGAAAGAAGCATTTGTAATGCCTATAGCAAAAAAGCAAAATGTATCATCTCTAAAAGATTTTAGGCCTATTAGTCTTTTACCAATATTGTCCAAAGTTATGGAGAAACTTGTGCATAACCAGTTCAAAGATTACGTCATTAATAATAATATCTTACCCCTACACCAATCACTCTTTCGCAATTCACATAGCACTGCCACAGCTCCACTTCATGTCACTGACGACATTTTTCGAGCATTAGATAACAACCAGATATTATTCCTGCTATTATTAGATCTTACTAAAGCATTTGATTCAGTTCATCACGACTTACTTTTAGCTATAATGAAATACTATAATTTTTCCATCAACACGATCCAGTGGTTCAGGTCATATCTTGCAGATAGGCAACAAAGAGTGGTACTAAGAGATCCTAAACTGGATGTATCAAACCGAATCAGTCTTCAAAGAGGAGTCCCACAGGGATTAATACTAGGATTTCTGCTATTTTGTCTATACGGCAGACGTGCCAAAGCTACACTCTAGAATACATCTCTACGCGGATGATACACATCTCTGCTTAGCCACGTCTCCAGAGCATGCCTTACAAAGTGCAACCCTCATCAATGAGGACTTAGAAATATGTAGTGATTGGTGCTTGTCCAATTCCTTGAAAATAATCGCAAGTAAATGCATATTTACAGTCATGGGAACAAGAGAAAATCTTAGGAAATTGGAAACTGGACACTTTAATATTTCCATTCGAGACACGCCGTTAGATCACTCACCTTCAGTAAAAATATCGGATTAATACTAGATGGTGAGTTAACCTGGATGCGACATATATCTACTGTATCTAATAATTCATTATCAATTCTACGATTATTATATAAATATAATGATTTTCTAAATCGGAACACAAAACTGTATTTAGTGAACACGCTTATTTTTCCACTGTAAGACTATTGCGATTCTGTATATGGACCAGCCATTACTAAATTCTTAGCAATATCAATTCAAAAAGTTCAAAATGCCTGCATGAGGTTTATCTATGACACGCGAAAATGTGAACATATACTGCCCTTACTAAATCAAAACAATATTCTTACAATGTCAAGGAGGCGTTTGTTGCATCTGTACTGCCAGATACATAACGTCATACACAATAATGGCCCCCTTTATCTTAAAAGTAAGCTGACGTTCCGAAATGAAATTCATCCATTCGAAACAAAACGTTCCCGTACACTTGATACCCTGCGGCATACATTAACAGAAGCAGCGAAATCATTCTCTATTTCAGCTGCGAGAGCCTGGAATTCATTATCTTCCGATATAATCGAGAGCAAAGGATTCTTGAACTTCAAACGTAGGGTAAAGGATCATCTTTTACATCAACAGAAACTTAGCTTGAGTACCTACGCCTTAGACTGCAGCAAATAAATCGATTTTGTATGCATATTGTAATATAGAGTACAAGCACTAGGCCTACTGTATCTGAACAACTAACTATTATATTCTTACTTCATATGGGTTTTCTTCATATATATATAATGGAACATTTGTGTATAAAAACAGTACCGTTTGTTATATACTTCATAAGTGAAAATATATCAGATCAGAGACTGATTACAAAAGAATTAAGGAGTAAATTACATAAATTTATGTTCAAGCTCATTTAGAATATTCCTGTAAATTTAATATTCAACAGATGAAATTTAAAACATTTTAAATGATCCAGTAGAATTTCAGGACACTTTAAAGAAATAGGATATGTCAGGGGCAAATCCAGGGGGACGTTCTGGGTGATTGCTCCCCAAGAAGAGGAAACCTTATTTTATATATAAGGTAATTGTGGGGAACTCCGACTTCTGGGGAACTCCGACACTTGTTAGCAACACTGTAACTTTTAGTTGAAGGACAATAAAAGATAACCGATTATCGAGGTTGATGCAGAAAAGCTTTAAGACGTGTTGTGAAAGTCTCGCCATTACAGTTGAATTTACTGGGATAGAAGAGGGAACAAAAAGAGCAGAGGTGAGTTCATGCATCCGGAAATGTGTGTCTTATAAAACTGTGATACTGAAAGGTAAAAAGTGCTATCAAGGTTATTGCGAGTTGTTGTTTATTGAGCATTGTGTGGTGGCAAAAGCTCCATGCTGAGTAATGGGGTACAAATCATTTGCCCGTACAGTGTTGCTAATTGTACCTATAATGTACTAAATTGTAGACGTGCTATTTTGGAGAATCCCGACATAGGAAAACCGGGGAACTTCGACACTTCGTGAATGGCAATGTTTTTGTGCCTTAGATAGATATAATTAAGCAACACACTTAAAGTCGTGTATGTTGTGTTTTTCAGAGTGCGAGGATACCACACCGATTTAACAAAATCGCTCAAATGGCAGTATATGAGTGGGTTCATTCATTCCTGTCTAGACATCCAAAAGTTAGTGTTCGGAAAGCCGAAGCTTTGAGAATGAACCTCCTTCTTTCCCCCTTACTGATATTACCTTTCCTGGTTATAAACAAGCTGGAAACCTGACTCGTCACAATTGAAGATGTTACCTGGTTTCATACACAAATGTAAATCATCGTAGCACATACTTAGTTGGGAGAAGAATTTACCAAAATTTTCTTTGTTATTGCTTTGGCTCGAGTGAATGACAAACAATGCAGAGAAGGGGGAAACTGTTACTGTTGCAGCTTGTGTATCAGCGACTGGACAATTCTCACCACCATTTATTATTATGAAAGGGAAGAGATAGAAGGAAGAATTTCTACTGGGAATGCCACCAGGAACAAAAGTAGGAATGTCAGTAACAGGCCACATGACATCCGACATTTTCCCAAAATGTCTGGATCACCTAGCCTCTCACAAACCAGAAGGATCAATTTTGCTTGTGTTAGGCGGTCATGGGTCCCACTGCAAGGATGTGCATGTTGTTGAATATGCATTGGAGAATGATATTCATATGATTTGCCTTCCTCCACATGCTATGCACAAAATGCAACCCTATGATGTTAAAATAAAAGCCCCTTAAGCAGTATTACAATGATGCATGTAAGCTGTTCGTACATGCTCATCCAGGAAAACCAATTTCAAAAATACACTTTGGACATCTTCTCAACAAAGCTTTGTCTAAAACTGTGTGTGTTAATACTGGTGTGAGTGGATTCGAATCAACAGGAATTTACCCACTAGGTCCATTCAAAATTACCTTATGCCATCGGTACCTCATTCATTAAATGACAATCTTCAAAGAGACACCGTTGGAGGACAAGGAAACAGTGTTCCTTCAACTTCACAGACAACTCCGTCTACTACTTTCCATGACTTGACCCGTACAGATACAAAAAACAGTGATTCGTCTCAAGGGAAAAAGGCAGCAAAAACAGGTTTAAATGCAGGTGGAACAATAGTCACGTTTCCAGTGTATATGGATGGTCTTCAAAAAATACAATCGCACCCTAAGGGTAACCAGAGGAGCACTCGAAAGGTTTCATTTTCTAGACCGAGCCAGCGAACCTTCGAAGAAGATTAATCCTTGCGCAAACGCAATGACAACTACGTTTGTCCCAAATGTAAGGTTCAATACAACGAGAGCCCTAACGGTGGGGACTGGGTACAGTGTGTGGGTTGCAGTACCTGGTATCATGAACTATGTGTTTCTAATGCCGATGACCCTTATTTTACATGTGACGATTGTCTGTCAAGTGATTAGAACAGATCCAGAAAGAACGAACATTTGTTTGACTCACATTTCTGTCATTCTGATTAAAAAAAGAAAAAAACGTAAAAATGGCATTATAGCATACTTGTATTCTTTTAGTTTAAATTGTTGCTTTTTCGTATACATTAAGATTATATGATATGCTGCCTCTATTACATTAAAACAAAACTTTCTAAGCTGTCGGTGTTCCCCTGAGAAGCAGTCGACGTTACCCACACATTATGGGTAACTTCGACATGTTGCGTGGTTTACGTTTATATTTTCCCACACAGTTGTGCGTGTGCTACATGTACGGTTACCCTATCATCCATTTGTTAAATAACGTACTTGAACTGTAAGTATAAAACACTGTTGTAAAAAATTGCATTTTTCTGTTTTTGCCAAAAAACCACTTACCATGTTGGATTCCCCACAATTCCCTTAAATAAAACCCATCCCAGAGTTTAGAGCTCTTAAAAGTAGCTTTAAAGTAGCAGTATTATAACCCACCGCCCTTCCAGAAGTCCGTTCTGGACCCTCCCTGGGATATTGTCCCTCGGTCGTGGAGGCGTTATGCACTAAGTTTCGTAAAAAATTTTTAACTTTATTAAAAACCAGTACTTGTCTTCTTTAAACATTAAAAAATTAGTTTCTTGTTCGGAGTTCACTAATTATAAAAGCGATAAAAATGAATTACTCTTCCACTGTGAAAAGAGTTTTTATTTCGTAGATAAACGTTATGGTTGTTCTTGGATTGTTGTTAAACCTAAACAGAAAATGTTATTCTTTTTAATCGATTATACGGAGCTACATATATGTCAGTCTTCCTCCATCAAAATAATACACATTATATTTTCTTAAAGAGTAATATTTATAATCGTGACAAGTGAAACTAGGTTGAACGTTTAACCGCCACAATCATAGTTGATCGTTCATCTGGTTTAAGAATGCGTCTTGATTACATTCAACCGTTACACGAAACGGTTAACCATTTAGTTCAAATTTGACAAAGTTGGTATGTTATATGTTTAGCCATCGTTTGGTGTGACATATAGCGACGGGAAATATTTACAGAGTACAATTTGTTGTAGTTGCGATCAAGTGCTAGACAGTGAATTAAAAATTGAGGAACACAAATAGAAAACGAACGTTAAGATAAGTTTCTAATATTAACATCATCATTATGGTTGATTTTCTTTATTACATTTGAGATAAAATCCTCGGTCATTAAATACCAGCTAGCGCACGTATTTGAGTGAAAAGTAAATTGTTATTATTCTGTGAAATCTTGACAATATGCAAATACTTATTTGACAATATACTTACCTACTTTATTGTATGCGTTCTAATTTTAGAATCCAATACACATTAATTACGCGAACAGGTGCATTACTTTTTCTGTATTACCGAATGTGTATAGTTGTATATCGTCGATGAAATTTGGAATTCGTCATTGCATTTTATGTATATCTGGAATTAATGCTTTCAGCACTTCTTTAATAATGTTTGGCACGAATTATGAGGTAAAGCAAATGGACCGGAACTGCAAGTAGTATTGGGAAGTTATCAGAATGTTGTAGTGTTGAATACACAACCCCACTTACAGAAACAAGTATTACGATGTGATACGTGTAATTTAGGGGTAATCTGTTACAGCTAACATTTGGTGAAATTTTATTTTTTTTAGTACAGATTGAGAACATGGCTCGAGTAGATATTTAGCCTGCAATTTTCATGAAATTAATTGTTGATATGTATATCAGTCCTGTTTCGTAGACAGCGTAATATTTCTCTGTACAGGTTCACTTTAGGGGGCCATTATCATTTCTTCGTCCACTCAGCTTGCTTTAGAAATAAAATCATATGCATTTAACCATATGTAGAACATTCTAATAATTCGGTTCTAAATAAACATCTTAATTTCTCATATATTTACTTGATATATTTTAAAATAAAAGAGCTGCAGATAAAAGAGCTGGCCTTCTCAAAGAGGGGTGGGTGGCCAAATTTTTAAAACAAAACTAAGTTATGAATCAGCTCGGTTTTAGATATTACTTCAGGCAAAAGCAATAAAAAATACCTATAATACTTTAGTTGTGATCAAGTTAAAATTAGACTAGAGAAACTCAATTTATTTATACATATTTATGGATATTATTGGTATATACGCGTAATGGATAACGTGCCTCGGTGAGCACATTATCCACAAAAAGGGGAAAGCAAAAAGAATGCTGATTTTGTACTCCCGTAACTCTTTCCAAGGTGAGATTACATCCCGCGATACTTTAGCCCGGCGAAATTCTGTCCAATGAGATTTTGGCCTCATTGTGTTGATCATGTAAGATTTTGGCTTGTGACATTTTGTATTAGAAAGTTTTACTCACTCAAGATTTTGGAAGGGAAAGATTTTGATTCGTGAGGGTTTGGGCGGTGAAATTTTGGTCAGACAACATGCTGGCCTCCGAGGCTTTATTCGCGATGTTTTGAACGCAAACCATTTATTTTGACGCAGAAAATGTAACTTCGTTTACATCAGAGAGTATGGTACTCAATAGGAAAATACTAAATTTATTATTGTGTATTCTTGCCTGTTGTTATATTTGTTATTTCCTCTCATTTAATTGCAAACTTTTTGTATGAATAATACAGAGTTACTTGGTCTGCTTAAAACAAAAAAAAACCAGTTAGTTATAAAACAATTAGTCTTATAATGCGATATTTCAATAGATTTATTTTTCTTTAATTTTGTTTTTATCGAATAATCAGTATCTTATTCTTAATATAATTGTTCAATATCAAATGAGTGTGAGTCTTGCTTTGCTAGAATGGAACTCGACCTCAACTACACCGATAATTGCATACTGATGTTTTGGCTCGGAAAGTGAGGAATAAATTAGCGTTTCACAGTATTCATTCTTTTATTGGTTTCAAATAAGGAAATTTCGTTTACTCTCCGACACCAATTAACACGTTCTTCCATATACAAATAAAACCAAATATTGTCTCCCTGGGTTATCAGTGGTCGTCTTTATTACTAACTATACTTAATCTATCCCTTACCGAGTTCTAGAATGGTGTTATAATTTATGTGTAGTAGTTTCTTCATATACGACTATACGCAGGCCTTACGAAATAAATTTGTATTCAAATAACAAAGAAGTAAAGAAAACACAAATATACAACTTTCAAAAAGTAATCGGTATCATACAAAGGAACTTCTAGTAAGAGAATTAGTAAACTATACTGAATGTGAGATTAGCTATTTTCTAAATAGTAGTTTTATACTCACGACAGTAAAAATCTAAGTTTCTAATTAACGAAATAAGTATTTCCGAAACCTCTTTTTTCATAAGCAAGGCCCCAATATGCTACCAAGTCTACTTATTCTTCTCATATTTGCAACTACCAATAGGTCATTGTGGATCTTATTAGTATTGTATGCTTTAAAATAGTTTGTTTTGGATATTCTATGGAATAGTTTGGTAAAATGTGATCTTTGTTTAAGAAACATGTATACTTTTTAGTTGAGTTAAATGCAAGAACGTTTTGTTTTTTCTATGACATAAAAATCTTAAAGAAATAAAATACAAAGAGATTGATTTTCCGATCTCGCAACAGACCTATACGGTATCCCTAATGTTATTTAGTCCGTTATACAATCTTCTCAATTTTGAAGATCTACGAGGAAACCATATTCATCCCCTACATGTTACGCCTGTATCTTGAAATTTTTCTTGAGGATTCTGGAAACCTGGGAAATCCCTCTAATATCTATAGATAAAACACTGATGTTATATAACCGTCTTTAATGTTGAGCATCTGAATAAGATCTGAGAATGATAATATAGTTTGTATTTTATTGTAAACTGAAAGGTGATCAGTAAATGATAAACCCTAAACAATACATCAAATCGATAATAATAATAATGAAGAATTATTTATTAATGTTTCTTTGTTCTTGTGGACAAGAATCAATTGAGGTCAGATATCTTTGTATCAAATCGATAATAATAATAATGAAGAATTATTTATTAATGTTTCTTTGTTCTTGTCGACAAGAATCAATTGACGTCAGATATCTTTGTGGAATTTTGGAGCAATTACGGACAGAGGTGAAAGGAAGGGATTCATATGAGAGAAGGGAAAATAATTTCGTCTTTCAGTTTGAAGGAACTCGTTTCAACTTTAAGTGAAATGTTCTCTCTACCTCACACTCTAAATGGGACGAGAGAAAGTGCTGTCTTCAGAGGAAAGGGAGCAGAAAATTTAGACATCAAATAGATAGTCCTTTTGTACTATACTTTACACGTGTGCGTTTGGGAATATACATATATTATACACATTTCGTCAAACACACGCAGTGGGTATTACAATTTACATTTTATGGCCTGCAGCTTTTAAGTATTGGTCCTGTGCAAAGTTTAATGTTGTGAGTAGGATGAAACTACTTATAAATTCAAATATGCACTACTAAAGTTAGTGCTTCTCTGCAAGGAGATCTTAATTTTGTTTACCTTGCATTTCGTTGCATTTCCTTGCAGAAACAATGACATACACGTTATAGAAAGTATAGAAACAAACAAGTGTACACATATCACTTTCAAAGTTTCAGCTGAAAAAATGCTTATGCATATCCACACAAAACGAAGAAAGTAGGAAAGATGCTAAGAGATACGTATACTGAAATCAATATATTGCAATTAGCATTCGAGAAGAGAGAAGAAGCCAGGATTTGCTTTTCTGTTCCTCCGTATTAATAAATTGAATAAAAAGCACACAATTAGTAAAACCTTAAATGAATGTGAATGATAAGAAAATTCTAAAAGTATAGTATAGAAAGTTTATACCTTCATGATAATTTAGAGTCACATAATTAAATGATACTCTATTCAAACAATTAAAAGACTGTAGAAATCGGAACGATTCTTTCAAATTTTCTGGAATAATTTCTATATAAAAACACCTTGCTTCACAATTATGTTAGTATAAACGTTCTACCAATTTCTTTACAATAGTATTTGCAAATTCATTTTCTCAACCTCAATGTATTATTTTCTCAATCATACATTTAATTTTGATATACGAGAATAGTAAAACCTAAATGTAATTTCCTTTTTATCTACACGTATGTGTTTTATAGACACATTCGATTTTTATAAGAACTGGAATCTGACAAAGTACAATACATTCGTTACATACTGAACTATATATGAATGATATCAAACTCTCTGTCTCTTACACATACACACACACACACACAATAGGTTGATGCATAATTCCGTAGCATTTTAAATATAGGTTTGTTAAGTTTGTTTGTTTAGTGTTTTATTTATGAAATTCAGTTAAAAACTCGACCAAGTCAAACAAGCAGCTATTCAACAATGTAATATCCGTCATTGTCAATAACGTTCTCCCAACGTTCGGGTAGTTTTTTTTATTCCCCGTCTGTAGAAATATGTTGATTTTCAGTTTAGGAAATGCTTAGTTCAAGTTTGGAGAGCAGTTTCATCTTCGAATTTGCGTACGCTCACTAAGCACGTGCGATACACATGAACCCAGCTTCTGGATCTTTCCCATGGAATGTAAACATTGAATAATGATTGTTTGGTCACATTCCATTACACTTACCAATTCTCTGATTGTCTGGCGTGGGTTCCCGCGGAGCAAACTTTTTAAACGTTCTTCAAAATCGGATGGTCTTCCTGTGTGTGTCTTCTATCATGCAAATCAAATTAACTCGCTTTAAAACTAGAAAACCATTTCCTTGCTGTGCTTTACCGACATCATTAGTTCTGTACATTTCACAGATGTTCCTAGCTGCATTTGCTTCGGTTAAACTTGTACAGCAGCATATGTCGGAAGTGTTCCTTTTTCTCGAACTGACACTACAGCGAAGAAATAGCAATCGTTTGTAAAAAATTCGCTGACAACTCGTATTCCGCAAGACAACACTTCAAAGTAAAGAGTGGCAATGCAAAAGCGGTAAACAAATGAACAGTAATGCAGTGTTGCCAGGTCAAATCAGGACGCTGCGGAATTATGTCTCAACTCAAATTATATATTCATTTGATAAACATGTAAAATGTCTTTCATAAGTAAATATTGTTGAATTTGAATTTTAAGATACTATGCCCTTTTATCTTATTGTGATTTTTATTATTTCTAAGATCATAGATGATCTTATTTTATGATCTTTGTCATATTATTGGAATATCTGGAACATTTTACACTAACGATATCTTTTCAATAACGAAAACGCAAAACATTTTGAAAGAACTAAAATATAACCTACAGCTTGTGAATAATTTTCCGAGCCAATGAAGAAGTATATCTGGCAGATTTACAACACTTAAAATGGTAAATTGTAAAATTAATTAAAATGACATTTTACTACCTACAAATACACAACACATACACAAATATTCTTCCTTACGGATAAATATTTTTTAACATATTTATATACTGCTGGGTTGATGCATAAGTTCATGTGGTTCTTTTATTTTTATTCTGCTATCCTGTTAATTTAAATACAAATACAACATAGACAAAACATTAATATATTCTACGAGCGTAACAATACATTAACTGTCACTCACATTAACTAGCAATCACTAATGATGTATTCACCTCCACTGTATATGACCTTCTGATAACGTTCAGGTAGCAGTTCGATGCCTCGCCTGTAGAACTCTTTTGGTTTTGACTGGAAGAAATCTGTTAGGCATTGGTCAAGAAAAGCTTTTTTTGTGCTGTTCTTTTAGCAATTGCTTCATTCCCGTACACTGCACAAATTGATCTCGCAAATTCTGCTGGTCTGGATTCGGTTAAACTCGAAGAATAAAATCTGACGGAAATGATCACTTTTCAAAACTTGACATTCCATATTAGTTTGAAATATATATAATAATACGTTCACAATCAAGAAAACCTGTGTTCCACAACACACAAACTCCAAACTACGGTAACAACGGAAAACGGTAAACAATCGCTTCACGCTGCATTGTTGCCAACTCAAAAGAAAACCACAGGAACTTATGCATCGCCCTTATACATTTATAATATGAGTGTTGTGCTCGTATTGTAGTGCTTTGAAAATCATATATTTAGTGTTAATACAAAAATGATCGTGGTACTTTAAACTTGTCACATACATGATTTCAGTACAGATATGAATTGTAAGATTCTTTATATTTTTAAGTTGAAAACGTTATATAATTGTAATATTAACATATTTTACATTATTTATAAATGTTTATATTATTTTTCCTTTATTCCAGGTAAGTTACCGAGTATGCAGTACAGAACTGAAGTATCATTGTAAGTATGTGTAAAGTAGCATTACTATATATATGTTGTTAATTTAGGTATAATCGGAAGTAAAGCTCTACGTAAGAACAGCTTAAAAAAAGCAAGCACTTATTGTTCAATATTTCTACATTAATTACAGTATCCTCTTCAGATTCAATATAAGCATAATGATTATTTACTTCGTTATATTTTCTTTTCATATTTAAGTATTAGACGTAATATGCTATAAAAAATACTAAGCTATCACTGTCGTTGAGACATGAGCTGCTAAACATTTGGCACAATAGAAACTTTTATCTATTTTCATGAAATGTAGTAGACTGGATATTGAGAAGGTTTTTTTTTTCAAAACTTAATAAAAGCATAGCAGATAGTTGCTCAAAAATCGCTTTTAACAGTATAGTATTAAAATATTAGAGTTATAAATATGAACATTCTGCTCTTCTAAGTACTAATATGAATGTGATCTAAAAATATTCTAACAATAATCTAAAAATTTGATTTTCTGCTTTGATAATTGAAGATTAGAACTGTTCTTCCTTTTTCCAAATGCGAGTATTGTTCTTTTTGTAAAAAAGGAACTCAACTATTTTTTTAAATGTTAATATCTATATTCATAATTGTTATAGTTCATTGTTTTGAGATACAAACATATGTGTTTCCGTGTTCGTTCCTTCTTAGAGATTATACAACACAATGGTTCATTCAAGAAAATCACTAAGTCCTTTTATTACGTTCGTTAACTTACAAGATGCTCCTAGTACAGGACAATATTTTCTTGATTAATTGGCTACACAAATTTAGGAATGTGCAAAATTACAACATCGTATATTATAACCAGAAACAAAAATATCATGTTGCGTCGATTCAATAAGATAAGTTATAAAACTTGAGACTCGTTTCTTCTTGTTACCATTGATTCATGCTCAAACAATGCACATTGGTAGCTTGGAATCTGAATTTAATACTTTACACAACTATATCTGCGTTCGAAGATATTTTTACTCCTTTAAGTAAGGAACTTGTAAAAGTGAAACCAAACTGCAGACAAGTAATAATAATTACAAATTCGTTACTTGGCAAAAGGTCACTGGCGGCAAATAAGTATGATCTAATCTACCAGATTTCCCCCCCCCTAAAATTTGTATCTTCCAAAAAATAAAATTATTCAAGCAATCTGACTATTTATGTCTGATCTGAATAGGTGTGTAAAAAGCACATATATTCTTCATATATTCAATTGCTCGTCATTTATAATTTTGTACTTTAAAAATATTTATCCAGAATAATAATTATATATAATTATTTATGCTTGCCATCTTCGTGGTCATTGCATTATTGTTTCGAAATATAAATATTTTACAAGAATTATTATTCATTATTTAAATGGTATTATGTTTTTTAAAAAAAATATTGTTATAGCAGTTGGTGTTTATGGAAGTGGACAAAACCTGTATTTCCAGTAGAACAAAGAGGGCAAAACCCCAACAAGCTTGTCAAACTATGAAAACGGTCGATTTCCATTACATTATGAATAGATAGGTAATCGAGGTCGTTTATAACGATTGAGGCCACGCTGATATACAGTAATTCGGAGGGTAGTAACCTAAGGGTGAAGTAAATAGAGTTAAGGTTAATGATGTATGGCAACAAAGCATGATCGGTACTGACCTTGCAAAGTCCTTGTATGTGCAGTATTGAGCCTGGGACTCACGAAGAAGGTAATGTACAGATAAGAAAGCGAACTATTGAATGCAGCAAGCACGGGCAGCAAGGATGGTGAGTAGAAATTGTAGGGAATTCGTATATACAACTAACTTTATTGAAACTATACAACTAACTTTTTGTTGCTATTGCAATATGGAACAGTAAGAAACTAGGGCAAGTTTTCCTTGAAGTAATCGTGTTGTGCCAATGCTTTCACAGCAGCATGAGATGATTATGAAAGTACACACATATATATATAAATGTGCCTCAATATATTGCAAACATAAATATACAAAATATGATTTGAAGGAAGACGACGAAGCCAGGTGAAGTGACTAACATATTTTAGTGTGATGTCAATAGTTCTGTTAATCATTTCATATATCATTAATCATTAATCATTCCGTGTATACAATATGGATCAAAGAACATATTTACATCTAACAATTTCTAGTCTGTCCTCTAAACCATGGTCTCGTATAAGAGAAACTTGGGCTTAAGACGTATTGGGAACACAAATTGTGTGCTCCTTCTTTTAAGATCAAACAACTCAATGTCCCCCAAGACGGTACTTTGAACACGATCTCGGGTTGGTATATCTATTTACTCCTTAAGCTTTTCTACAACAATAGCTTATGTACTTTACATCATGTAGGTGTTCTTCGTTAACTATATACTCATTATATAGCAGTTTATGTCTTATTTACATTATGTCAAGGACACTTCTTTTCATCACGTTATCCCATATTTATGTTCACTTCATCCCAACGTGTGGGGTGAAGTGAATAATTTTCTTTGTATGATTCATTTCTTTCTGTGCACGTTACTTGAGATACGATATGAATCATATTTATATTTTCAGAATGCAGAAGGTCTGTCCTATTCATACATAATTATCAATCAGCCATGCTATAATTTGTGTGTAAGATTTTTCACTTTCATGCTTATTGTGTTCACTTCTCCCCGAATTACTCTAACACAAATCAAAATTTCATATTGACAGACAAATACTTTAAAATTTCTCCAATTAGGCTGAAAACTAATGTCATCACATTTTCCAGGTCGCTGATAATGATTGTGAGGTCAAAAATCAAACATTCAACATGGCAACAAAACGCTTTAATTTTTGACAAGATTTCTGGGATTTCTCACTGTTTAGCGAGAAAAAATATAATGTTTATACTAAAAGAAATACTAAATGTGCATAGGTCTTTAACTCTCACCATTATTTTATTTTCTTATAAACAGGGAGTCACGAAAGTCCTCTGATATACGATAATTGTGTTATTATCAGAGTTACAAAAAATGTAAGAGGGGAAGCAGTCTTCAAATATGATATTTTCAATCTAAAGTGAAGGAACGTCTTAAATCGGACGAGCCGTTTTGGCTGTACACCCTTTATGCGCCCAATGTTAAATGAAAATGCAACGTTGCCATTTACTTGGACCCACAACATACGTAAGTGAATGAAGTTACTGTCTTTAACGCTAATACGTCGATGGCCAGCCCCCACTTCAAACAGTAACTTCATTCAGTTATGTTGTGGGTCAAAGTAAATGGCTACGTTGCATTTTCATTTAAAATTGGGCGCATAAGAGCGTACAGCCCAAACGGCTTGTCCGATTTAAAAAATTCCTTCACTTTAGAATGAAAACATCATACTTCATATTTGGAGATTATTTTTCTCTTACAGTTTATTGTAACTCTGATAATAACAGATTTACTCTGTCAGGGGACGTTTGAGACACCCTGTATATACTTATATATATATATATATATATATATATATATATATATATATATATATATATATATATATATATATATATATATAGATAGATAGATAGATATAGATATATTATCTACCAATATCTGACCGGTCACCCCACTTCTCCCGGAATGAAGTAAATCATGTACCTAATATGAGGTAGGACATCCTTTGGCCCGTATCGCAGCATGTATCCTCCGAGGAAGCCTTTCCACCAGTTGCTGATAGGTATCAGGTGGGATGGCAGCCCACTGCTCTTGCAAGCTGGTTTCAAGTGCGGCAGCTGAATTTGGACGAGTTGGTCTGGACCTTAAACGCCACTCCAATTAATTCCACAGCTGTTCCAAGGGGTTCAAATCGGACGATTGATCAGGTCACTGGAGTCATTGCACATTGTTCTCGTCACATCAAGACATAACATTAACAATCTTATGGCAAGGAGCATTATCATCCTGATAGTAACGTGGGTCCATTCCAAAGAATTGCCACAATGTGGGAAGCACTGAATTATCCAAAATGTCCAGAAAATTTGCACTAGTCATGTTGACAACAACAAGTGGGCTTGGGCCGAACCAACAAAATGCACCCCACACCATTACATCACCACCACCAAATTTCACTGTTGGCACAATGCAGTCTGGTAAGAAGGGTTCCCTGGGTTGTCGTCACACCAACACCTGACCATCTGACATGAAACGCGTGTAGCGTGATTCATAACTCCATTAATACATGCTTCCATATGTCTAAGGTCCAATTTTGATGAGCCTTACACCATACCAACCTCTTGGCTTTGTTCGTTGGAGTGACGTATGGCTAGTGGGCAGCTGCTCTAACATGATCCACCTGTAGAAGAAAAATTGTTTTAATTACACAACCACACAAACAAAATAAAAGTTCTGTGATCGAACCCCAGGGTATGGATTGGATGCATTTTGGTACACGCAATCCACATTTCGAAATCCTAAGACGATCGACTGTGTCTGTTTTTTTTTATGGGCGAAAAACTTTAGCGAATTTTGATGCGAATTTTGGTATGTAAGACAGCACATACGTTTCTCGCCCATAAAACAAAATTGACACAGTCAATCGTCTTGGGGTTTCGAAATTTGGATTCTGTGTACCAAAATACATCTAATCCACAATCGGGGGTACGCTGCACAGAACTTTTGTTTATTTTGTATGGTTATGTTATGTGTATCCTTCTTATTTAAAATCGCTGAAGCTTTCGCCGATAAAAAAAATTGACACGATCGATCGTCCTGGGGTTTCGAAACTTGGATTCTGCGTAACCAAATACATCGAATCCATACCCTGGAGTGCGGTGCACAGAACTTTATTATTTGTCTGGCTCTGTTAACAGCTATTACAAAATATAAGTAATATACAATAATATACAATCGTTTGATTTTACCCGTTTGTTAGCCTTTCTTCTTTCTTAAATCTTTCTACCTAAGTTCAAGCCTACATGCCAGTGTTGAATAGTTTCACAACTATAATCAAAGGAAACCACTCTTTCATACTAGTGCAAATCCTGGGGATGAGAGAGACATGTCCCCTCAATCTTGGAACTGGGGACTATTCCCCCCAATAATCCTATCTGAAATGTTATTTTCATCTACACTGTGGATGAGGATCGTTGTGGATGCCTAAGTAGAAACATACCAATTTATAAATATACATGTATTCAGATTTCAGAATGTGTTCACGGTACTGATTTGTAATACTGATATGTACTACTATTTCATCTGCGTCGCCTGATATATAATATGCAACAGGTTCACCTCAGAGACCAAATTCATCTACCGTAATGTGAGTTTCATCTCCGCTCTCTCCTAGCAGAATAAGCCTGAAATCTGCCCACCTCCCAATGTTGAAGACAACGCTGCTCCCCTGATCCTGCACAACATTGTTTTTCAACTTTATAAATATTTTGAACATAGCTTAAAAAAAAAACCTACGGGAACGGCCAAACCCGTCCCCGTCTCAATGTTGAACAAATATTTGCGCCGCTGCTCTTTCATAAGAGGCAAACTAAGTTTCATTCTAGCTTTTGTTGTTTTATTACTTTTTCTCTCTCTTTCATATTTTTAGTTATGGAAACAACCAAACCTCTCTCACGAAACGAATTCTAATCATTTTCTAATTTGTTAAGCGAATTCACTCGTTTACGTAGTTTCGAAATATTAAAACATTACTTCAGAAAACAATTTCCTTTTTGTTCTCATCCTCCATGGTGGTTTGAAGTGGAACAAGTAAACAGTGAGCTTCGCATCTTTCCTTGGTAACAGTGCTTGAGTGTTGTCTCAGAAAAGATGTCTGGTATTATAGGAGAGTGATTACCAATATTAGTATGACTTAACAAGTGGTATTCAACAGAAGAAAGCTCCTTCATTAAGTTTTTATCTTTCTTTTTAATTTCGAAAGAATGAAACATTCAACAATTGTGAACATATACAGCACACACAGTAATGCCACGTGCATTCTAAATTTGATTGAACAAATAAAATAAAATAAAATAAAATTACTGACCGCAAGATTCGAAGTCAATAAATATTGCAGGTTGCTTCCTATTCCCTTCCATACGGAAGGTGGTTTAGGACACTATAAATACAAATATTCAAAAAGATAAAAACGCTTAATATAACTTCTAGGATAAGGTCAGTATTATAAAAGGTTTAGTTAGATAACAGTTGTGTTACTTACACGTAACGACTTTGCCATATATTCCCATTTGCATGCTTTCACAATACTATACATTCATTACATGAAGAGTATATATTCACATTTTAAGTACCAGTAAAGTGCAATTATATTTTTAAAAGCAAAAACTAGTTATAATTAGTAAACCCTTTTTCAATTCGTTCAATTTCTTTAAGTGTATATAGTTTATTGAAGTTGAAACTACCACTATAACATGAAAATGCTCCAGAATTTTAAAATACCATACGTACTTAATACATATATATTTTTTTTGTTTATAAAACATTCCACTGTTCGTTGTCTTTGAACTTTCTACCATCTTACTAGAAGTCATTTCTTCACTTTACTTTTTAAAATTTGTCACTCGTCATCTCTTTTCTTTTCGCTTCCTCGGCAGTTGGAGTGAGGCCTTTTCTTTTCACTTTGGTTCCTAATATTTATATCAGACAGAGTATTTATTATTTTATTATATTATAGACATAGAATAAAGTTCTTCTCGGGCAATCAGCCAGGTGAAAACTGGTGGATAGGCCAACGTTTCGAGAGCTGTCATCGTTCTCATCATTAGGGCAATTATGTAGAGATCAGCGGATATAAGTAATATATACACTGGGCTGGAGAAAATGCTGGTTCCTGATTGCCTGGTTCAATCTGAAAAACTGGAGCTGTGATTGGTTGGCTATGTTCCGTAGTCCGTGCTATTGATTGGCTAAGGGTTATCTGGATGTTTGTGTGTCGTTTTCTTTGCTGTGGTACTGATGACCGGGTTCCACAGGGGGCTGAGTTGAAATCCAGTGTCTCTATTAGCGTTGTTCGGTTCATGAACTATGGCAAGATATTCGGCTACTATCCTGGTCCAGTAACTGGTGCTCTTGGTAATGATGGATGTGTTCTTAAATAAAACTTTATGGCCTTCTGTTAAACTGTGTTCAGCTAAACCTGATTCTTCTGGATGGAATAATCTAATGTAATTTTCATGTTCTCTGCAACGTTGTTCAATGGTGCGTCTTGTTTGTCCTCTATAAGCCTTTCCGCATTCACAGGGTATGCGATACACGCCTGGTGTCTTTAAGCCCAAGTCATCTTTGATCGGGCGAAGTAAGTTTGTGATTTTTGGTGGCGGCTTGTGTATGGTCTTACTGTTGTGTTTTTTCAGAATCCTGGAGATCTTTCCAGAAAGTTGTCCAGTGTATGGTAAAACTGCTATACTCAATGGTTCTTCAGTTTCTTCTTTGGATTTCCTCTGTTCAGAAAAGGTCCTTTTCAGGGCCAAACTGATATCATGCTTCTTGTAATTATTCTGGAGTAGCGTCTTCTTGAGATGATCCAGTTCCCGAGGGAGGGATTCTTCGTCTGAGATGTCATTCGCTCTATGTGCTAGTGTGCTGATGACGGTGTTTCGCTGTGACTTATGATGAAAACTGTTGCCATTGAGATAGAGGTCAGTATGAGTAGGTTTTCTGTAGACGCTATGGCCGAGACTACCATCGGGCTTCCGTCGGATGAGAATGTCCAAGAATGGCAAGCATCCGTCCTTTTCAATCTCCATTGTGAACTTGATATTACTATGTTGTTTATTAAGAAATTCTAGGAACAAATGCAGTGTCTTCTCCCCGTGAGGCCAGATGACAAACATATCATCTACGAATCTATAAAAACATGACGGCTTGAAACGTGTCAGTTCTAACTTTTTGCTCAAAATCTTCCATAAAGAAATTCGCAACTGCTGGTGAAAGTGGTGATCCCATTGCGACTCCGTCCGTTTGTTCATAGTACTGTCCATCATATAGAAAGTATGTTGAAGTTAAGGTGATTCTGAATAATTCCACAATTTACGGTGTGAAGTGTTCACTAAGTAGGAGTAACGTATCTTGAACTGGAACATTGGTGAACAATGAAACCACATCGAAGCTGACTAGAAGGTCTCCTGGAGCTGTGCGTATTGTTTTTAGTATATTCACGAAGTCGGATGATTTTTTCACATGATGCTCACACTGTCCTATCACCACTAAATGCATAAAGATCAAAGAGAGTCCCAAACAAAGTAAGGAAAATGCTAAAGAAAAAAATCGATACGTTATGTGTTTACAAGAACCATATACAACTCCAGTAAAATTCATCTCATGCCAGTGAACACAGAAATTGTAACGACCGAACCGAAAACAAAGTCAGGAAAATATTAGATTTTAATAGTAATATAAAATACCGGTAATAAGCAAACTTTGTGACAAATGAAACCAAGTAGTAGAACTATAATAAAAACAGGAAACAACATATTTTGATAAGTTGGTACTTTCAATATTGCCACCCAATTCAGTCGTACTTAGAAAAACTTAAAACAATCAGCAATACGTTATAAAATAATAAATTTGTAATAACAGCTTATATCAACGAAAAATCAAGCTTTTGCTTTAGCTTACATTCTGATAACAAAGGGAGGCTGCTAGAAGATACCATAGCAGAATTGAACCTAGAAATACATAATAATATTGAGAATCCACCAATCCAAAATAAATCAGAAGGAAGTGAAAATATAGGTGTAACATCAACAAAATATGCTGCCGCAAATTATGTGACTGACGTATAAAGGATTCTGAAACAGATAGTGATCATAATAGCGTTTGCAAATGAGCTATACAAATCTAAAATAAGAAATTGGGAAACTTACGTGACTTCTCAATTAATAATCAATAATTGGGGAACTACAAAATTGCCATGGAAAAGATAAACTCATCAACAGTAATATCAACATTGCGAAAAGAAGATCGTACAGAGACGACAGATTTTGAAAGACTCAGCAGAATTATTAATGAAAGAACTTACCCCAGATGATAATTTAACAGATAATGAGATGCAAAAGGAACTAAAAAAATGGAAGAGCATTACACAAATGAAAGAAGAATAAGACAAATTATCGAACAAGAGATTACAAGCATTATATCAAACTGAAAAATCTCCAGGCTTAGAGAGAATAAGAACGGAAACAATAATAGAACTAGAAAAGCAATTACTGGCGATATTAACTAAGTTTGTAAAGAATTCTTAAGATAGCGTAGAGTAGCAGGGAAATGGAAGGAGTCATCATTTGTAATTTTAAGGAAAGAAGATGATCAGGACGCTACAATCCCAAATTTGAACTTACACGAACTCAAAACATAAGAACAAACATAATTCCTCTAATAACACGAAGAAATACTAATGAAAAACTACAGATGGAAGACTTCTACAAACAGTGTGACGAATTATGCCACAAAAAATGTGAAACTATTGTAAGGAATAATATAAAAATGAAATAGCAAGAACATAAGGACACATAAAATACGTTCAGAATGAATAATGAAAACAGGGAAGAAAAAGTATTTAATACTAGCATCAATTAGAAGCTTCGCTGAGTTAGAGAAAATAGTAACATGTTCCGTTACTCAGTCACATTTTACTATTACTAATGCACTCTCTGATGCCGGTCACTTTCGATCATTTTTATATCCCTCCCCCCTCTGAACTCTCAAGTGGCTTGGCTAAATTTGAATTCAAAAGCCATCAGAAGTGTCACTGTTCATCATAGTGACCCCGGAAACTACGGATTCAGCACTAATGTAGGCCATTTTCAATTATTTATACGTATATATATATATATATATATATATATATATATATATATATATATATATATATATATATATATATATATATATATATAATATACCCTTCCTTAATGTTGCTGGGCATGGCATTGTAAGTGCCACTGTTCATCTGAGCGACTCGGAAAACTATAGATTAAACACTGATATTGGTCATTTTCCATCTTTTTTATATATATATCTCCCCCTCCCCTCCTCCAAGATGCAGGATTGAATTTGGTTTTAAACGGCACCAGAAATGTCGTTGCTCATATCAGCGACCCAGAAAACTATGTATTCGTCAATAATATCGGCCATTTTCGATGATTTTATATCTCCCATCCCTCATGTTGCACGGCACGGGATTGGAATTATCATTGTTCATCTCAGCGACCCCGAAACCTATGAACTCAACACTGATATTGGTCATTTTCAATCGTTATATATATCCTACTTCCCAAGTTGCGGGTCTGTATTTGGATTTAACCTCTTAGTTGCCAATGACTACTCAACTCGTCATGATAATTTCGCTTGTATTTGCAGTCTGTCGACTATGTTCGTCACAACAAGATTCCTATGAGACGTGATGAATTAACAGGTATTTTCAGTGACTTCATTTAATTTCATAATACAAATTTTTAACAAATGTATTTCCTATTCAGATGCAACTTTGTGATTCGGAAACTTATGATTCGAAACTCCTCAGTTAACAGGTTACGGGATCAGAAGTGTCAATCTTCATTTCAGTGACCCTGAAAACTATGAATTCGACATTAGTAGGGGGCGCGGTGGCTCAGTGGTAGAGCGTTCACCTCCGGTGCTTGGGGTCCCTCCTTCGATCCCAGCTCGCGCCGTGTGGACTTTGTAGTGGACAAACACCGGGCTCGTGGGTTTTCTCGGGGTTCTCCCGTTTCCTCCCACTTTCTTCATTCCACCATTTCATTCATTTCTCATAATCACCGTCTCCTTTAGCCTAACCGGCATAACCGTGGGAAGTAAAACTTAAAGATGCTTGTAATCTCTTGTTCGATACTTTGTCTTATTCTTCTTTCATTTGTGTAATGCTCTTCCATTTTTTAGTTCCTTTTGCATCTCATTATCTGTTAAATTATCATCTGGGGTAAGTTCTTTCATTAATAATTCTGCTGAGTCTTTCAAAATCTGTCGTCTCTGTACGATCTTCTTTTCGCAATGTTGATATTACTGTTGATGAGTTTATCTTTTCCATGGCAATTTTGTAGTTCCCCAATTATTGATTATTAATTGAGAAGTCACGTAAGTTTCCCAATTTCTTATTTTAGATTTGTATAGCTCATTTGCAAACGCTATTATGATCACTATCTGTTTCAGAATCCTTTATACGTCAGTCACATAATTTGCGGCAGCATATTTTGTTGATGTTACACCTATATTTTCACTTCCTTCTGATTTATTTTGGATTGGTGGATTCTCAATCTGCTATGGTATCTTCTAGCAGCCTCCCTTTGTTTGTAAGCTAAAGCAAAAGCTTGATTTTTCGTTGATATAAGCTGTTATTACAAATTTATTATTTTATAACGTATTGCTGATTGTTTTAAGTTTTTCTAAGTACGACTGAATTGGATGGCAATATTGAAAGTACCAACTTATCAAAATATGTTGTTTCCTGTTTTTATTATAGTTCTACTACTTGGTTTCATTTGTCACAAAGTTTGCTTATTACCGGTATTTTATATTACTATTAAAATCTAATATTTTCCTGACCTTGTTTTCGGTTCGGTCGTTACAATTTCTGTGTTCACTGGCATGAGATGAATTTTACTGGAGTTGTATATGGTTCTTGTAAACACATAACGTATCGTTTTTTTTTCTTTAGCATTTTCCTTACTTTGTTTGGGACTCTCTTTGATCTTTATGCTATTAGTTTGCATTTTTCAGTTTCTCAATTGCTATGGTTGATGAGTGAACATATACAGATTGGCTAAGGATATTTTTGGGATCAAAAATAGTTTCGTACTACCATATGTTTCTACTAATTAAAATTATATTACAGTTGCATCAAAGTTTTCGTTTCTTCTTTTGAACAAATCTTTCGTTAACTTCAGATGTTCTTTTTGATTTAGCGGTGGACTGAACGTCCTTAGGAGTAGTCTGTCAATTGCTTCTCTTTGTTGAAATGAAAGTGTGTCGTCGTTCTTGTGTAACAATCTAATTATAGATCTTAAGGCTATTGTTATTACTGGTTGCTCCTCTATTTGCATCACAGTTTCTGTGTTTCTGTACAGAATTCCTGGTTCAAATATCTTGGGCTTAAATATTTTGCAGACAAGGTAAGCAATAGAGGATAAACTAAAAATGTCTGGATTATACCACTCGTCTCTATCTTTGTATTGAATTACTTTGTTAGGTTGTTGTTTTGTTTCTTTGTGTTTATTGTCTCTTTCTTCCTAATTTTTCTTTCTAATTGTTGTATTTGACTCTGCTTTTGAGGAGGTGCCTGTTATCATTTTCTTTGTTTCGGTACTATTCTTTTGCTAGGTTTACCGTTTTTTAAGGTTTTATCTTTCTGAATTCCTGGTTTTCATTGCTGGTTTACATTCTTTTCTGTTTTTGTTACTCCATTTTCTATTTTTTAAATGTCGTTAGTACTTTTAAGAAATTTTTCGTTTAAATGTTTTCGTCCTTTATTGTATTCTGTTTCTGGATTTCTTGATGTGTTTCTATTCCTTGTGTTGTGTTTTATGGTTGCATTGCGTTTGTATTTCTTGGATTTAGTTTCAACACACAATTCTGTTTGGGTTTCCTAATTATTCTATTTTTCAATTTTCTTCTATACTCTAGTATTTTTCATGTCCCTTATTCTATTTGCAGGTAGGTGGTTTTTGTTTCTCATTGTGATCCTTTTGTATCTGAGGTTTTAACTTCCATTTCACTTCTGTATATTTCTGAAGTATTTCCTTTAGCAATGTTATTTCTAAACATCCTATTTTTCTTAAGTTTTCAGCCGCCATGAGTATTTCTTTATGTGATCGTGTCATCGTTTATTATTGTTTCGCAGTCTATGTGGTTGTGCTCTTTTTCAATATAATATACTCAATTAAGTTGACTAAACGTTCTAATGTACACAATCATTCCACATGTAATAAAAAAATAGAATTTAATATATATATATATATATATATATATATATATATATATATATATACACTCAATATTATTATATATTTAGAATACTACATATTCGAAAATCCTGATCCCGGAGAAAATTTAAAGATTGCAGCTGATTAGCTTTCACATTTTGAACCACACTATTTAAGTTGACAAGGCAAGTCCATCAACTTATGATATTGACGAGGACGGAATTTAGTTTTTGTTATATCATCTAGATTTGTTCATGGCTATCTAGAGTAGCTTAAGGGACAAGATTGTTGAAGAGTACTTTACCTTCATCACTTCTTCTAATTGGCGAGATTTAATAGTAATACCCTGTTTACTACATTGTCTATCGGTTTTAGTTACCTCTCCGTATTGGTCGGAGGAGAAGACAATTTTAGGAAACTACTTACTGTGTGAGAAACACTTTTCTCTAAATACAGTGTTTGCTTTTGGAAGGTTTACTGATGTTACTTCCAACAATCTAGCACTGTGTGCCTGTTCAGGGCGTGCTTTTAGTATTTTAGGGTCTTCGTATAATGTGATGAACCTACTTTTATGTGCATATATGGATTACAGACTGTATCTGTAACATCAGGATGATATCACCGAATCCCTATTTGGTAGTTAACTGCTTTTGACAGGGGTATTAGTATAGTGCTGGGAGATGCTGTGATTCGTTCGCAGACTTGTTGGTCACGTTTAAACTGAATCGTTTGGAACGACATAGTTAGCAATACGGTCGGCTACTGTTAGTATAATCAGAGCTACATTATCTCCCGAGACCCGTATAAGAACTCGGATGCTAAACAATCGTTTGTTGGACTTTTGCGTCTCCTTGTTCCTATCACGCGATCATTCTGACACCTATTAATAGCAGACAGTGTGTCGGTAATCAGGATCTTCACGAGTACAATTAAATGCGTTTGCGAGTTGTTTTTAGCAATGTGATTTTTTTTTATTTGAATAGAAAGACAATGCCTAAGTTTTCGTAGATATAAATGTGAACCAGAATATCTAATACATATTCGCACTTGGCACACAAGACTCGGGAAATAAGATTCACATCCAGGTCATCTTTGTTATTTCTTCAAGGAAGTATGCCTCGTAATTTGTGATGTTATTTATTCAGTCCGTCAATCTTATCGGGATTCTAGATTTTACCTTGCAGAAGGACAATGAACACCCCATACTGCTATCGAAAACTAAAAAGTGTTGCTCTCTAGTATATCTCTTGCAATGTACGCTGTTTTTAAATTTAAGACTTATCGTGTACATGTGAAATGTGGTGAAATGGTTCCTAACTGCCAACTCTGGTAATACAATAATTATCAATGAGAAACTCCAAGATCTACAGCCAGAATTGGATATGATATCCAGAGAGACTGCAAAGGTTCCTGAACATTCTACTGCTATGAGTGCTATGTATGACAGTATGTTCGAAATTTTCCACGGGAGTCTTATCAGTATGATATAGTATCTTTTGTTTGTTGTTGCCATCTTAAGAGCAGAACCTTTAATTCTTCATGAATATTCTTAACTAGATTTTCGTTGGTGAAGCTGAACGTTGCATCAAGATAATACTAAGGTAATGAACTTTAGGTCACAACCTTTATACAATTTTACTGAACACAAATAATTGGCTTTGTAAACTTAGGAAACAATTTATAGTAAATACATGCCTACATGCATACAAAATTCTAAAATATTAAATTAAAAATAAAGGATAATACGGACAATTTTTGTACATTTGTTATTCATTTAAAGTCAGCATTTTAGTTGAGGTCTTTATAAATTTGATTAAGAGTATAGGTTACCTATTAATGAAGTTTAAACTAATCCTTTACCTAAATATTGTAAGATATATTAATTGGATATCTAACAACTAACTAACTAACTCTATAGGCTATGGAACCCAAAGGTCAATACTATATTCACAAAAACTCTTCATTGAATTCTGTCCTTAGTCAACTTGAGGTTAATTAGATATCGGCAAAAAGAAATAATAAAAATCAATACAAATGGACAATTAATTACAGTGAACTATCTTCGTATAGTTTGATCGTACACGTAAAAATGACGCTTTTACGTTGAACAATATGACATTTGTGAAAGCAGAGAGTGTCAAAACATAATTAATGTATAATGATGACAAATGCATACAAGACCTAAGCCTTAAATAAAATACTGTTTTCTTACTTGCCGTCTTCAATGAGCTTTAGAGCACTTTCACAAGTTGATCTAATTCTCAGGGGAGTTTGAAGCAAGTGCTGAATTTTTTCAGTCACTCGAAAATTAATTAAGAGAATTCAAGAAGGCATATCGTTTGTACAACATTCAAGAATATATCTTGAAGAAAAAATTATCGGAATATGCCAATGAAGATAAGAGTCAGGACTTGTGAAATAATGATTTCAAGATAAGTTAATTCCCATTGTAGAATGCAAGTACAAATCTTATTTATCCAAACCTGAACGTCTTGGGTGAGTCATATTTAAACCGTGAATTGATACTAAAGATTGATGAACTACTTTAGGAAGTAAATTATCACTAGACTATAATACTTTCTATACTATTTAAGACGTTTTCTTATTTAGGAAGTCTAGTATCCTCCGACGGAAGAAGTGAAAAAGACGAAGATGAAGAATAGCGCAGGCTAAACAAATATTTAATATGAAAAGAGGACTGTTAATATTAAGAAATGTGTCGTTTTACGTTCAAAACCGATTTATTAAGAGTCTGGTATGGAGCGTTGCACTTTGTGGATCAGAGACGTAGACACTGAGAAAAGCTTAAATATTCAAGCTGGAAGCACTTGAAATATGGTGTTGGGGCAGAATGCTGCGCACATCATGGACCGAAAGGAAAAGGAACGAAGACGTACTAAAGGAAGATAATAAAGGACGACAGATCATAAAGATAGTAGGAAAAAAAGCATGCTTGGTTATCCTCCTTGGCACTCTGATAGGATCACCGTGTTGATAGAGGGAAAGACAGAAGGAAGACCAGGAAGAGGAAGATCAAGGATAGAATATCTAGATGCAGTTACGAAGAAGAAACTTTATTAAACAGCTCTCCCGAGGGAGAGAAAAGCTTTAAACTTTCCGTGTTGCCCACCAACCTATGGTTGAGGTGAGAAAGAAGATGATACTACTTTAAACTACATGACAAAGTAAAAACTCATAAGCATTTTAGAATAATTCATTTCATAAAATACTGTACGTAATTTTTGGGATTATTTAGAAAAGTCAAAAATTGCACTTGGATTGATCTAAGTAAGTCTTTCGTTGTTGTCATTGTCGTTGTCGAGGTTGCGGTGAAAGACTGTGGTTACGAGAAGATTCAGCATAATACTCAGCCTAGATTTAACACTGCAGTTCTGGCAGCAACCGTCTTCTAAACTAAAGTATTTTTGTGCAATATGTGAGCTCAACGCACCACGAGTATTCAAATGATATAATCTAACAAACTGACCAGCTAGACAGTGTAAACTGATATATTATTTCTTTCACTATATGCAACAAACGCCTTATTAATAGTGGGTGATATTTCAGTGTTAGCCCAGAAACAGGTAGAAATACCATTTCTTATATATGCTAATCACCGTTGTGCAAATCCAGGCATACAATACTTTTTTGTCTAGATTAAACATAAATGAACTATAATGAACCATATGCAGTTCAGTTTTAGTATCCTTTCGCCATGGGTGGCAAGGGTTCCGATGCTTCCACCTGGACCTTTGAAAAACGTGTGGAATTTAAAATTTCTACGAATGAAATAAATGTGTAAATAATTCACGTATTCACTGACAAAAAAACAATTGTTTACATACGTAGACAAAAACGTATGTTACTACTATAGCGTAAAGTAGTGATACTAATAAAATTTTTGAGGTATAGGAAGACTTACAAAAACACCGTGTAGCTGTGGGCTTTAATAGCTCATATGACTTGTTACTTTCAATGCATGATTGGCAACAGGAGGTTATGGCAGAAGAAACAATTGTTAGCTTGTGTTGATGCAGGATATACCTTGCGTTCACAATAAACAACTATACCGAGAAGATGGTCACACACAACTGTACGAGATGTGATCAAAAAGTACGGTAAATGGAGTTGTCTGTTGATGTTCTATCCATTGTAACTAGTAAACACAATATCCGGAATATTTGGGTAAATCAGTATCAAGTTTGAACAAGTTGACACGTCAGTTTGCTTCTAGAGGCAAAAATGTGATACTATATTAAGTGTGTCGCACATCTTGGATTTTGGTGAACGCGTCAAGATTAAAATTTCATTTAGTCTCCTAAAATGTGCCAAAGAAGCTCACGAAATCTTTAAATCAGTGTATGACGATGAAGTGGTGACATTAAAGATTGCCTGTTTGAATCCACCATATACGTATATTTTGTAAACAAAGAGTCGATTGAAGAGAGCAACGATCGAGACGTTCTTCAGCGTCGGAAACAGATGGAAACGTGCAACAACTGGCATAAATGGTTCACTCAAACAGGCGAACGACTATTGGAAAATTTTCCATGTAACAAAACATCTCAAACGGCTCAGTGCGGAGGATTTCATTCCTTTGCAACTGAGAAAAGAGAATGAGAAATTCGTTCTCCTACTTTTGACTGACAGCCGCAAGTTTTGGGCCTTAAAAAAATTGCTGTCTGTTCACATCGATTGTGTTCTGCAGATATGGCACAATGATTTTTCGGGAAGTATAAAAAGTCGTAAACCTCTGCTAAAACGAAGACGTTTTCGCACCATTCCCGACATTGAAAAGGTGACGACGACGAATCCGAAGACTCTGAAGAAAGAATACTTCCAGAATTCTTCCAATCGTGACATCAACGTTGGAATAAGGGCATCGGAAGCCAATGAGGGCCATTTGGAGGAGAGTGATTTATATTTGATATAAAGTTATTATTTTGTTCATAATAGAATGATTCACCGTAATTTCTGATCATATCTCGTATGATATGGCATCAACATTAATCTTCCTTTCATCATGACGAAGGTTTGATAACCAAAAGGTTGGGCTTCCGTAGAAATTAACATTAAATCGTTCATCCTTAAAGGGGTTAGCCACTTGAGAGCCCTGATTTTTCTCAAAGTGTAAGAGAATAATTCCTGCTATTAACTACCGACCAGGTTTTAAAATGTATTCTTCTTATTTGTTAGTTTCGTTCTTATCAATAATACCTACATTCTTTCGTTACCTTAAAATTAGAGGTGGAATCTTATCTAATGCATTTAGACATATTTAACTTAATAAGTTTTATTGCTGTTGTTTTCGATTTTTCGGCTTGAAAAATGAATAAAAATTATCGTTTTTAAACAAGGAAAATCAACAATGCTAACACACAATTTACTTTGAGCAATGACTTTTTTGTGTGTTATAGAATGAAAGAAAGATAGACATAAGCAAAATGAGGAAATGTAACAGCGAATGAGGTCCTGAGGAAAAATAGGTGCACATTTTCCAACGAATATATAAATATATTCCTATACAAGGAAAAACTAACTAGTTACATGAATATTCATGTCTAAAAGGAGATAAAAGACTACTGTACCTTATTCACCATAATGAGGGATATTATCTGTTAAAATGTTTATAACTGAAGTGAATCAATTAAGTCACATACAGTTTAGGTCCGTTTTTTATTATTTATTATGAGAAAAGCTAAAAATTGTACAATATGAAAATAATATCAGGAAGTAATATAAGTAGTATATTGCAAAATATAACTCTTTCATGTACAAGTGGTCAAATAATGTTTTTTTTTTATTTTACAAAAAATGAATGTTTCAAAATTACGTTTGCTTTTCCTTCTTTTGTAATGTTTGTCAGAAATTAGGAAGCTGTAATTCAGGAGAGAGATTAAAAACAAAACACTGCGCAAAAATTATTTTTTTGTATAGTTCTAGGACCATATATAAAACGTCAGCACCAGCAGAGCCGTAACTACAGACTTCTGAGCCCGAAGCGAAACAGAATTCGGCGCCCCCTACGCTCACCAGACCAAGCTTTCCTTCCACCATTATTATTATTATTATTATTTATTTATTTTTTTTTTTTTGCATATAATGGAAGCAGCTTTTTTCTCATATATGGTTATTTTTTATTAAGTTGCTTGGAGAGTACAATGCAATAGCCAAAAGCGATCAAGAAGTGTATTTTGGACTTTTTGTTAAAGTTGACAAAACTATCTTTGGTTGGTATACAAATCCACTTTATAGAAATTTACAGTCATGGATCAGTTATGGAAATTTACAACTATTTGCAACATTTCATACTATGGATAAGAAATGAAATTTTAATACATTAGAAACTATGTGCTTTTAAAATGTTTGTAATGGGTGACAGCATTAATATCCAGTAATAATTAATTTTATTCTGTATGCGACCAAAGGAGTACCATTTTAATTTCGATTCTTTTAATATCATCAATGAAATGAATTGAATTTGTTAATGATAGACTTTCTTTTACTACTCTTAAGGGTCGGTAGTAGTGTGATATTGTTTTAAATGTACATGCCCCAACAGAAGATAACGATGATATAAAAGACACATTTTAACAAGTATCACGCATATTCAACTAAGTTCCGCAATACCATATGACATTTTTATTGGAAGATTTCAATGCAAAGGTAGGGCGACATGACATTTTAAAACATTTTATAGGAAATAAAATCTGCATAAGGAAAGAATGACAACGGCATTAATTTCGTGAACTTTGAAACTTCCAGAAACTTTATCGTGAGGAGTACAAAATTCCCACATCGCGACGTTCATAAATACATATGGACCTCGCCAAATAGAAGAGCACAGAATCAAATTGATCAGGTTTTTATAGAGAGAAGAAGACAGTCTAACATAATTGATGTTCTCTTGTTCAGACGACCTCACTTTGATACTGATCACTATCTGGTAGCAGCGATAATAAGACAGAGACATTATCGTTGAATAAAGAAAATATTCAACATCTGAAAACTGAGAGGCTTAGTTTATAGAAATTAGGGGAGAACTAGGCAAGAGGGGAATACCAGATTGAAGTGTTATAGATTTTCGTTTTTAGAAGGTTTTGAGAGCACCAATGTTGAGGATACTTGGGTTCAAATTAGGAATAATATTAAAATATCAGCAAGAGAAAAACTGAGGCTTGCGGAAATAGGTAGGAACAAATCATGGTTCGACCAGAAGTGCACCAAACTAACGGAGAAGGCAAAATAGGCAAAACTGCGTTGGCTCCAAAATCCGAACGATAATAACTATATTAAATTTAGCTTACATCAGACGGGAAACCTCCAAAATGTTTGCACAGAGAAACGCGAATTTTTGAGATCTTAAATTAATGAAGTTGAAGATAATAGTAAAGGGGAAAAATTGAGGCATGTTCAAATGCATCAACGAATTTAAGAAAGGCTATCAGCCTCGCGTGTATATATTAAAGAGAAATGACAAAACAATTTTTACTGATACAGATAGTGTAACCAATTCGAGGTCCAGTCTCTGTTGGGGCGGACATTTGGTTGTAACCGATCAGTGTTCGGGTCGCTGTTCAGGCTGCCATTTATTTGTAACCACCCGGGTGCCGGGTCACTGTTCGTGGTTCTGTCCCCCGGGGTGTGCCAATAAGTATTCTCCTGTGACCTGAACTTACCTAGATAGTACGATGAAGGACCTCTCCAAGAAGGGGTTACAAATTGTTTCCAAATCGCTCGTCGCTCTCAACGATGACGGCGCCGAGAGGTTCGGATGTCTTGTCCCGAAAACCTCACGGACGGTCAGACGGTGATCCAGACCATAACGCACACAAACATCACTCACACAAACAACAAGAAAACACTGGATTAAATAACACTATACTTATTTATTAGAATACTATTATACAAAAATAACGAAGAGGAATGATCACAACACTTAACACAGAATATGTATAATAATCTTCATTACTAAAATCACACTTTGCCTTTTTAATTTACTGTAGCCCTTTTTGTCATTTTTATACACAAGATTATAATTCAAATTTTACTGTAAACGCTTCTCTTACACAATTGACGCACTTGGGGTATTAGCACTGGGGGAAAAGTTGCCGGGATAATCCCACGTAGAAATCCATTTGCTGTGCCAAGCAATCCTGAAGCGTTAAGATTAGTCTTCAGCAAAATAAGTCTCAAAAGTGGAATGCTAATGTTGGAGAGCGCGTTTATAACTGACAGGTACGCACAAAGCATGTGAACCTGGAATTTCACTAGTTGGGGCTGGCCGTAAGAAAACGTCTTTCGCCGACTAATAGCTTGTGCCCCTTAACACCAAGTCATAATTAATTGCCGACGTGACGTGCGTGGTGGCTGCACACAATTCCGGAGTCAAACTCCCCGAGCTCAAAAGTTAAAGATACGAGCTGAAATGGTTGACTGAAGAGTGTTGGCAGTTCATTTTATAAACCACTCAGTTAATTCACCTGTATGCATATACAAACATATTAAGGATATATGTTAATTTTAGTGCACTGGCCACGATGCACGAGACATTACGATAACTCGGGCGTGAGAAAGTACAGATAAGGAACTGCAAAAGCAATGTGACTGGCGTCACTCTGGTCACTCGAACACCTGGTCAGCTAGTATTTCCATAAATGATTAAAGAAAGCACTTAATTCAGTTCCAAATAACTGCAGAAAATATATTGTGCATATAAATAAGTCAGGGATAAACACTGAGAAGATTCGTCACTCACTGAAATTGTCTCACCAAAAAGCAATGTTTCAAATATATATATGAAAAAACAATGACAGATTTTTATCCCCAGTTTCGTGGGAAGGAAGCAATTCCCACTGAAAAAAGGACTTGCGTCGCAGAAGTATAAATCGAAAAAATGATCACTGTCTTTACGAAATATACAGAGCGTCCACAAAAATACTTATATAACCTGGTAGCGGTTATAATAGCATCTTGAGTAGATGGAAAGATATCTTAACACCCACCTAAAAACTAATGTTAGTGGAAAAGGAAAATGAACAGCAGAACAATAAATTTTAGAGCTTAGTCGAACAGAAGTAGAAATCGCTATATAGAAATTCAAGAAACACAAATCTCCGGGAGAAGACGAAATTCCGGCTGAGTTAATATTATCTAGAGGGCAAGTTGTGGAACAAGATATACAAACTCATTCTTCTTATCTGGAACAAAAAGGAATCAGCACAAGAGTGGAAAGAATGAATCATTGTTCCAATTCACAAGAAAGGCGACATAATGGATTGCAATAATCATCGAGGCATTTCTCTTGTGTCAACATCCTATAAAATTCTCTCAAACATTTTATTAGCAAGATTGATCACGTACGCAGATAAAATTATTGGACTTTATCAGTATGAATTCAGACGGAAATCACTCAATTATGGACCACATATTTACCATTCGACAAATACTCGGAAAGAAATTGGAATACAATACCCCGATACATCAATTATGTACTAATTTTAGAAAAGCTTACGATTCTATTCGGAGATAAATATTATACAACATTCTTGCAGAATTTGGAATATTGACAAAGCTATTTAGATTAAGTAAGATGTGTTTAAACGAAATGCAAAGTAAAGTCCAAGTAGAATATTCTTGACCACGAACTTCCTTGTCGAGAATGGCCTGAAACAAGGAGATGCGTTATCGACATTATTATTCTGGAGTCCGCTATAAGGAAAACCAGAGATAACAACCAGGGTCTAGAACTAAATGGTGTTCACCAGGTTATGGCACATGCTGATGATTTAGATCTGATAGGAGATAAAGTAGAACAATAGAAAGAAATGCAGATACAGTATTAAGTTCTTGCAGGTTTAGAAGTAAATGAAAAAGAAAAAAATACATGGAAGTTCGCTGAGATCGTAATACAGCAAATTATGGATGTGTCAAAGTATCACATAATATTTTGTATAAAGTGGATACTTTCAAGTATTTAGGATCAATATTAACAGACCAAAATCATATCCACGAAGAAATCAAATGTCTATTGAAAGCAGGAAATTTGCGTTATTATTGAATTCAAACTCCTTTGTCGTCGCGAATTCTGTCTAGGAATTTAAAGCTCAAAATATATAGAAAGATAATCATGCCTATGGGTGAGTATTGTTGCGAAAGATAGTCACTTACTGTAAGGCATAAACGCAAACTGAAAGTATTTGAGAATAAAATCCTGAGACGAATATGCGGACCTAAGAGGAACGGCAATCGGGAATGGCGGAAACTTCATAACGAGGAACTGCATAATTTACACAATTTACATAACATTGTTAGTCATCAAATCTAGGAGGCTCAGGTCTACAGGTCATGTAGTGAGAATGAAAGAAAGCAGGAACGCTTTCAAAATTTTGGCTGGAAATCCAATCGGAAAACGTCCATTAGGAAGACTTAGACGTAGATGGAAAGACAATATTAAGATGAATCCCGCGGAGCTAGGAATACAAAGTAGAAACTGGATTCTGCTTGATAAGGACAGAAGATATTGGATAGGTTTTATGAACGCTGCATTGAACCTCTGGGTTCTATATGCCATAGAGTTAGTTAATTACTTAATTCTTTTACGGTAAAAAATATATTTTGTGAAATACATTTTTGTGTGTATAACGGAAATTCAGAAGGTTTGTGTTTTGTCTATATGTAGATAGATAAAATAGAACACCACTGATACGTAGGCACATAAAACATATCCAGCGATACAACTAGTTGATGGAGAAATGATTCCAATAAATTCTTTTAGATTGGAAGCATTTCATATGTCAATGGAATAAAAAAAATCACTAGTAGCGATTAGCCTTTGAAAAAGACGAAATTCGTTAGGTTACGTGCTGACACTTTTAGCCCATACTCTACGATTTCGAATATGTTATAATTCCCCTTGTTTACCTTAATTTTTAATATTCCCGCGCAAACAGCAGCTTCTACACTCCTCTCGTTTTCATATCTTCTTTTTCACAATTTTGATTAGTCCGATTCGGTAGAAAAGCATGATTAACTAAGCAAACTAATCACCATCACAAAGCTGGACACTATTTGAGACTTTGACCATTTCCGATTTTGAAAACACTTCTCCGTACACTATAAGTCATTACTCGACTCCTTGTATATCACATCGTCATTAATAAATCGCATATAATAATAATAATAATAATAATAATAATAATAATAATAATAATAATAATAATAATAATAATAATAATAACTTTCTTTAAGTAATAAGTAAAAACTTGTGACTCTTCTTGAAAATTTTGGTTTGTGAGCGGAGCGAGCAAAAAAAATTTTAACAAATGCATTTCTTTGCAAACTGACAACAATATTGATTTAAAAGGGCGCCAATTCTTCCCAACGACGGGGCGCCGCGTCGTTCAAACACCTTTTTTTCTTCTAGCTCGTTCGACGCCCCCTTGCTATCTGCGACCGAGACGACCGCCCCGCTTGCCCCCCTTCCTTAGCTACGGCTCTGAACGTCAGTGTTAAATGTGTACCAATATATAATTTAAAATCTAAAAAGATCAGAATGAATAAGCTAGTGTTCGATATTGTTTGGGGAAGTAATTTTATTTTATAAGTTTCAACAGCCGTCTCTATATAATTAACTATATTATAGGCTGCTGGATAGAATAAGTTGAAACTAACTTTATAACTTTCCCACTGAGCACTTTGCATGACATTTAATCTTCAAGCATGACATGCGAGTCAAATACGTATATATTTTAAAGAGAAAAACACAACATTTTTTAGTCTATCCCAGAGATAGCCCGTGCGTTTTCCTTTTGATGATGATTGCTTGAATATATCGATCATTGCGTTCCGATTTTAGCATTCGATGTTTATTCTGCATCACCATACAGCTTGTGCTTTTCGTGTTTTTATTTTTGAGTGTCCCTTTTTTCCAGTCTTCAGAATTGTGCTGCGCAAAAGTATGGGATGCTCTACAGAATCACTATAATAATATATCAGAGAAAAATCTGTAACCCGTAACGAGAAGAGTTTTTTTGATTCAACGTCCCTAAAACAGGTTCTTCCCTCTAACCATTTGTTGACACCAGAAGTGATACAGAATTGAAATCAACAATTTTCAGTTTTAACGTTCATCACTACAGAGCAAAATGAGTAACGGATAGAGATACTTTTAAATCGATTTAGCGTCTCTAGCATAGATTTCATCTCCTCCTTTATATCTCTGCTGGTGGAAAATGATAGAAAACAGATTCGATTTCCACTTAAATGTTCATATCATTAGAGACGAAACAATGAAAAAAGAGGAAAAATGCTTATCTATATGGAAGAGCAAGCTGAAAGAGCTTTTTTGACTAAGGATTAACTTAATGTGTCTTGTACACGAATAGGCTTGGTGACTACAAGGTTAAAGAAAACATTTTCCAATTACCGGAGAAGGGCACATAAACCTCCCATAAATGTGCTATTTTTCTGGAAATCATTTAAAACGAAGCACCATGTTACACTGTACTCAGTGTGAAAACTTCATCTTGATAACTTTACTGTTGGAAGACTGGCAATATTGTTTTTGTAAGCTTTTGCACCACTCTTTTGATGCACAGCTGACGTTCAGACTCTAGCTGCGGTTATTGCTGTGTTCCTAGCAATATGATTAACCTACAATGTGACAATACTGTAGTTTAAAACGGATACTGAAAGTGAGAAGAAGAGTATAGTTTATAATAACACGAATTTGAAACGTGAAGAATAAAAAAACTAAAAGGGTTTGTGGTGAAAAATACTTGAAATCGAATAAGAATGAAATAGTCTAAAGTGTTCTCCTTGGTTTCTCAGTGTTTTCAAAAGAAGTTCTATGAGGAAATTCCTTTCAAATTCTGTGCAATTTGTATGACTCCTTTTATAGTGGCCAAGAAAAGTTTCTTCAAGACTCGTTCGTGGCTTCGTTCATGAGTAAGTCGGAAAGCACAAAATGTGCACGTGAGCAAAATGTACCACGACTCCATTCATGGCAGTATTGTGTTAGGAATGGTGGAATGGCTACTGCGGTATATGAGAAATTTATCCTTAGTTTATTTAACATTTCAATGAAACGTTGGCGAGTGATTCAGCCCAAAATATTGGATGGAGCTGATTTTCAAGAGAAACGAGGTAAATACAGTAATCGTCCACACAAATTGAGAGACAATATCTTAGAACTGATGGAGAATCATCAGCATTTATTTTCCAAATGATTACAGTCATTATTGTGGACTTAAATCAAAACTGAAATATTTTGAAAACCCACATCTTAATATCATGATATTGTACGCAATGTTCCAAGAATACTTTAAGAACAAACCCAGTGGACCATTGAAATTATCGTATGTGAAATACTTTAAAATGTATAAGGAACAGTTTAGATACGGATATGTTAAACTTGAAACTGAAAAGTGTGACTTTGTGCTGAATGTGACGAAGAACTGTCCCGCGATCCTAACCACCCATGCAAAGTTCTTTATCAAGTTCATAAAAGGAAAGTTGATACATGCGAAACATTGAAGAACGATTTTAATTCTAAATCCCACGCAGCTAATAGTGAAGGAAAACTAAGCCTATCTCATTTCGTTTTGTACTTTCACTACGGCCATAATTATACAATCCCACATCTTAATGTTAACAGTCAATTGTACAAAACAATGCTTTGGGTGTATATATTCAATGTGCCTGTATATAACTGCAACTCATCATATTTATAATGCCACATGGAAACTCATTCCAGTAAAAATGGAAATTCACTAGCTTATTTCTTATTTGATAGTTTAAAAAAGAATCTCAGTGAGTTTCCAGGAATAAAAAACATTAATATATAATCAATGTTGCAGATGAACAAAACAGAAACACTACAATAAAAAAAAAGTTTCTGATTCGCTGAAGTTCTTAAAGTGGAATAATTTGCTTGCGTCCTGTGCGTGGACACTCGTTTAACCAGTGCGACCGCAACTTTGGGTTTGACCGAAAGAAAAAAGAAAAAAATTGGAGCGAATCGTATGTGCAAAGCCATGGTTAGAAGCCGTCATTATCTGTCGAGAGAATCCATCTCCTTTTGAACTGACAATGAATAAATATTTCATTAAGGATTGGGACTCTTGACTCTTTCTTTCGTTTGAACCCAACATAAACAAATTCAAAGTACACCATTATGCAGTATGTAATGATAAAGTACACTGTACCAGGTGTTCTGCTGTGTCCTAATACCAACATATATTCTATTTCCTTATCTTTCAAGAAGGAATATAGAGAATTAAAAGATATTTACTCTACTTCTGTCCCTTTTGTTGAAGTGAGCAAATAGAAACAGAAAGATGTTCGGTCTTTGATGAAGTTCTTGTTAGCTGAAGACAGCGACTGGCTGGATTGAATTTATATTGAATGAGTACAAACAGGAGTAATTATATAACACATTTATTACCATGTGTAATAGTTTTTTTTCTTTTTTTTTTAGAGTAAAGACATTATTGTGAGGCGTTAATAGTGTACATTTCTTCTACCAACAAGGATTTTTGAAAAAAAAAATGAGCACATAACATTTCACACAAATAAATACACTATGTGATCAAAAGTATCCGGACACCTGGCTGAAAATGACTTACAAGTTCGTGGCGCCCTCCATCGGTACTGCTGGAATTCAATATGGTGTTGGCCCACTGTTAGCCTTGATGACAGCTTCCACTCTCGCAGGCACTTTCAATCAGGTGCTGGAAGGTTTTTTGGGGAATGGCAGTAAATTCTTCACGCAATGCTGAACTGAGGATAGGTATCGATGTACGTCGGTGAGGCCTGGCACGAAGTCGGCGTTCCAAAATTTCCCAAAGGTGTTCTATAGGATTCAAATTAGGACTCTATGCAGGCCATTCCATTACAGGAATGTTTTGGTCGTGTAACCACTCCGCCACAGGCCGTGCAGTATGAACAGGTGCTCGATCGTGTTGAAAGATGCAATCGCCATCCCCGAATTGCTCTTCAACTGTAGGAAGCAAGAAGGTGCTTAAAACATCAATGTAGGCCTGCGCTGTGAGAGTGCCACGCAAAACAACAAGGGGTGCAAGCCCCCCTCCAAGAAAAACATGATCACATCATAACACCATCATCTCCGAATTTTGCTGTTGCCACTACATACGCTGACAGATGACGTTCACCGGGCATTCGCCATACCCACACCATGCCATCGGATCTCCACATTGTGTACCGTAATTCGTCACTCCTCACAACGTTTCTTCACTGTTCAATCTTCCAATGCTTACGCTCCTTACACCAAGCGAAGCGTCATTTGGCATTTACCTGTGTGATGTGTGGCTTATGAGCAACCGCTTGAGCATAAAATCCAAGTTTTCTCACCTCACGCCTAACTGTCATAGTACTTGTAGTGGATCCTGATGCAGTTCGGAATTCCTGTGTGAGGTTCTGGATAGATGTCTGCCTTTTACACTTTGCGACCCTCTTCAACTGTCGGCGGTCTCTGTCAGTCAACAGACGAGGTCGGCCTGTACCTTTTGTGCTGTACGTGTCCCTTCACGTTTCCACTTCACTATAACATCAGACACAGTGGACCTAGGGATGTTTAGGGGTGTGGAAATCTCACTTACTGACTTCAGGCACAAGTGACACCCAATCACCTGACCACGTCTCCATTCTGCTTTCTCACGACGTCTAATGACTACTGAGGTCGCTGATAATGAGTACCTGGGTGTGGGTGGCAGCACAATGCACCTAATATGAAAAACGTATGTTTTGGGGGTGTCTGGATACTTTTGATCACATTGAGTATATATCATTTAATACAGTTACTTATTAGTCAAATAGATATTTTATTTTTGTTAAAAAGTTGTAATAGATAATTGCAAGCTTATGTCTTTTAACACTCTTTTCCTCCATTCACCAAAACGGTCTATGTGCCCTTCTTCCGGGATAGGCCTCAATTAAATTTATTGCCTTAGATATATTATGATGCCCTGCTACGCATAGAATCTTTATTTTACGCATAGAATTGAAAACAGGAGTAAATCATACATTTTTACTGGGGGTACGAAATATCCTCTCGGACCACATTCTGCTTCCGGACTGTTATTTGGTTATTGCTGATTTAAAAGAATGTCGATATAACCTTAATTAAATTTTGCATAGGATACTAGTACACAGTATAATGTCTATAATTAAATTGCTATATGCATGGAATATTCAAGTGCATACATCTCTGTTAGTTGGCTCTTTTGCAGTTTAATGCACTTATAACACAGGCACTAAAGGAGACGTGTATCTTACCTTAATAGGGAATTCGAGTCAGACGAGCTATCATCAAGAATTAAATATGTGTTCTTATGCTTATGCCATATAAGCACGAGGTTGCTCTGTATCAACATCGAGTTTATACATGCCAATACACTAAGTGTATACCAATACTTCAAGAATATCCAATGTATACCCAAGCCCGTATTTATATATTGTGCGCCCCCTGTGCTCTAAATAATTTGCCGCCCCTCGCACAAAATTTGCCGCCTCTTCTTTCAAAAACCACCTATATTAGTTGAATTCACAGTTTATTTGGTGTCTCTAAGATTAATACAGACAGTTTTAATCCAATTAAACTTGAAGGTGCATAGAATTTTAAAAGTAATCGAAAACGACAGATATTAAGTGTTGAATTCATAGTTTTCGAGGTCGCTGAGTTTAACGGTATCAGTTAACCCTTGGAGTAGAGGTGGGAGAAATTTTTTTAAAAATAATCAGATAAGCTTGCTAATTAGTAACTACTGTAACTAGAGCGGATTAAACCCATGAATATATTTTCTCGCGCTTGCGCGGGACTCTGCGAGTTACTAGATTTAAATATTACTTTATTGTGAACTTTTAAAAATACAAAATTTTGCCGCCTCCTAAATTCTGCCTACCTGTGATGGAGCACAGAATAGAACTTATGGGCCTGTGTATACCGTAGTTTCAAAATCTGCCAGCAACTACTTGCCGCATAATAACTAACGGTAGTAACATTAAATTTAGTTGGATAAATTAATTTGTGAATACACTTTTTAGAAAATTTTATGTATTCGAACTTTTGGTGCTTATCAATCGGATCCTATTTTATACAATAAATAAAATGAATACTACTAATAATAAAACATCGCTACAAATTTGCAGCACCAATTTAAATATGAATGATCACGAACCTCATTTTATAATTGGATGTCAGAACTTTGTCCCTGGAAAATTTGCGTCCTGCCGCAAAAAGAGTGAAGAATGTGCTAGCTGTATATTTGCATTGGGATATTTACGCCCCACAATTCAACTCATTTTTGTATCCTGCGAAATATCTTTCCCTCACACCTGAACCAGGCTTAAGACTGTTAGAAAAGTGAACCAAACTTGTGTTGCGCCACGGGAAGGAGCTCGTTTAACGCAGGTAAGAAGCTTAGGGGGGCTTCGGGAGAAGACGTGAGGATGTTTGGTTCGTGAAACAAGAATGTTTCTAGCGTACGATCCTTCATAAAATCACACTGAAGTTTGATTAATTTATTGCCTTCGAATGTTGCAAATTACAGTCCAATTATTACAGAAAATCGAACTCTGAGAATCGGAGAAGGCTGTGAACGGACGTTACGAACTTAAATATCGAAACTAGGAGAACTGTAGCAATATCAGCAACCTTAACACACGGGGAGTTTCCAACGGTGAGTGATGTGGGATTGAACTCGCCACTATTTAAAAGAGGAGAGTTTTTTATACTATTTGGATTCTACCAGGTAATCATTCTCTCACAACCTGATCCGATTATCAGTCACATTACTGTACATTGCATGCTTGGCACATGATTTGATCATGACTGTACATAATTAATTCATGATGAACATATCGCTTGACGTTAGCATCATTCGATCATCACCAGATGTATTACGAAATTCCGTCACCTTTGACAACTGATTCTTTGACCTTATTTTCTAGTTCAATGCCAATTCTAATTTATCTGGCAAACTATAACTTGACCTTTCATACTGCTTGGATTAGTATCAATAATTTGTTGGCAACTTTCTATACACAAAGATTTTAATTTTAAGAAGAAAAATGTATCGCAATAAACTTTTATAAAATACGTATATAATGTTCAAGAAAAGAATATACAGGGCTTACAAAATACTATACATACCTGATGATTAGAATAAAAGTATCATTGAACAAAATAAAGAAAAATTGGGGTAAACTATGAGGGGTACATCACCTTCCCCCATAAAGGACAAAAAGAAAACAAAACTAATGGATTTTAGGTTTTTCTTTTTTTACTACCACATTCAGGCGATTTGTTAACGACTTTTGGTGCGTGGTAACGATTTTCTGGGTTTGATTCCTGCTGTGGTTACAGCTGCATCCTCCACTTCATCAAGACTAGTTTTGCTTTGTGTTAATTGGTTATCGATATGGGTGTTACCTGTGTTTCTTTTCTGTCAGAATGTATTCGATTTATGATTGTAGAATTAAAACATATTGATTTGCAGCAATCATCATCGATACACCATCTTTGATGATTTTGAAGCATTTACTTCTTTTACAACAACATACTATAATAACCGTAATAATTAAACTTGCACCAATATAAGCCAATATAGTGTTACCTGACTTGAATGATGTAATTTCCACTCTTGTTTACTAATTGCTTTTTCAATTTCATCTGTCTTATGCGAAGCTGATTGCAAATCGTTTAAATTATTTATAATGTGTTTTGGGGGAATGTCTAATTGAATATCGTCAATACCAATAGACTCTCCATGTATTTCACAACAATCGTATGTTAAATTTATTTTTGGAATTATATCTTTATTCGTGATGTGCATAGTATACATATTTTGTGACTGTATCATACTTCGAATTCCATACCCCTTACAATTTGGATTTAAATGTAATTTACCAGTACCTGATAATATTATATCATAGGGCTCCTGATTCTGACATAAAATCGTTAGTTTTTCTTCCATAGGAGAGACAAATAAGCATTCATTATTATCCACTTGAACCCAAAGGGTTTGTTCAAGGTGAACAGTCCGTTTGTTACAATATTCTGGTATGCTTCGTGTATACTGTAACAACCTTGCTTCACACTTATAGTGTAAATGGGTGGACAAGATTGGGAATGCTTGCTTATATATATATATATATATATATATATATATATATATATATATATATATATATATATATATATATATATATATATATACCAATTTGTTTTTAATTGTTTACAGGATACAAAATCATGCTCCGTTAATTTTGCATAATATTGTTTGGTGCTGTCTATTATAATATATTCCTTTTCAGGTTCAATATAATTATATTTGGAAGTAGAATTTAATAATCGAACTCGTAAGGGCAACACATGGTAAGCATCAAATTTTAACTGCTCAGATAAAGGTATACTGATTACATATCCTAATACATTCTCGTGTATAAATACGTTTAATGTCATAATTTTTATCAAAATGTATCCATGAGAGACACTGGTTGAGAATGGTAATGAAATCCCTTGTGGAAAAGTTGCGGCATTTTCCCGAAAATGCCGAAAGATTTCAGTAGGGGTAATAATATGATGTTGTAATATTCCCTTTTGAGTATTTATTATAGCCTGAAGTATTAATTCGAAATTTTGCTTAATTTTCTATAATAATTTGTCTATTCTTTGGATATGCTCGTTTAGTGTAACTGTCATTTCTAGTGTCATATAAGCTTTACACTAATAACTCTCTTTTCTTTTCTCGTTTATTTATTCTTGGGTTAAATATTTTAAAACCAATTTTGAGTTGTCGCTCATTTTCTTGGATTGTAGATAAAATATTTTTTAAAGTTTGCAAGGAGCTTTTTACTACAATCATCTGTTCTTTACTCAGTTTCAAAAAGTCAGCTTATTCTTGTTCCAATTTACTAATTTTCTCAGTATGATATTTAGCATCATCCTCATCAAAAGTGCCAAATAATGTTTTACTTAGGGTCTCTACAAAACCAAATGTTGATCGTTTAACAAGATTTTCGTCTCTGGCCTCGGTAATTTCTGGGATTAATATTTGAGTGTCTCGTATGGCTTTTTCCTTTTATGTAACACCATTATCGAATCTGGAGGTGCAACTGGTTTTATTTACTTTTACGAATTCGTGTTCGCAAAGTATTTTGTTTGTTTTATATATCTTTCTACCATTTGGAAATTTGGATCTAACCTAGTTAAATTTACATACGTGACAATTTTCCACTCTGTATTATATAATTGAGCAAAGGCTCTAAACTCGTAAGCCAGGACTTTCCACAAAACTCTCAGGACGGTCATTTAGGCCTTCTACTACGACCACCATTACTTGTAACAGGAGAAATGAGATTTGCATCATCTAAAGTGAAAGGACAGAAAAGTCTTGTAATTATCTGCTTATTGATTAATTTTTTTCTCAATTTAATAATATAACTTTAATCTATTTGCATATACTTTCATTGACGGTTTTTCTTTCGTTGTATGATGCAATCCACACCGCCAACATGCACTACTTTGTGTGATCTTATCCATTGGGACGACAACTTTTTTGTTCGAGCTCGTCTTACGGTTTCGTGATACAATAGAAGCGAATCCCCCTCCTTAAATATCTGTTTTTTCACGTTTTGATCATAATATTCCCTACTTCTATCTTTTGTATGCATGACATTACTACAAGCTAACTTATATGATTGCTGTAGCTTTTGTTTTAAACTCTTGACGTATTCCTCTGGAATATAATTTACTTTCTGTGGGTTTTCTGTAATATTCCGGGAATTAGTTCATGGAGGCTATACCCGGTGTCACTATGTTTACTTGTGTTTATAGCAAATATTGCATATGGCAACCAATTAAACCAATCGGTTTGATAGGGAATGCAAAATACACATCAACGTGCCATAAAATAGATACCAGCTTTTGTTCGACAGGGTTAGATAATATGAATATTTATTTGTAGAATGTCAAACACACAAAGAATGAATAGAAAGAAAACTGACAAGGAATAAAACAGAAAAATAATTATTCAAATCTTGATCCCTATATACGAGCGCAAGTGCTGTATTCACCGTTTAAGTTAAATGGCAGAGGTAGAGCATACATGTATACTTGCAAAACATAGTTCTCTGTTCCGATCTTACCATGAAAAACTAGGAACATTTTCCTGGGAGAAGTCTGATACTAACTTAATCTGAAAAGCATGAAATTAAATTAACACTAAAAATTGTCAACTCTGTTGCAAATTTTAAATAATACGTATAATAAATATGAAATATACAACTAGTGCGGACGTATACTTTGCTTTTAACATGTATAGTGAAATAAATAGATATACCTCATTAATGCTATATTGTTTGCTACATCGATTCATATATGACTGAATGAAAAATGAAACAACTCTACACTGCATTTTAAGTGAACAGTATTTGTACATGTTAATAGAATATGATTTATTTGACAGACTAATATATGCATATATTTTATTTGACTAAATCCCAATTTCAGTTCAGACATTCAAAAAAATGCATTTCCATATATCATACATAAGCTTTCAACTCATGTCTAAAGATATATTTTCAAATTAAAATTTATGAATTATGAAAGTGAATAACTGTATGACCATGGATACTATTGAGCTTCAGTGTTTGTATATTAATTGTTTCTGAAAGCAAATGATCGAAACGTCCTACTATATTTTGTGTTTGTGAATAATTAGTTAGTTGTGTATTGAATGGTATGTTGAAATTGTTATCTTTTTAGCTATATATTTATTATAAGCTCTACAAAATATGCACACGAAGCTAAAATAACTGTTGTACAATACAAAAGGCGTTCGACAAAATTAAATTAACAATATATTATGCTGTAATGTATGTTTCAATTTAATATTTCCTCAGCGGTCTAAATACAATATTTAAATGGAATCTTAAAGTTTTACGTCCCACGCATATGTCGCCTATGCCAAAGGAGACTGCGATGATGACAAATGAATGAAATGATGGAATGAAGGAAGTAAGAGAAAGCGAGAGAACCCCGAGAAAACTCACGCACATGGTGTTTGTCCACCACAAATCTCACTTGGCACAAACTGGGATCGAAACAAGGAGCCCATGCACCAGAGCAAAACGCCCTACCACTGAGCCACCGAGCTCCCACGTGTATCTAATAGCATTTTTTATAGAAAGAGAAGAACGTTGAAGAATACAAAATCTAAATGTGTCCAATATTGTTGTATGGAATTGTTTTTTCTTATCGCCATGAGTAATGTCAAAGAAATTCTAGAAATAGAAAATATGTTTTCTCTTCTATTACGATAACTTGTTCAGTAATTGTAGTAGCATTTATTGTCTTCAGCACTTCAGTCTATTTTTCACAAGAGTAAAAACAGGATGCAATACATTTCGCGAACCTTGGATGTAATCCTTTCCAGTAAGCTAATATAAGACATATTTCCATCATCATCACTGGTGCGATTTGCTTATATTTCAACCTATTTTCTTCTCCCACAACTACGCACCAGGTTGGTGTCGAACTTATCGAGCCAAAATGAATGTAGTTGTGGACAGTTTGTTTGGTCAGATGTGTCGTTACAGTAAAGGGAGGTGAGAGTAATGTGGGCGGAACGAAAACTACTGTAATAACCTTATCAGTTTGGAGTTAGAGCTGTTGTGTTAGCACGTGTAACGTAAGACAGTTTCTTTCTAGTGGAGGAGCTACTATAGAACCAATTATTCATTAAATATGCTAAGCTGGATAATTCATTTTCATACACTATTTCGGTATGGAATGAAATGAAAAAGAAATATCGGAAACTGATAGAAAAAGAACTAAAAGAGGGGCTAGACATAAAAAAATATTTTTAAAATGTCTAAAATTTTGACTAATACCTTAGCTTGAAAAGTGTGCCGGGGAAATTTGTTCTGCGGTTTTTGTTACAACAGCGGAAGGTAATCAAACTGCAGATTGTAACAACTTGTTTCAGACGGCTATCAATGAATAGAAATTTCTCTAAAAGGTGCAATTTTTTATACGAGTGAGGTAAAAGAAAGAAAGCATCTTTCGTTCAAATGGAATTGTTACAAATGATTAAAGCGAAATTAAGTCTATTTTGTTCTAAAGTCGTTATCTATCATTAAAACGTGAGTCCAGACCAAACAGTTATGTGTTACCTGAATCATATTTGTAAAGTGTGAAGTACATTAAGATGAAAATGGACAGAACCTTGGGCACCTATTCATTGATATATTGAGTAATCAACTCCTCCAATCATAAATAATATCTTGTTTTTTAATGCAAAATACAAATGACGCAGGTGAAATGCAAACGCAAAATGACGCAGGTGATTCAACTACAGCGTAATCAGATGTTTTATTCTGACATCTTGGTTATTTTCAAGCCTTAAATCACCTTTGAAAAGTTAGCATATCCATAATCTCCTTAACTGAGTCGTTTTTAGTTAAAATGACTTTTCGCAATACTAACTCTGGCTACCACACTATATCTCGCAGTCAGTGAGGGATTGGTAGAAGAATCCGTGTCTCAGTGTTGGAACGTAAGTGACGGATTGGATTGTAAGAAATAAGGCAATTAGTTAGTATTAACTGTAAAATTTGAATTAAGAATCAAATACATAATTTTGAAAATTTAAAAAAACTATGTTTAGTGAAAAGTAAAATGTGTGAAACGATATAAATTTATTTTTAATTTAAAGTGATGGTAATTCTTACTCGTTATATTTCCCTTTATGGAAAAACTATCAATGCTTACATTAAGACCTGAAGTGTTGATCTGAATCAAGCAACATCATACAAAATAGTTAACTGATTGTATTTACTTACGTGCTTTTGTTCCATAAAACCAAGTGTGTTGTTTCGTTCAACATTAAATAACTTAATATACACACACAGACATACACACTTCACTATTTTGGTGGTTTTATTCTTTCAAATGTTGAAGGTGATATTTGTCTTTCTGAGGATATATAATGAAAAGTACCCCTTCATATTTCTTCTGGTCGGAAATATTCTCTAGTCCTATGGCATACGAGGTGAGTCTCGGATAACAATTCCGTTAGTCCGAGACAAGATGAAAATTGTTATTGCCGAATTTCCCTTCGGCGTAAGCCGGAAGAAAGCCGTTCCAAATTCACTTGACGAACTTGAGTTATCCGTCTCGCAGGTGTCAAATCCGCACATTTTTCATACTAGAACTAGGTCATTCCGGCAGTAAGGATTGTAAATTTAAAATTCCGTGGTTTTGATTTATGCACAGCACATTATAAGAGAATTTGTATCCAATGAAGGAGTACACAAACTCAAAATATAAATCATTCGGTCAACTAAATCGTGTATCGATATCATCGATAATTCATATTACAATCATATTCATAATTTAGAAGTATGGTTAGCTTTTTCGTTTTAATGATCGCACTTTTTTGGTGTGGAGCATTCTTCAAAGGAGGTGTCGAAGGCAAGAGTTGTTTGTATTTAGGTGGTTGTAAAATTGAAAGTGTTTGAGGTTTTTCTACAAGTTGTCACATTTGAGGGTTTTGCACACTGGAGTTGCTTCTTGTGTATGGATATTGGGTAAAGGTGTACTTAAAATTGTAGAAATGTTAGGTTCGCGTATACGTGGTGATGAGACTGAGAAAGTTATGAAAGTGATGAGCCTAATACGAGTTTTTTTTTTTCACTTGTGAAAGTGTAAGGGTGTCTCCTGGTTCGTATTTAGTAATCTTCGAAGTAATTCAAACGTTTTATCACTTTCTTTACTAATTTTTAATACTTAACCATGAGAAGCGTACATAATCAATTTTCTGCATATCCAACAAGATGTCTACACCTTTTTACACACACTTATTTTCTCAACAAGATGTCTACATACATGCACATTTATTTACGACGTTACTATAGCAACAACTCTCTTTTTAGTTAACGATTACAAAATAATCTCTCGAAATCTCTATGTGTCTTTCTTTTATTTATACATAATACTGCTCAAATAATTCGCCTCTGATCCCTTTCTATAAGCTGGCACAGATTGCTAATATTATATACAATGTTATCGTTGTAAAAGTCCCACGTAGTCTCTTTTCATAATAACTCTGCTTCCAAAGAATGAAAGTAGTCCTTATTGCTTATACGTTACGAAAGTCTTTAGTGCGATTTTCTGTAGATAATTGTGTTTCAGTTCTAAAAAATAAAAAATGTATTTTCTCGTCTGTGACTCTGACATGACTTGCCATATACCACTTAATTGTCGAAGAAAATATTCATCGATGGGTTAATTTTCTTCTTGTTTAATTTGGAACATTTCTAATTCAGCTTGTACGTAGGAAGCTTTGAGCACGTAAATGATATTAATTTTTGTTTTATTTGATCTATATGAGAGCGTATATTTGATTTTGGTTTTGTAATTGAAATACTCTGGGGAGAAGGACGTCTTCTAAATCCATGGGTAGAATTTCCTTATTTTCAAGCCACAAGCTCGAATTATTGTCAAGCTCTCAAAGAATGTGAAGAACTTATCCGGGTCTTTGGTGATCTTACTTGTGTATTTAATTAGTTCAACATGACAAATGGTATTTAGGAATAGCTGAACCCGTCATAATTCCTACGTTTTCTTTCTACGTATGTTTTCCTGTTCTCATCCTCGGCATAAATCTGATTATACTCTTTTTGATATACATTTTTGAACAAATGAGAACGGAAGGCTTAAAAATGTACCTAAATAGTGCTGCATGAACTTCGCGAACGAAAACAGACGTACGTCTGAGCTATCGATCAAATTTGTTTGTTCGTCGGGTTGCTTCTACCATGCTATATGTTTGTAGATAGAGGCAAATTACACGCGCATATTTTTCTTCCCATTTTTATTACAAACGTTCTTATAATATAAAGTTATCTTTACAAGCTGAGTGTGAAGACCCGTATATAAGTACATTACTCCAGTAATTAGGAAGTGGTATGAAGGATGTTTGTCGAGAGTTTAGGTAGATTTGAAAGGATTTTCAAATCCTATAGACTCTGAATGAGTAACTCAAAACCTCAAGCAACCGAAAGAGGCGAGAAATCTCACGGTCCACAGGAATCGAGAGAGAGTGTGATCAAAGCGCCCGAAAGTCGAGAGAAAGGTAAGGATTTTATTTCAAGGCCTACAGCAGTCAAGAGAAAATAAAGAGTTTCTTCAAGGCACACAGCAACGGAGAGAAAGTGAGGGAGTTTTCTTGAGGTCCACAGCAAACAAAAGAGTATAGCCAACCCGACACAAACTGATATCGTTGATTATGCTTTTTCTCCTTTTATACGGGAACTATTAACATCATTCGGGACGGGTTCTTAACCCATGGCTCCTATTATCTTCAGTGACCGCGGAAGTATTCGACGTTTCTTGTCATACTGTATGAAGCTACTCAATTTTGAAAGATAATGCTTTATCGTCTCTGCAGACACGATCTACTGCTTGCTTCTCTTAGAACCATGGCTATTGTGAACATTTTACAATTTTGGGGGACAGGCCTTCCCCTCTTCCATAGCGCTTCCGATTTCCATATGCTCAAGGTAGCGTACGCTACTTTCCATTCGCTACTTTAAATTTACTCTCCAGGTGAAGTCTTGAGTTAGTGCCCCTTCAACAGCAAGACCATAATTTGGTGGTGGTCTTCCAATCTCGTTATTTTTCTCTTTTATTTGTTACTCTCTTCATGGGTTCTTCAAGTTTCGGCCTCTTCAATATAGTCTACGCCAGAAAAGAAATATATACAAGTGACGTAACATCCGAAATACGGTTTGGGTACAAAACCTCGCGGCCAGAACCTCGCGGCGACAACCTCGCGGACCAAAACCTCGCCTGGCCAAAACCTCGCCTCCCAAAACCTCGCGGCCCAAAATCTCGCCAGGCCGAAACCTCGCCTGGCCAAAACCTCGCCGCCCAAAACCTCGCGGGACAAAATCTCGCCGGGCCAAAACCCCGCCTGGCCAAAACCTCGCCGCCCAAAACGTCGCGGGCCAAAATCTCGCGGGGTCAAAACCTCGCCTGGCCAAAACCTCGCCACCCAAAACCTCGCGGGCCAAAATCTCGCCGGGCCAAAACCTCGCGCCCCAAAATATCGCCATACCCAAAATCTCGCCTGACCAAAATGTAAATGTTCCAACAGATGATAAGGATGACGGTATAAAAGACGCTGTTTCAGAAGAAGTATCACGGGTATTTGACCAAGTCCCGCGATACCATATGAAAATTCTATTTCTGTATTAGAGGATTTCAATGTGAAGGTAGGGCGACAGGATGTTTTTAAACTGGTTATAGGGAAAGAAAGTCTGCATAAGGAAAGTAATGACAACTAACGAGGTTAGTTTCGTGAACTTTGGAACATCCAAAAACCTAAAATTTTAACAAAAATCTAATAATATTTATGAAAATATGAAACAATATATGAGTTTTTACGACGTCCCTTGATTATGTCCTATAGGTTAAAGGAGACGTAGATGACCAGGATGAAGGAAATGATCGAATAAAGAAAGTGGGAGGAAACGGGAATAACCCGAGAAAGCCCACGCACACGATGTTTTGTATATTATTATTATTATTATTATTATTATTATTATTATTATTATTATTATTATTATTATTATTATTATTATTATTATTATTATTTGTAATGTGGAATTGCATATTAGGAAACACATTGGGTAAATTTTAAAGAAAAGTTTCATTCGCGGCGAGGTTTTGTCACGGCGAGATTTTGGGCGGCGAGGTTTTGGCCCGGCGAGATTTTGTCCCGCGAGGTTCTGGGCGGCGAGGTTTTGGCCACGCGAGGTTTTGGCCACGCGAGGTTTTGGCCCGGCGAGATTTTGTCCCGCGAGGTTTTGGGCGGCGAGGTTTTGGCCACGCGAGGTTTTGGCCCGGCGAGATTTTGTCCCGCGAGGTTTTGGGCGGCGAGGTTTTGGCCACGCGAGGTTTTGGCCCGGCGAGATTTTGTCCCGCGAGGTTTTGGCCGGCGAGATTTTGGGCGGCGATGTTTCGGCCGCGAGATTTTGTCCGTATACCCCGAAATACTTATTAATCAGGATCGAACCCAGTACAATGTATAACCATGAAACGGGCAAATACCCTGTGTTCCAATGGCATAAGCTCTGTCCAAATTGGATCCCCAACAAATTAGCATAAATATGGGATAGACAGAAAAAAACACCTCATACTACGATCAGTTTAATAACTATAAAGCTACTTTTACACTGATTACTATCTGGTAGCAGTTATGAAAAGAGGGAGATTTTCTTTGAATAAAGGAAATATTCAACACGTGAATATTCTACAACATTCTTACATAATTTGGAACCTGGAAATGCTAATTAGATTAATTAAACATGTTCAAATGAATCATAAAGTAAATTCTGAGTAGGAAGATTCTTGTCCACGTCAAGAATTTCTTGAAACAGGAAGATGCGTTGTCACCATTATTGATCAATTTTGTCTTGGAATACCCTATAATCAAAGTTAAATTATGTTCACCAGATTATGGTGTATGCTGATGATATAAATTTAACAGGGGATGATAGGAGAACAATAGAAAGAAATATAGTGGTATTATTTAACGCTTGGAGGGTCATGGGTTCAGAAGTAAATGCAGAGAAAACTAAATACATGGAAGGGTATTTGGATCTTAATGCAGCAAATTCTGCTGCTAGGGATTCGTTAAAATATGAAACAATACTTTCAATAAGATGGATACTTTGAAAAATCTAGGATCAATATTAATAGAAAGAAACCATATTCATGAAGAAATTAAATGTCGACTCTAAGCAGGGAATTCGTGGCATTATTCATTTCTAAATTTTTCGTCGTAAAGTCTGTCGAGAAATTTGAGGCTTAAAATGTATAAAACGATAAAAATGACTGTTATTCTTAAGGTTGCGAAATATGGTCGCTTACTTTGAAGAAAGAACGTAGACTTAAAATATTTGAAGGTGCACTGTGGCTCAGTGGTAGAGTGCTTATGTATAATACGTCGGGCTTCTGGTTCGATCGCGGCCAAGTAAGTTTGTGATGGACAACATTGTGTCCGTGGGTTTTCTCGGGGCAGTCCCGTTTCCTCCCAATTTTCTTATTCCATCAATTCTTCCTGCTTCTTTCACTTGGTTTGACTTTTGTTTCCCCTTGCATACAGGACATAATTGTGGGACATTAAACTGAAAGATTTCATTTCGTTTTAGAGTATTTGAGAACAAGACTCTAGGGCTAATATTCGGACCCAGGAAGAACGGTAACATGATAACAGGAACTGCATAATTTATACCGTTTGAAAACATGGTTATGCTCATCAAGTCTGGGAGGCTCAAATATGCAAATCATGTAGCCAGAATGGAAGAAATTAGGAACGCTTTTAAAGTTTTAATTGGAAGTCCAATCAGAAAACAACCATTACGGAGACTGGGAGGACGATATTAAGATGGATCTTGCAATAATGCAAATACAAAGTAGGATCTGGATTCAGTTGGCCAAATGGAGAAATTTCGTGAACGCGCCATTCATCCTCCGGGTTTCATAGGCAATACAGTTAGTTAGTTAACAGGTATTATGGTATACAGTGTAGAGTAAGAATGAGAGTTTGACATCATATAGGTATAATACATTTATTCCAGGAACAATTTAGTAACTATGTATTGGAAAGTAAAAAAAAAAAAATAATAATACTGCGTGAAGCTTTCAATATTAAGCAGTAAGGCTGCAGAAACTATAGGGCTGAAATTATTTCTAGCAATTGTCATTGCTTGGTACATCTACTACAGCTTAACGAGAAATTAATAAATATTCAAAGACATTTCTTACGTCTTTTTAAAATTAACAGCTAGGTATATGTTTCCTACCGAATAGTTTGCTACAATAACATCAAAAACATTATACAAAGCTATAATACAATATCTGCGGTTGGGTAATACTAATCATTTTATGGATAATGCCTGTAAACTATAAGGTGAGAGTTAACGAAAATGTCGAAATTAAATTCACACTATACTCTATGGTAAAGATAATATGAGAGAATGGTTAAACATTTTGTGATGTCTTGTACTGTGAGATTTGCTTTGTTTCATTGTAGGTATAGCTTTATCATTTGGCTAGTAACTGTATTAAATTCGCAATTTTAAGTATTTACAGTAATTAGTTATTTTCCAGCTAATATTAAGTAGGATATGTTAGTAAAATTTTCAGTTTCTTACTTTAACATCGCGCTGGCAATTATCTACTGTGTATCGCTAGGCCTTATGTTGTGTTACAGCTGCTTATGAATGAATAAGTATTATTGTTTATGTACAGAGTGATTCGAATAAACATAACATATTTTATTCTTCAAATTGTATGTCAACTGCCATTTTATTATACTTTTTTGTAATATACTATGTTTAACAAGAAGTCATAACATTATCACCAATTACGTAATGCTTAGCATGTCCAATTGTTGTTCACAGAGCAGCAGTAATGTGTTTTGTATGGAAGCAAGTGCCCTTGGTGGGTGGCTGAAGGCTTTGATGCACCGCATTTCCACACGAAAGTCAACTAATTTATGTAAATTTCGCTGAGGAGGACAATAGGATCGAGTCTGACGTTCACTGATATAAAAGTTTTCAATTGGCTTAAGATTGTGTAAATTTGGAGGCTAATGCAGCAATTAAAATTCAACACCATCCTTCTCAGACCATTTAGCACAACATTGGCATTAATATCAGAAGCATTGTATTGTTGAAAGATGCCACATCCAGCTAGAAACTAGCTGAAATGAATGTTTGTTCAAGATCAACAGTGATCTGCTGATAGATAGGAGTTGTCATGGTGCGCACTACAAGCACAACTGAGCCCATATATAACCATGTGAAAGATCAATAAATCATAATTGAATCATCAGCAGTCTGTCGTCGTTCTACTGTTCATTTCTTGAGTAGCTGCTGGCAATAGAAGGCGTTGGATTTTTATCCGAATATGTTTGTTATGAAAGCAATATAATGATTCGTTGGACCATGCAATGATGTGCCATTACTCGGCGGCCACACCCTGTGACTTAGTCGTTAGCTTTGATGTCGTGCTGTTAATATTCATGCATTTGAGGGCTTAGGCTGTGAAGGCTTAAATCTAACATTGTATGTTAAACTGTGTGCTCAGAATTTTGTGGGTGCTTTGTTCCCTGTTAAAGTGTACTGTTAATTATGTTTCATCTTGTGCCCCACCCTCACGTGATACTCTCGTCAGTCTACGATTCTTATCTCTTTATTAAAGTGTGGGTTCCCCATGCCTTGTTGTTTGGTGTTGGCTGTCGTTTTTCCAGCTTTTGAAGTCACTAACCATTCTAGTTCACGAACACCTGACAAGTAGAACTGTTTTTGAGATGCATGTTTCCAGCTATTTTGAACATTACAATCTACCCCCTATCAATTTGTAATATATCGCCGGCCTTCCACATTGACTAGTCGAGTAAGATCTCTGTCACCCTGGAATTTAGTCGTTATTTTTGATGTCGTGCTGTTAATATTCATGCACGTGAAGTACTTCGGCTGTGAAGGCCTAAATCTAACATTGTATGGTAAACCATGGTGAGTGGTTGTGCTGTCTTCATTACTGTTAAAATCCAAACATTGTTTAAAGTGTTGCAAGTGGCCACATATTCTGGGTAACGTATACACATACACCTTATAGCTTATCACTCATAAATTCATACTGATGGAGTTGCAAGAACTTTCGAAGAAATTATTTCGTTTTTTAAAGTAATGTTTCTTATATCATGTAGTAATGTTTCTTGTATCCTTTCAAACGATTCGTTCCTTACAACGGTTGATATCCCAGTCTGTTTGTGATCATAGTTTGTATTTGATAATTTTTAAACTAGCATTGATTAAACTGATTTTAAGTTTATAAGACATGGAGGAGTGAGACTATAAGACATGGATTTAAATGTAAAATAGGATCCGAACTACAAGCACTCCCACTATAAATCGAAAACAGGTCTCTGCTAGTGATGTCATGTACGCTAATCACACAGACATAAGATTGCCAATGTCTCGAATGTGCTTATCTTCTTACTTTTGGTATTATGGTTCCATTTATCGATGAATATACGGATCAGTATGTCTCTCACCAACTCAGAAGTAGTATTAAGTGTCTATCTTAGAACTTACGTAAATATTAATTGGAAGCAATTCTGCTCGTTCTGCCTACAAAGAATCCTTTACAGATGAATATGAAGTTGCTTTCTTGGTATTCATATAGTTTTGAGCTTGTAAACAACACCTTCGTCTTGCTATAGCTAAAATGTAAAGCAACCTACATTTTGTTATCAGGTGACTAATGAGTGCAGTTCTTGTTAGTTTGATCGCGGATTTTATCCTTTGTTGTGTAACAATTATTAGGTAACAACTTGAGTGATTTGGATATAACTTTAAATAATTACTATTTCATCATATAAAATATTCGTTCAGAAGACGAAAGTTAGATTTCAGTCAATCAGTCGAACATAATTTAACATCTTGTGCGATAGAGAAATACATTAGTAATATAATCACTCTGTGACATCTATATTGCATTGTGAGATTGACACTCTTTTCTTGAAAGGCAGAACAAAACTATCAGGGAGATCAAAAGAACAGTTTTTGTTTCCCTTACTGATATATACTTTCCTTCTTCGCTTTCCATTCATTAACCTCTCCAAAGTTAGAGGAAACTGCAGAATCGATAGCACAACAAAACAAGGAGTACAAAACTCTTTCTGACGCAGTTCTACCACTGGGATCTGAAAGTTTTTGTCCATCGGGGAAAGAAGAATGAATTAAAAGTTGAAAATTAGAAAACAGAAAGAAGTTCTACTGACAAATTATTTGTTCTTAAAAGTAAAAAGAAATAAAAAAATGGCAGTCGGCTAATATATCTTGATTGCAAAAAGTTTAAAATATTTCTTTCATTCTTTTCCGGAAGACTCTTTTTTCAAAGGAAGTTTCTAGAGTCATGCCTTTTAATTAAATTGTGACATTTTGTAATATTGTAATGCCTTATATGAATGTGCTTTTCTTAGCGATATCTTGTTAATCTTCATCCGTGTTATACTTTGTTAAATATTGTTTCATTAATAACTTTTGAGAAATAGGAAAAGCTGTTACAGATTTATTATTCCACTTCGTTTGCTTCCCCATCTTCCAAATTACGTTGTACAATAAGTTTCATAAGACTATCATGTCTGTCTGTCTTTGACAGGTAGCAAGAGGGAAAAATGATAGAGAATAATGAGTAAGGTTTATTAATAGAGAAAATTACCCTTCCAGCAATATGTTTCATCTCAATATTTATCCCTCTATTTAAGGCGGAAATATTTGAAATTTAAGAACTTTGATTTCAGTGTTTATCGTTAGAAGTATATACGAGACTAGATAGCGAAAATTGGTTTCCAATACGGTTTCCAAAGAATGTATTTCTTCTGTATCTGCAACCTTCTATTTCAAAAAGAAGTACTCTCTCTCTCTCTCTCTCTTCTGATTTCAATACAATATTGGATTCCAATTGGTTTGAGTTCTACTAGAGTTCGGCGGTATGAAGTAAAACTGTTTTTCATTTTTCCAATAATATTCAAGTGTGCTTGCTGTCCAAAGCGTGAGAACTTTAGACATGTATATCTCCAAAATTACTAACTATCGAGATGTGTCGGTGTGTTTTCTCTTAGACTTGTAATCTGTTTTATTATTTTTTTTTTTAAAAAAAAGCAATCTTCTAGTGGCGGCACAGAGATTCTCCGCAGGAAGTAATCCCGTTTCCAGATATTCCGTTCCGACAGGTCGGCTCTTTTTATGACGTATAGAAAGATGTTCCAACAAATAAAAGAAATCGTTGATAGATAATCAATATCTTGAGCAGAATCAACTTAGTGAAGGATCTTTTTTGTGTTGTGAATGGGTGCATCACTACCGAATGGAAAATGAAAGTGAATAAAAAATTCAGTTTGATATCTCACAATCGTATCCTGTGGACTAACAGACATGCATTTATAAGTGATTTTGAAGAAAATAGCATTTGCAAGAATATGGGAGTGTTCTCCTAAAGAAACAGGTACAAAAATATTTACGCACTAGAAATCTTCTGCCTGAAGATCGAAAGTGGACCCTTCGCAGTAAACGTGAAGGCTCTGCGACTAATTCCCCTTCTACGACTAAAAACAAGGATCCCTTTCTCTCCCCTTCTTGACTACGCAAAGAGGTTCTTGGAAACTCTTGGGAAGTGATAGCACATTAAAGCAACGGAACTGATTATCTAATAAAATATTGAGAAGACTATGCTAATGTAATAGAATTGTCGGAAGCCTTTTACATAGATAACGGTAAAGGAACAGCCGGCTCACAAAGGAACACAACTTTATCTGTTCAAATATGCAAAAGAAAAAAAAAAAAAAAAAAAAAAGCACGTAAAGGAATCACCTTCTCACCTTCTGACTGAATAATATTCCGCGGTGTATAAATACCTGAAAGATAACGTAAAACTACGTATCCTCACAATATATTGAAAATTTGGAACGCGTCAGAGACTTCGTTGAGACTGTCACCAGCATGAATTTTCACGGGGTTCTCCCGTTTACTCACACTTTCTTCATTTCCCTGTTTCGTTCATTATTGTCATTACTGTCTCTCTTATTCCCGGATCACAATCGTGAGACAAGATTCTAACAAGAACTTAAAAGTTTATGATATATTTATCGCCATTTCTTCTGTTCCTCAAGGAAATGAAATAAATTAATCTTTCCCTTTAATCCAGTAAATTTGTGAGTTAACCCGGAACTATTTTTAATTGAAATCTATTTTGTGTCGTTATGTTACTTTTAGTTTTATCAACAACATAATAAATATAAAGCAATGTATTTAGTCGATCATCTTCAAAATGGCAGATTCAATGTGGCAACGATAAGGAGTCATAACACAATCTTTAAATAAAGCTAACTTTTCCCTCAGTAAAGATAAAAAGTTCTTCACATGTCAAATTAATGTCAATATATGTGTCCAGTGCTAAAATATTTTGTGGTTTATATACATTGCCACAATTTTTAAATATGGCGCATAATTTGTTCAAAATTTAGTTACGTTACTTTCACTGTATTCTTCTCACGATAAATATTTATTAAACCATTAGCGATACACTATGAAATAAGCGTGAGGGAGCACAATTTGATCTTTCCAATGGTGCAGCCCTGCTCACATGGACCTCAACTAAGGCCTTAACCCAGTTTTCAACTTGACAGTGTTGCTTAACTCAATCTTTCATGCAATTTCTTTTATTCTGAGATGATGTGGGGGTCTCAGACGATCTTTAAAACTAGGTAGGTTTTACCAACAGAGCCCCTCGTGGCCGCTGTAGTTGAGAGACGAAAAACACTTGAAGAATGTGTTACGTACGGGACAATTAACTGTTGTGAAAATGAAATGAAATTTATAAGTTTTATGTCCAACGGTTATGGCGATTAGGCTAAACGAGACGGTAATGATGTGTAATGAATGAAAAATGGAATGACGAAAGTGGGAGGAAACGGGAGAATCCAAGAAAACTCATGCACACGATGTTTGTCCAACACAAAGCTCACTTGGCGCGAGCTAGGATCGAACCAAAACCCAAATGCGTCAGAGGTGAACGCACTACCACTGAGCCACCTCGGCTCCAACGATTAGCTGTCGTAATTGTAAATATTATTGTTTTTCCATCTCGCAATATGAGTTCATCTGCAATATGACTTGGCCAAATATGTAAGTGAGGCCACTTATCAGGAGCGGAAAGCTAAAATAAAGGGGGAAAAAGCAGTTTTCTAGTTTAATTGCTGAGGGTATCCGCTCAGCTCTCTACTCACATACCCCATAAAGAAAAATTATACCGCACCGGAGGCCCCTGTTATGCACTATACTCGGACGTTTTGTACTACGCCAGTATTCTATTACCGTTCCCTAAAATTTCACGAAGATCACACAACACTGATGATAATTAACTCCCATTATTTCTTTTTTTTAACATATTGCATTATGGTTTGTTATACTAATTGTAAAACATACTTAAATCATCTATTTTCATTCTTTTAAAAGATGTAATTACATTTGCTCATCTATAGTGTTTGAGCGGACACTCCTTACTTCACTGCACACCTTGTCTTACGCCTCTATTCTGACAGCTTTTTATAATATAAATCGTGCTTCACGTTATTAAAAAAGTCATATTTTTCGTATAACTTTATCAGTACGATTGATGTTTCCCTTGTAAAGATAGTCATGTGTTGAAATGACAATGAAATATAAAGTTGAATATCGCCAAGTGCTGTTCTTTCTTGATTGGTAGTTGTATGCAAGTCCAGAGGAAAATAGAAACTGCTTCTATTTCTTCCAATTCAAGATCCAAATAGGAAAAGCAGAAAATTTCAACGTTTACTACGGACCAGTTACTGCTTACACGATCGGTAAGTAAGGTTGTGAGTTTTAGATCGTGAATTGTATCCTTACTTGAGGCAAATCTGAGACAAGCTTACCAAATCATTATTTTATCTCAGAAACTGGCTGAGATACCGGTATTTGATTTTGCGTATTCCATGGCATTGTGTTCTCCACCTTTAATATAATAGAAGTCCAGTAAGCTTGCTCTAATTCGGAAGTTAACCTGGAACTAATAATTATTGTAACATCAATCTTTCTTTCTCTTTTATGGTTTCTTCATTTTTGTCACCGTAATCTGTAATAGATAATCTCTGTAATAACCATGTCATAGTAATTACACAGGTCTATGTACAATAGAGGAGTGGTCTTCAATGTAGCTGATCCAATATGCCGAGTGCTTCACTATTTCTTACCGCATTACGTATTGAAAAACTAAAAATTTGAGAATATCATTCTCTGCTATAATATGTTTGCCTGTTGATACACAGAACCTCTGTGCCAACTACAGCAAAACGAAATTAAATGGAATGCATTCTGATATTTATGTATACTTGGAAATTAGATTACTTTGTGCTCTACAAGGAAGAAGTTGAATAACAGGTTTTCTACAAATATTGTATGAAAGTGTAATATCTACACAAAAAATATATTTTGAAATTTACAAATATGTACTCCTAAATGTACTATTCTTCATCTATAGACTCTCCAGTATTCATTTAATTGGTGCAGCTTAGACCACAACAGTCAACACAGACAGAAATGCAGTTCAAGTTGTTCTCGCTACATTTACATTGTTTAGTATCACATTCACACCTTCTCAAAAATAGGAAGCATTCTGGTGCAGGAGGAGATAGCACCATTAAGCGTTGATTCTTCCTGTCTTCGAAACTCCATCCGAAGTCTTCTGATTTCAAATTTTCTCTATTCCCCATCTAAGATTGCACTTGACAAAATAATCTTAATGAATGGTACTGTGCTGTTTTTTTAAGTTGGAGGTAGAGTTTTCAGGAGAACTGTTAGCAGCTAGGAATATTTTGTCATGTAAATGTCTAGTATTCAAATGAATTTAAGTTTTCATTTTCTTTCTCCTTATGTAAGTATACAAGGACTTTCTCTCTAGCTTTTATAATTCCTTCACCTTATGAAACAACCTGCTCAACATCTTCACCTGCTCTAAAAGCAATCGGTTATTTCTTAGATCGAATAAAACTATTTTCTTTCCGAATATCAATAGATAGAGAAGTACACATCCACAAATCACATGCGCAAAAGGAAGATGAGATGATGTTTCTCACCTTAATGCCCTTCCACTTTCTATATGTCCGATACGTTGGTTTGAGTGAGGATCATATCACTAAGTATGAAGCACAATGGTTTGTTTTCCGTCCCATAGTAATAGGAAAAAAGTAATCAAAGATCAGTATTTTTCCCTATAGCAACATTACTTCTTTTCTTTGAATAATAAACAGTTGGTTTAATAATCATCACATCTACATCTCCATTTGCATGTTTAACTTCAAAATCAAAAATGTTACTAAGTATGTTAATAAAACATTGTTTATTCGCTTTGTTTTATAAGAAGTTCACCTTTATTGGAAAGGAAAGGCATGTTTTCTGAAAATACTACCGTGTCGTCTTCTCTTCCTGCAGATCATATTTAATTGATGAACTATTCTCACACCCATTAAAAATAACCACAGGGGTATTGAAGTTTTTCTTCACGTATTGAAGATATTCATCACAAATCTGTATGATTTTCCACGGGTCCACAGTAGACAACAAAGCATTGAACCACCATCGACTTTAGCACTGCTTTTTTTTAAAAAAAAAGAAAGAAAAAGAAAAGAAAAAGAAAGAAAAAAAGTGTTGTCACCGCTTGTTGGCAGAAGAATCAAACATTGATGGACAATCACAAAGCTCATAGTGAAGCATTGCTTCGACAACTACATCTGTAAACTTAGATGATGAACAAATACATATTGATCCACAAACAAGCTTCCAGCAGCTAACTGTAAGAGCAAATACTTGATTGGTTTAAGAGTTATAGCTTGGTTTGATTTTTTTTCTTTACTGAATGTTCTGAAATATTCTTGTCAACCATACCTCGCAAGATTTTCTGTTCACTTCTTTAACATTTCTACGTTGATGTTCCCTGCTGCTACCCTTACGTTGGCAACGTTACTCAAAATCCGATTCACATTATTAATAAAAGAGTTTCTGTCTAGGAGGAATGAAAATGTAGCTTGCCAATCTTTGTTATCTCTATTCATTCGGGATATTGAACACTCTTTGTGTCGATCACTGGCGCGGTACTCCATCGATGTCAATTCCTGCATAACACTATTAATCTGTGAGCATAATGGCATGGATAGGATACCAAGTTGGAACTGTAACTTAAAAAATCCCTATAAATCCTCTTCTATGAGTTAGACCTCCTTCTTAGTAGGACAGTCCAGTAGCTAGATCTGTGACAAATACACCCCAAAATATTCTGTTTCTGTTCTACGAACTACAGAATGTCTATCATCAAATAACTTGTTTGCTTTTGAATGTGTTCGCTCAATCTCTAGTATCTGCTGAAGATGCATATACTTAGATTTTGTATAGTTGGTGTGGCCGGAAGGTGTAAAATACGGAAGCATACTTTGGCAGACTTGAAGATAAAGGCTCTGCTGACCAATCCTCTATGCTCGGATAAATGTTCTCACTATATCAGCCATGTCCTGTACTGGAAACAGAGACAATATGTGTGATTCATCGAACTAAGTTATATTTTTCTCATCAAGTCTAGTTTTTATCTTACAAAGTTCATTTTTGCTAAGGAGCGAATGTGATACCCCCTTTAGTAAGACTTATCGTACTTTGTAAGTACGTCTTTCAAATCTTCTGACTTTAACTCTTATTACCAATGAACGTGTACTAGAACAGAAGGGCATACAATGCATTGTAATCATGCAAGTGTCTTCTCACAGCTCTGGAAACACTTTTTCTTGACATATATTAGTAACACTATTGTTAGGATACATCTGCTCAAATGTTTCTCTTAAACCAGACTCTGACCAATACACCCAAGAAAATAAGTAAGCGTATTAAGACCACTCAAAATTACAACTATTTCCTTACATTCGCTATTCAAAGGCTCACTACTTAAGATGACTTGCGCTTCCACAATAAAGCTTCGTCAAAAGTGATGACGGAATTTACACTTAGTAGGTGAGCTTTGTTATACAGAAATTTACGTATTGATTAAATACAGCAAAGATTGGTTGGATCCATGTTAATAAATAGGCAAAACCATCAAATAAGATTTTCCAGGTTTCGGTCCACTATTGAAATTAATAAAAAAGCACCACCCAGCCTTTCGAAACCATGATAGTTTCCACAGCAGGTCAAGATTCCAAATTTTCATTCAAAATTCCGTACCTAACACCTCCCATGTTTCCCTTCTCTTTGCTATAATCATTGTTACACTCTTAATCTCTTTCACGTCTTTTAATGTTACATTTGCTCTGAGCACAACCTAATTTTGATACTGAATACCTGGAATTTATATTTTATTTCATTCCATGCAATGAAACGTGTTCTTCCCCTCCAGAGTTCGATTATCATGGTCTACATTATAGTTCGTTTCGTAATTACATCCCGTATGCAATTTTGATGATTAAATATTGTGAGTGGTCTCATCTTTTCCCCTATGGATCGTAGAATAAGAAAAGCGAAGGTGGACATCTGGGACCCGAGACTGGCAAATATGGCGGCCGTTTCGTGATGGCGGACGAATAACAGTTTTATTTGTCTCTATCTCGGTTATTTTTCATCCGATTTCGATCATCAGTTTTTAAACGAAAAGTCTTTAGTAGCTCTATACTTTTATTTATTACAACATTTCTGGTATCTACTTTAGGTTTTACCCAAAATGCAAAATTCATGGTTTTGATCATTTTTCGTACTTTTTTTCAATATTGTTCCAAGAGAAGTTTGGGATGAGATTAAACTAACTGCAAATATGGAGAAATAGTTTTATTGGATACATAAGATGTACGAGATGTGATGGTGAAGGTCTTGGACTCTCCACTGATAAACATGGTGGCCATTTCAAGATGGCGACGGGCGAAATTTAAACCCATCTCTGTCCCGTTTATTTTTCATCCGTTTTCGATTTTATTTGGCGAAAGCTCTTTTCCAGGTCTTTAATTTTTGACCACAAAAATATACACGGGGTCTAAACGTTCCTTCAAAAGATACGCAAACTGTTGCTGATTTGGCAGATCAGTTCAGCAATAAAATTTTAGGTAAGTACAACGAATACGCAGAAATTCATATTGTATTCGATACTTACTTTGAGAATTCCCTAAAAATGCCACCAAAGAGAAACAGCAGCATGGTAACTCTCTGTTATGTACAATATTGAAAAAAAAAAGAATATAAAACACGTCACCATGAAAAAACTTTTATCTCACTATAAAAATAAAGACTTATTACTGTAGTATTAAGTGAGAATTTGCTCAAAAAGTCTAGCATTTAGGGAGAAAAACTGTTATTCTTTCTTTCCGTGGCGAAGTCAAGTCAAACAAATCATTGGCAGAAGATTTCAATACTTCACAAGAAGAAACTGATACAAAATTAATCATCCTAGCAATTCTTAATATCCAAAGAGGAGCTAACAATTAACAATTTTTTCATCAGATATTGATGATGTTGTACTGGCAATCACTAAATATCCAGAATTGACAACTGATACCACATTGTTTTAACTGGTTCTCATAAGCGCACGATTCGTTTAGATTTTATATCAAGCCTTAGGTAAGAAAAGAGCTGAAGCGTTACTGGGAATGCATTTTCTATCAGGATGTGACACTACTGGTTCCTTGAATTATAAATCAAAAACCAGTTTCTGGAAGAGCTTCATATATGCTAGCGACAAAGTTCTCAGAGCTCGTGCCTCATTATGTCAAAAAGATATTATCGAGAACGAAACATACACTGCACTTGAAGAATATATATGTTCAATGTACATGCCAAAACTAAGCATTAAAACCTTGAGTAAGCTTAGGTGGTGGTTGTTTACCAAAAAGCAAGTTCAGGGATCAAATATGCCTCGGACTCAAGCTGCCCTTCACCCGGCTACAAGAAGAGTTCATTACCAAGCGATGATATGGCGAAGAGCTCACATTCGACAACCTAATAAATGTGAGAATAATGCAAACATTGACGGAGGGGATTATGACAGTGACATCGAAGACTCTATGCTATTTTGAATTTGAAATTTTCATTCAATTTCAAGTTTGACAATTTTAAACATCTAAGTACATAATATACAGTAACTATACAGCGATAATAATGATGATAATTTTGCACCAATATGTGCATCATTTAGTAATAAGTTTTCTTTGCCCTCTTTTAACTCTATAAAGCTATTTTTTTTCATTTCTGTATTAATTGATTTTGAAAATGTTAACTGCAGTCTGTAATTTTATAGAGCAGAACTGTTCAAACTTTTCGTATTAAAAAAGGATTATCAAAAACGGATGAAAAATAAACGAGACAGAGATTGGTTTAAATTTCATCTGTCCGCCATCTTGAAATGACCACCATGTTTATCACTGGAGAGTCCAAGACCTTCACCATCACATCTCGTACATCTTAAGTATTCAATAAAACTGATTTCTCCATATTCGCAGTTAGTTTAATCTCATCCCAAACTTCTCTTGCGACAATATTGAAAAAAGTACGAAAAATGACCAAAATCATGAATTTTTCATTTTGGGTAAAAGCTAAAGTAGATAACAGAAAAGTTGTAATAAATAAAAGTATAGAGCTACTAAAGACTTTTCGTTAAAAAAAATGATCGAAATCGGATGAAAAGTAACCCAGATAGAGACAAATAAAACTGTCATTCGTCCGCCATCTTGGAACAGCGGCCATTTTGCCAGTCGCGGGTCCCAGATGTCCACCATCGCTTTTCTAATTCTACAATCCAGACTAAGAATATTGGTATTAAGAAAACCTACTATTATCTGCAGCAAACATGACTGATTGATCTGCTTTTAGGGAGTGTTTCTCTCTTCCGCTGGTTGGAGTGGGACTTCTAAACTTTAGTGTACATACACAGAACCAAATTGAGGTAGTGTATCGATCAGAAAGCGAGATTCATAATGGCGATGCAAATACACGCTTACATTAATCTGAAGATTCATTATGATAACTCGTGGTCGGGTTCCTTGGATAATAACTTGTCCTATAGCTGCTATAATGACTTTACTTTCTTTACCTGGAATAGCTGTGAACACCAGGTGTTCAATATCGAAACAAGGCAGTATCCAGAGCAAATGTAACATTAAAAGATGTAAAAGATATTGAAAAAGTAACAATAGATTATTGCAAAGAAATAGCTCCAATATGTCCATCAGCACAAATCTATTATATCCTAAAGATAAAATTCGTGTTGCAAAACGATAATTTTCTTTCAGAGCTCGCATATTTATATATCGCTTTTAACTATACTTGCAGCGGATTCTATAAACTTCGTTTTTATATTTACCTCGTTATATTCTTTCAATGACATTTCATCGTATTTATTCAGAATATCTTCTACAGTCTTATTAAAAGTAACAATATTTGCCCCTGCATTTATTCCAGTAATTATTACCTTCTCACTTTAATGATCAATAAGCTTTTTCTTTATATATTTTGTACTAAATACTTTTTCGCCGCATTTCTCTTTTATTTTGTAATTATCTCTGAAATTGCTAACTATTGATTGTCAGTTTCTTAAAAATATTCACAAAAAGTATTATATATATCAGAATTACGAGAATTAACACCACTATCTTGATGAGAAACACATTTTAATTGACCTTAAATTGAAACTGCATGTCTAGTTATACAAAGTATCTGCACCATATAGGTCACTGACTATTAAAATTCGGTTCCTTACCTCATCAGACCAATGATCATCCTTTCGATTTTCGCATAATTCCAATATCATGTTCTTAAAGTCCATTGTTCATGTCATGTCCTTAAAGTCCTTTTCTTCCACTCATCAACATTAACTTCGTTTTCACAAAATAAACAGCACTTAAGGATATTCATAACGTCCAAATAGTTTGTGTCTAAAACGATAGATGGCGCCACCGTCACCAATGTTAACATATATCACTAATAAAATTAAAACAATCAAAAATAAAATAAACAATTCAAAAGTTAAGCAAAAACGGATATAATCTGGTTAATGGACGTTACAAAATCTAGGGAATGGTACGTGTCGATTTCACATATTGTTATTAGTTTCATTGTTAGAGGCCACCATTGTTAAGTAAACAATCAACTTTAACTGCCGTACTTTCTACCACAAACTCACCAAACTTTGCACGCCCATTTAAGATTGAGATATCTATGGAATGGTACGTGTCGATTTCATCTATTGTTGTCACTTTCATTGTTAGAGGCCGCCATTGTTAAATGAACAATCAACTTTATGTGCCATACTTCCTACCAGAAACTGGCCAAACCTTGCACACACATTTAAGATTGAAATATCTAGGGAAAGATATGTGTCGTTTTCTCATATTGTAGTTAGTTTCATTGTTGAAAATCACCATTGTTAAATAAACATTCGTTGGATTTCTCCATTGTTAAATAAACGATCAACTTTATCTGTCATACTTTCTACCACAAACTAAGCAAACTTTGCACACTCATGAACGATTGAGATAACTATGGAATGGTATGTGTCGATTTCACATATTGTTGTTCTTTCATTGTTGAAGGCCATCATTGTTAAATAAACAATCGTTGGATTTCTAAATTGTTACATAAACAATCAACTTTATCTTACACTCTTTCTACAACAAACTTACCAAATTTGGCGCACTTATTTACAATTGAGATATTTATGGAACGGTACGTGTCGATTTCACTTATTGTTGACAGTTTCATTGTAGAGGCCACCATTGTTAAATAAACAATCAACTTTATCTGCCATACTTTCTACCAGAAACTGACCAAACTTTGCAACCGCATTTAAGATTGAAATATCTAGGGAATGGTACGTGTCGATTTCACATATTGTTGTTAGTTTCATTGATGAAGGACACCATTGTTAAATAAACAATCAAGTTTTTCTGCCACACTTTCTAGAACAACCTAACCAAGATTTCCAGACTCATTTAAGATTAAGATATCTATGGAACGATATGGGTCAATTTCACATATTGTTGTAAGTTTCATTGTTAGAGGCCACCATTGTGAAATAAACAATCAACTTTAACGGCCATACGTTCTACCACAAACTGACCAAACTTTGCACACCCATTCAAAGTTGAAATATCTAGGGAATGGTACGTGTGGATTCCACATATTGTTAGTTTCATTGTTGAAGACCACCATTGTTAAATACACAATCGTTGGATTCCTCCATTATTAAATATACAGTCAACTTTATTTGCCATATTTTCTACCACAAACTAACCAAACTTATTTACGATTGAGATATCAATGGAATTGGTCGTGCCGATTTCACATATTGTTGTTAGTTTCATTGTTAGAGGCCACCGTTGTTAAGTAAACAATCAACTTTATCTGCCGTACTTTCTACCAGAAACTGACCAAACTTTGCACACCCATTTAAGATTGTGATATCTAGAGAATGGTACGTGTGGATTCCACATATTGTTGTTTGTTTCATTGTTGAAGGCCACCATCGTTAAATATACAATCAACTTTATCTGCCAAACTTTCTACCACCAACTGACCAAACTTGGCACACCCATCGGATTACAACTGAGGTATCTAGGGAATGGTACCTGCTGATTTCACATATTGTTGTTAGTTTCATTGTTATAGGCTACCATTGTTAAATAAACAATCAACTTTGTCTGCCATACGTTCTACCAGAAACTGACTAAATTTTGCGCTCAAATTTAAGTTTTAAATATCTACGGAATGCTATGTGTCGATTTCATGTATTGTTGTTAGTTTCGTTGCTGAAGACCACCATTGTTAAATACACAATCGATTGATTTCTAAATTGTTAAATAAACAAACAACTTTATCTGCCATACTTTCTACCACAAACTAACCAAACTTGGCAGACTCATTTACGATTAAGATGTCTATGGAATGGTACGTGTCAATTTCACATATGTTGTTAGTTTTATTGTTAGAGGAAACCATTATTAAATAATCAATCATCTTTATCAGCCATACTTTTTACCAAAAACTGGCCAAACTTTGCACACCCATTTAAGATGGAAATATCTATGGAATGGTACGTGTCGATTTCACATATTGTTTTTGTTTCATTGTTGAAGATCATTGTTAAATAAACAATCATTGGATTTCTCCTTTGTTACATAAACAATCAACTTTATCTTACATACTTTCTACCACAAACTAACCAAACTTTGCACACCCATTTAAGATTTAAATATGTAGGCAATAGTACGTGTTGATTTCACATATTGTTGTTAGTTTCACTGTTGAAGGCCACCATCGTTAAACAAAGAATCAACTTTGTTATATTTTGTACCAGAAACTGACCAAACTTGGCACACCCATCGGATTACCACTGAGATATCTAGGGAATGGTGCGTGTCGATTTCACATATTGTTCTTAGTTTCATTGTTGGAGGCCACAATTTTTTAATAAAGAATCAACTTTATTTGCTACATGTTGTACCAGAAACTGACCAAACTTGGCACACCCATCGGATTACCACTGAGATATCTATGAAATGGTACTTGTCGATTTTAGTTGTTCTTGTTAGTTTCATTGTTAGAGGCCACCATTGTTAAATAAACAATCAACTTTATCTGTCATACTTTCTTCCAGAAACTAACGAAACTTTGCTTACCTATTTACGATTGAAATATCTATGGAATGGTACATGTCGATTATCAAGGGCTAGCAACCCTAGCTAAATTGTGTGTAATACGTCATTATGCGTTGGGACCAAACGATAATTATTCGTGGTCAAACGAGCTGGCCAAATTCCGATTGAATTTGTTTTCATGGTGGCTGGTGGAGGGGCTAACAGGTCATCGGTAAATGTTATTGTTCGGAAAATGGAATAGTGCAAAAAAATAAACATATTTCATTCAGAACTTTGTTGTGCCTGCTTTGTAACCAGTGTGAATTAGTTGTGTGCCGCCAGATTTTTTTTCTTTTTTGTCTCAGGTAGAGCGGGACCCCCTACAGCGTTCCTAGAATTACACTCTAAAAGCCCACAGTGTTCCTAGAATTGCACTCTGAAAGCCTCTCCCATATAACTGATCTGTGTTTCACAGTAGATACCTCACATTTGAACTCTGTTGAGATTCTGTGTAAGTTTGTCGGCTGTACGTACAAATTGAGAGAATAAACATGTATTAGGGAATGAGAAGTTCTCGAAATAAATTTGCAAGCTGAATATTTTTTCGCGACATAAGTGAAGAGTAATTGTATACCCTTGAAGAGTAAGAAAGCTCTAAGCAAAATAATCATTGAATAAATAGCAATGCAATCACAGTAATGTATATATGGCATGTTGTATTTCTACCAGATTGTCAAAGCACTAATTCTCTCATTTTTTTTTTGATGTGAGCGATCTGGCTATCGAATCTCCAGAAGAACATTTAAAAAAAGTTGTATTTATGTCTATTCCATTGTAAACTAACGAAATACGTTGCGTAAAAGAATTTTCCATGTTAAAATATTTGATGGGTAGAGTAGTTTGTGTGTGATTTGATTGTTATTGTATGTATCTATTGCATACTGAATGAGTAGCTGGGAAAGCAGCCAAGATATTCATTCTGACGGTTGCAAGCCCGTGAAAATACAGCAACAGTTACTCCAAGGGAATAGATAATAGATAAAAATTCTTTTAAAATTACCGTGGGGGAGAGAGCCGAAAGAGTGTATAGTGTGAAATTTTGTCCGCAACTAGGGAAGTTTTCCCAGGAACGCAGCATCACCTATATACGGCTCTCATTGTTGAGACACTAAATTTTTTTCAATTACTCGTATACGGAAGATAAACATTACGAAACTATTTTTATTTATTTATTTACTTATTCCTCGGGGGGGTACTCTATCTCAGAAGATTACGATTAGCATAATTCTATGTTTCAGGGGTGCGCTTCCAACCCACCTCCCAGAGGCGGTTTTTGAGCGGGCGATCCCGACCTTGTCCTTAGGTCCACACATTAATTAAAGTATATGTAACACACATGTATGTATGTGTGTGTGTACGTATATATAGATGTGTATATGTATGTATGATAAATGTAAAATATTTTTGAACCAATGTTTCCAAACCAAATAATAGAGCCCCACGGCTCCAACTCGCCAAAAACAAATTCTGCCTGTGTCACCTTCTACACATCAGTGGCTATGCCCATAGTATATTCTATGATAACAATTGACTTAATGTGCTTTTCAAATTTCTAGCTCATTTTCTTGGAAAGAGAATGGGTAAGACTCTCTTAGTGTTGCAACGAGACGAGACAGGACTCTTTGAAGCGAAACACGATGCAATACGAAACGTTTCGAGAAATGTCTCGTCTCGTGTCTCGAAAAATACAAACACAGTTTCTGAATTTGCTTAAAAATTTATTAACTCGGAATAAATTATTTGCCTTCGAAATGTATACCATCTTTTATTATTTCAAATGATCCAAATGATTCAATGCTTCAAATCCTACAAAGAACAGGGAATACCTAAATCATTTTTTAAAAATGATTCTTACAAACAGCTTTCAGTTCCATTTTTCAATCGATTCAAGTTTAAATATTTTGTGATAGTGCATAGATTCAAATACAATGTAAAGCGTTCATTGAGATCAGTGTTTCAGAAGATTTTATTCCGGGGGCTGTTGGAGATATCTACGTATAAAAATCATCTTATAGAAGTACAAGTACGCGTAGAAGTGGCAATTTTATCAGTAACTAACTATTGTTTCATGGTCTTTCTCGTTCCGAACCAAGACAGAAATGTGTCAGCCTTTCTCGATGCTGAGTTCTGAAAAGATTCTGATTTGACAGTAAAATTTATCTTTTTTTATCCTTTTATGATGTTATTCGAATATAAACCATTTTTTAAATGGGAAAGTTACATAGGCCTCCTTATTTGTTGAAGTGGCGCTAGGGGTTCTGAAAAAGGGATATCAGAATAAATGGGGAAAACTTGCCTTTCGACTGTACTGACGGTATTGACAAATGCTCCTATCGAAGTAATTGCGGGTTCAGTCGAAATTAAGCACTCGTTGCTGGAAGATTGCAGTCGTGTTGTTTGTTGGGCTCTGTTAACCAAACTTGGTTAAAAGTTGTAATTTTAACCACTTGGTATAACAGTTCTTTTTGTGGGCCTCAGTCTTTCTGGTGTTGCCACGAGACGAGACTGGCACATCTTTTCTAGACGAGATGACACAGCCAGAAGTCTCGTCTTGTCTCGTTTCGTCTCGTGGCAACACTAGACTCTCTAGATATATCAGTGAAAGGAATGACAACGTTTCTCACGGGGCACGTGTTAACTCTCAGCCTCTTTCTTTCACTGATGTTTGTTTACGTAGTAGATGAATATATAGAGAGTAACAAAAGGATGAGATATGCAGACTCTCCTGAAACCACATTCAAATTGTAGCAGTATTTGGAGCTCGTTATAAATGGATTTACCGGGGAACTAAAATAATTCTGGGAACTGATCATACAGTATTGATATAAAAAACATGGAAACAAGTAAATACAAAGAACTGAAATCGTGAATTTGGTTTCAAAATACAGAAATCTCGAAGGAATATCTGTTTACGCAACTTTAATTGTAAAGGAATTTTGAATAAATTTGCATTCCCTGAATTCTTATACATAAAAAATAGAAATCTTTCTTTTAGCGTACGAATGAAATGCTTTAGGAAATTAGGTTAAGATAATTAAAATGATACTGTCCTTTCCAAAATTTAGGGGGAATACCATGATCGAAAAAGCATGAGTCAAACTATAAAGGTCAATGGTAGCTTTTGTCATTTCTTACGACCACTTGAGAGATGAAATGACAAAAATTGTCATCACCTCGGTCGCATAATATATTCTAGCTTTGGGACCCATGTCATATGACTTTCACGATAAGTGACAAGGAGAATATAAATCCCAAGTTCAAAACGTAAGGAAAGAAACCGGCTGTTCGCGCTTCAAATTATGAAAAATGTACCAAAATGGTTGAAATTATAATTTTGTATTTCTTTACGAGAAAGAAGAATAAAAATAAAAATTGAAGCAATTCTAATCATGTATGTATAAGTCCACTATCTTCTTCAAGTTACTAAACAAACTTCAAGTGTTTCAACCATTTTTGACACATATCTCGAAAACTTTTAGAGATATAAGAGACAAGCCAAGAATACGTGGTTGATAATGAGCTTTTTAATTATGTCACAATACTTTTGAACTTTACCTTATGAGAAATGGCATATTCCAAAAATAATTCAGCACCACCCTAACTTGAATTTATACCGTCCCCTTTAGCCTAACCGGCATAACCGTGGTACGTAAAACTCAAAAATGTCATTTTCATTTCCTAACCTGAATTTTACCAAATGATTAGCGAAAGTGATTTGGTGTGCGTCGTCCAGGGTTTAATTCCCGGTGTGGCACTCAAACATTGCTGTGTTGACCAAATATCGAGAGAAAAATTGGGAAACTAAAAGATAGCGGACTTCAATCTACACAGCCGGTGACGTTGGGTGTAGTTGTGCTGACCACTAACATAAGCCCGCTGCAGACTCAGATCACAAGGGACTGTTGCGCCAGGAGTTTATATATATATTTTGGTGTTATTATTTTACCTTACATTTTCTCAGTAGCGTAAGTAAGGACGAATGGGCCTCCCCGCAAAAATGTTAAACGGATCCCCTCTTTCCACATTCATGAGTCACGTAAAATTTACAGAGAACAGTTTTGACTTTCTATGTTCTATCTAGTGAGTCACAACTTGCTCATATGCAAAAAAATGCACATTATTATTATTATTATTATTATTATTATTATTATTATTATTATTATTATTATTATTATTATTATTATATTGTGCTATAGTTTTCGTCTATTCTGCTGTACCAACTTCGAGAGTCTACGACATCTGACATTTTTAATGAGGTGTGGTCGTCCCACTTTTTGTTGTTTGGCTCGATGCTGGTTTCACTGTCCTTTTCCCATTTTTGAAATACATAAGCACGGCAGATCGCGAAAACTCGACAAGTCGCGCTGTTTCCGAAATGAAGTCGCGCTGTTTCCGAAATGAAGCTCCCAGCCATTTAGTCACCCTGATATATCGTCGTCCTTCCCCATTCAAGGAACAAGCACTACACTGACTAATCGAGTGAGATTTTTGTCTTGTTTGGCGTGTGATTGTGTTATGCCTTGTAGCTTTCATCTCAGCCCGATGATTTCGTTCAAAAAGTAGCGAGTTGTCATAATGTTTTCGCTGGTCACTATAAGTTTTGTTAATATTTAATTTACTAAATAATCGCTCAGGTGTTACCGTCTTCATAGGTAAAAATGAGATATAGTTGGAACATCACATAATTTTTAACATCCTAACATTATTATAAAGTTTAACTTCAAACTGAAATGGGCCTCTTTCTGTTCTGGGCCTCTCAATGTTGCGGGCCCTGCAAGCCCTTTAGTTGCGCCACAGCGTTCTCTCTACTCAGGATAGGACAAATATAAAAGTCAAAATTCATTCTGTCCATTTTTCATGAATCATACACTTCAGAAAAAAAATCATATAATACTGATATATAAGAAAATATTAGTATTGTTTCTTTGTTTTCTGTATACAAAAGAACATTTAGGTTTTTTTTATCTCACATTCTGGTAATAATCGAAAAAAAAGAAAAGAGTTTCATGTGATAAACGGACGAAAGAAAATTTGTCAACACGATGCGAATGACGTTCCGCATCATCCGCAACAAATTCCCGTTTTTCGTACAAACACTCTATTCCTACCTGCAAAAAGAAAAGATTTATGTTACCCATCAATGGTTGAGGTTTTGCCATGCGGCTGAACAACACGGCTTGTAAAAATAGACTCCTGGACACATTCAAACTGAGCGCTACGATCTTTCAGTTCTTCCCAGTAGAGGTGCCAGCAGTGATTGCTAAATGAAAATGTGAGCATCTGGTGGCGAAAAGGCGAAGTGCTCGGACAAGGGGGAGGACAAAGGAACCTAAAGCTTCGAAGTACGGAACACAAGACCGTAACATTTTTGACGAACTTGCTTACGTTTCATCAGTTTGTCTTTCCCATTTGTCACGCCTAATTACATTGACGTTACAATACTTTTGTAAACAATCGACATGCACAGTATGCCCGACACACACGACAGTATGTTCACCGCGTTCTTGGCATGCACTGTTTATTCTAGCAACATATTTTGCACTGAGAAAGTTGTTAGTTCCAAATTATCATCCCCTGGGTTCCCACATATAGCACAATTCGCCATTTTACAATATTCAATCACTTTAAAATTTGTAAAGAACACTAACTGTTTACTGGTTTCAAATTATGCATGTAAGCTAATGCAGAAAGTGAAATTCCTTTTTCCAAGATTTTGATAATGATTCTCTTGTCTAATCAAGGATTTCAGCCATTCCATTAACAAATCATGCATTATAAACTGAGTCTACTACACTACTGTACCATCGCATAACGTTTTACTACTTCCTTTACATCATAGGTCAAAATCAGTGTTGTTAGTTTCTTGCACTAAGTAATTCATTGAGTAGTGTTATTAAGTTTCTTGCCATACGGCATTCAATCAAGATCAGTGTTGTTAGTTTGTTAACAGCAAATCCCAAGTTGTGTCAGAAGCGGTGAGATCCATCGATTAAACAAGAAACCAGAATATTTAATTCTTCCTGCTGTAGACAGTATGTAATTTGTACGTAATGCCAAAATAAACTTTATCAAAATAAGAGAGAAGATATTGTAACCATTTGCATCAAAGTGATAAATGCAAAATTATTCAGCGAGAATTGCGGAAAAGTTTCATGAAGTGCCAGCCAAATTCGATCCACCATTTTGAAGGTGTTCCCTATATACACTATTCTACCATTTTATAATGCAGTTGCTAGAACTAAAAGGAACATAAAGGAGCAAGAAAGATTTATGTTACAGTTGGTTACGGGTTAGTCCCCCTATTAGCTTAAGTTTATTGAACTTAGATTATATTGAACGTTGAGAACACAACTTCATGAAGCAGTGTTTAAGATACAGCAATGATATTAGTGTCGTTCGAAAAATAAACTTCTATTACAACAATACTATTTCAAAGCGTGTGTAGTCCTGCCCCCCCCACTCCCCAGCATTACGTAATCCGTCGGAAACAATTTCAGTCGTTTGTACTTCGTTTGCTCCCATTTTCTTCGCTGTAGTTTCGTTTGCTCCCTTACCGTTCCCGAGAAAATGGAACATTAAAATGGGAGGAGGGGGCAGAACGTCGTCGTCTCAGCACCCCACCCAACTAAAAATAATCGCTGAGGGGGAACGGATGGTGGCATTCGTTTGTAGTTCGATTGCTCCCTTTTGCTTCACAGTTTCCCGTTTCCTCCCCTACCGTTCCCGAGAAAATAGAAATTTAAAGTGGGAGCCAGAACAACATGGTCCTAGCCTCCACCCAATTGCAGAGAGGAACTGATGGTGACATTCGTTTGCTCCCATTTGCTCCGCAGTTTCTGCGTTTGCTCTCCTGCCGTTCCCGAGAAAATGGAATTTTAAACTCACGGTCCAGAAAAGGGGGTCCCAGACCCTCGAATTAAAAACAATCACAGAGATAAACAGATGGTCGCATTTGTTTGTACTTCGTTTGCTCCAATTTGCTCCGCAGTAGCTTCGTTTGCTCCCTTACCGTTCCCGAGAAAATAGAACATTAATGGAAGGGGGGGCAAAACAACATCGTTCCAGTCCCCGCAAACGATTAAAAATAATCGCTGAGGTATTTCTGCACCCAAGTTGTACTCTTTGTTTTATCATTTTCTCAGGAATAGGCGTTTAACTTTTTCCAAACTTGGAGTTTATATATACGTGCGTGCATGCGTGCTCGCGCTTGCTCTACATATAACTATCAGCTTTCTCCATAATGTTTTCCTCGCAACGTCAATGTGACCTAATCTCTGTGATCAAAAGAAACATTGAATATGAAGCAATAAATCAAAAAATCTTTCTCTTTATCAGTGTCATTCATTATAAATTTGCCCCGAAAAGTGACAATCTTACTACGAGTATGAAATAGAGCCTCTCTCTTTCAGACTACAATTTCACATCTTAATAATAATAATAATAATAATAATAATAATAATAATAATAATAATAATAATAATAATAATAATAATAATAATAATAATTGTAATTATAATAATTATAATAATAATCCAGATGGTTTAAACACATTCTTTATCCACAAAAATGTGTTTGTGTAGTTATAAGAAGTACATTTTGATATATAAAAACTTTATTTATATGTAATAGATTGTATTTGACAAACGTGTCATCTTGTTTCAAGTTAAAATTTTAACTCTGATCTTAATTCTGCCCTTAAATGCCATTCAACTGTTAAATTGTCACAAGTGTTTGCTCTTCTATGAGTGCTAATTGTTAAGGAAGGTTGTCGGGGAACCCTGATGCAATCCTTGAGAAATCACGTTTCCGATTATGATAGTCTGTTGAAATTTGATATCTTAATCCAAAAGTTTGTCGGTATGTGTGTAGAGTATCTTAATCGACAATGATACATTGTTTAACCATGAATATCACAAGAATAGTCGCCCAATACTGAAACGTAAAACTTTGCACGTATTTGACGTCATAACCGTCTACCAGTTAACTTAAAAAAAAAAAGACACTCATTACATCAAATAGATTGCTTACAAAATTTAAGTACGTGTATATTATTTAACTGGTTTCGATTTTGGACTTCCGGAGATCTTATCGAATCCAAACATGTTTGACCGGGTATAAGGGCAATAACTTCCATTTATGTCAGCGTTCAAGTTTTAAGTTTCAATATAAAAATAGTGAAAGATTAAGGAAGACGAAAAGTTAAGAGGAAGGCAAGAGAGGAAAAAGGAGAAGAAGATAATAGAGTGTAGAAGGAAGGAAAAGGATTTCAGTAACTTCATAAGGAGGATATGTTATTTCGGAAGTAGTAGTAACAATAGTGAAGTGATAGAAAGGGAAGGATATCAAATGGTATATGGTGAAGATGGGAGGGTAAGAGAGGAAAAAGGAAAGATGCAGAGAAGAAATATTGAAATATAAAAGAGAAAATCCACAAAATATTAAGGACACATAGTATTACATTCATTTTCCGTGAATCGAGCCTGAAAGGTTTATTGTAGGAATATGTTAACTCATATGACCAAGATTTTGATCCAGATAAGTCCACAAGTCGGAGTTACCCGAACCCAGTCCAGGTGATGAAAAATGTTAATCTAGCGTTAAATTTCGATTCTTGATCAAATGTCAATTTCATTCACTTACTGAATGTTACTCAGTAATTTGGAATCCTGTTTCAGTTAGTCGAAGAAAAAATAATCAGGCGAAAGCTTATTATTCTTGAGTGGAGTTCTTTGAGTCTCAGGATCTCACAGCTACCATTGCTAGTTTAGCTCCACCGTTTCTGCCTGCTTTGTAGAGCCGTTTGGTATTAACTAAGAATAATGGCCTTCATTACGTAGGTCATGAAGGTGACATAACCACATCTTTAGAGGTACTTTTATACGTAGTGAAATCTATCAATTTACACTGAGGTTTAAATTTCTACTTAAATTAAGACAATCATTCATTCCAACATCCATTCACACCACATTCAATAATGCATATATAGGTTAATATTGTTTGAAAGGAAACAAATTACTAACAAGAGGTTTGACAATATTCATTACATCTACGGACGAAAAATGAATAAATAATAAAGAAAGTAATAGAAGACGTTTGTTACATATCATTATACTTATAAATATTAGTTAACATAAAGTCTCTAAAATATTTATATTTATTATTATTATTATTACGTTTAGTTTCAAGAAGTTACACAAATATTCCGTAAAGTAGACATATTTCATCAACTGAGTTAGCATTTTGATACATTTCGGAAAATATTCAATATCTGAGTATATTTTCCAATTATTTTCACAATTATTCGCTTACAACTCGTGTTCATATTATCACTTGTCAAGTGTCTGTGCACGCTTTACTTAAAACTAAAATGATTTATAAATCATCCTATGCACTAGTTCAAAACGAACTGGTGTCATTATTCATGTAGATATTAAATTTGGCTCAAAGTTTGTGAGGCTACATAGTGATTGAGTTTGCAAATTAACATGGGTCCAATTCTACATTATCACTAAGTTAATCACATATTAGAAGTCGACATATATTAGTGACTATCTGACGACACACAAAAATCAATATTAGTTCTCTTTTCTCTTTCTCTCCCCCCTCTCTCTCTTTCTCTCTCTCTCTCTCTCTCTCTCTCTCTCTCTCTCTCTATATATATATATATATATATATATATATATATATATATATATATATATATATAATCAAGCATGAACAATCGTGAAGTCCTTATTATGAAGGACACCTTAGAATGCAGTCCTAGGAAACTTTAATCATGAAGTTTTAACGTTATCAAACACTATCGGAGAACGATCACTACATTTTTAGTTTTGTAGGAACAACACTATCAGGATCTTTGAAGATTCATAGAGCACAAAGGGACTAAGGATATAAGTATGTCAAAATTTGGTTTCACAATATTAGATAAAAATATGAGAAGTCAAACTATGTCACGATAACCTGCCAGATTAAGACACCCGACATGCAGTTAGTAAAGCCTACAACACAGAGGATTTAAAAACATATATGTTTTATTCATGTTTATCGATGATACGAAGCTATGTCAATGAAGCAACCAAACGTGTCAATCGCACAACAAGCAACGGGGGAAAAATGAAATCCTTCGTCACATTGAAATGGCATATTTGAACTTCGTAATATACTTTCCCATATCGAAGTATATTTACCATATATTTATATCTCAGTATACGTATATTTAATCATTTTATTCAACCCATAGCTAATCACTCCGTGCATTCATATTTTAGGTTGCCTAACTAAAATATGTGCATAAGAAAAAGGACTCGATAGATCAAAAAAGTAAACGAGTATAACCGCATTGAAACATATTCGTATCTAGATCAATCATTCATAATCTAGGTTTTCGATTAGTAAAATAACAAGCAGTTTAGTAGTTATGCACTGTAGTTATGCACTATGTAAAATGACGATCAATACCATAGATTAATTAATCATATGGGGAATTTTCAAAGTTTACTGTACATAGAAATGAGTTTAAAGCAACTGATTTACTGGTTCGTGGGCCCACTAATTACAATCAGTGAAATATTCATCTCTGTATGATACTGAATAACCTGAATGCAATAATCACAATTACAGGTGGGACCCGGAATTTACATACCGATACAACACGATTAAAAAAGAAAATTGTAAGTTTTATTTAATCGTTTTGTAGTAAAGAAATATTATAGGAATAAGTCATTCACCAAAACTCGCCCAAGCTACGATCAGTTAAATATGACGATGGTAAACAATTAGTCCCTCGGCATACGACGGAGATCTATAACCCTACGGATTATAGGTCACAGCGTCTTGTGAAAGCAAAATTAAATCTTCAGATGATATCTCCAGTTATGAATCATTTTGCTATATGATTATATTAGTGATCAAGTTAAACGGGGGGAGCAGGTTGAAAAAACTTAGAGAAGAAGATAGAAGGATAGATTAAAAGAAAAAGTATAAAGAAATGTAAAATAGAAACTAGATAATAGAAGAACGGAAATCAGTCTTAAAAAGCATATACAACAATTGTGTTGGTTTAGCGCCAAAATATTTGTGCCGAAAGATGTGCGGCCTTCGCTATACAGGTTTATTACCCGCTTGGAGACCTCAACAAGTCAGTGTCCTGGGAGAGATTACAAAGAAGAAAGTTATTGAGAACTCCCTCTTTCTAACATGCCCTTCCGTCGCTGTGTCCGGCTGAACGCCCTCCAAGGTGCTGGATTACTTGTGGGTAATGGTGAGATCTCTTAATTTAGAAATTTCTAATTAAAATATATCCGACTCCTTAGTAAACTAAGAAGGAGATTTTGTTAAAATATGAAGAAAAATAGTTTGGAAGTCCATTTTATAGAGGAAGTGAAGAGATATCCAAAACAAGGTTAGCCAAAAATTAAAATAAAACTAAATAAAAATAATTATGTACTAGAAAGTTCGTTTTTGGCATAAGCATTGCTAGCGCTACCAATCCCACAGAGGAGAGAAACCCTGAACGTCTGGTTCTAAATAATTTCACAATTCGAAACAATGATAATAATACAAGGGGTAAGGGGAATGGCGTCTGATACGGGATAGAACTACCGTTCGTAAATATCAATGCTATGATATCTCCCCTACTTTATATGCAAACATTACTGCTTGAGGAAAAAATCAACTGAAAATACTACGCAGAGAAGTCAATCGTGCTGGTGTAATTTTACCTTAACTATGCAATTATGTATCAATGAGGCACTAAACATCCGCAAACATCTGAATACCTACTGAAATAATAACAGACTAACGCTACTTGCGTCCTCGGAACGTGTCAATAAGTTTACTTGTACTAGTATGTACTGTTAGAACTCAGCTAAACCATAGTAATTGTACGTACAAAGGAAAAAAGATATTACGCAAGAAGGCGAAAATTAATTCTTTAATAATATCATTCCTCTCACTATTCTAACAGTCTATTACATTCGCAATATTTTCGTGTTTCCGAGTAGTTGTTGGAATGCAGTCAGGTTCCAAAGTGTAAATATTACCCATCATAAGTACGATCGTTCCCTCAGTAAGAGCTCTAAGTGCGAGGGTCATTCTTTGAGTATTGCTTGTCTTGCACTATAATTCGAGCAACTACATAAAACACGGCCCCAACCAGTGGAAAACAAATATAATCGGGCATACATATACAATGTGGAGTCCCATTATTCGTTCACACTTACTATTTATTTATTTATAATTATTTATCCATCTATATTCACTTATTCACTTATTTATTTAATAGGGATA